>NC_091001.1:79586839-79897776 GCF_041146395.1 Eulemur rufifrons | reverse complement strand
CTATGACCATTTTTAAAAAAGAAAAGCTGTGTTTCAGTCTCCAGCAATGAAGAAAGCCATAGTGTCGTGGGGCTGTCTTGTCTTATTACCAGCCAAGTAATGCCCAGCAAGATGTGTACTTCTCCTCTCCCCAACTTTGACTTTCTAGTGTGAACAAATGGGAATGAAACTACCTCGCACTACAGTTGTCAGCATTAAATTACTTGGGTGATAGTGCCATGCCCCATGCATGGTACACAGACAGATCTACACGTTACATTTTCTTTCTATTGTTATCTGAATGAAATGTCAGACAGGACTGAAAATTGTATGAAATCCAAATACCCTAAATTGGTATAACTAAATACCAGAGAAATAGACAAATTAAGAGCCTACTCTGCCAACTGAATGACTGACGGGCAGAAAGAATAAAACAACACACTGAGACAATTAACATACTCTCTAACAAGAGAATTCAAATAAATAATAGAATTTGCATTTTTTGGAAAGATAAAAATATAATCATTAAACTACTCCCTTTGTAGGTCACAAATGCCTATAACATGAATTAAGTAAAAACTATGTGTCAGGTGCTGAGCTAAGTATTTTAGAAGGATTTTATTACTTAATCCTCTCTAGCAAGTGGCAGAGCCAGGATCTGAATCCAGTAATCTGATGCCAGAGCTCCTAATCATCATGTTATCTGCCTACCTACTAATAAAACGTGGGGTTAACAACCTCATGGTAACTTTCCTTGCTCAAAATAACCAACATTTCTTAACCTTCCACTAATTTTTTATAACATGAAATACGAGCCCATGTTTTGATAAAAGAAAAAATTAAGACATTTTCCAGCTCATAGCTACATATTCTACAAAATGTTCAAAGCATATTAAATCTGAATCTAAATCTAAATCACAATCTGAATCTAAATTACTGTTATCAAGTGATTAAATTCTAGGCCTGGGTGATATTTAAATATCTGTTATACTTACTTAGAATATATGCTTTGCACATAGAAATAACTCAACAAATACTTATTGATTAGCTATTTAATTACAACATTAAATTATAATGTACAAAGATTTTCTGCAGTCCAAATATTTATTTTGTCAGTAACTATACTATAAGCTTTCTCTCTAGGAGTGAAGGAGATTGTCTGGGTTATGAGAAATTCAAATGTTATTTTCTTGCTGAAATTTTAAGACAAATAATTAAGGCAGGCAAGAGAAGCAAGATGACTTTCAAATATTATAAACAACAACAACAAAGATGACCAACAATGTAGTGGGAAGCCACCCTTCCCATATTCTCTTTAACCAAATCCCCGTGCTGCCTTCTACAAAGGCAAGGCTTCCTCCTACCACAAAGATGCTGAATGTCATTGATCACCTGTCATTACTTAAAATCACTTAAGATTTATATGAAGTGAAAATACTTTTTCATTGAGATTACATATTTTCAATAGGCCTTTCCAATCATTTAGTGAAGAAACAATTTAAAAAATATAAATATGCTTGAATCAGCTCATTACAGAACTCATCATTATTATCTTATGCTTGGCCTCAGGAAGGTTATACAAAGTCAGATTTGAGTTCAAAGTTGAGAAAACTGAATTACAGTATGTAATAATTTTTGTGGGGTTTTGTATATGTGTATTTGTGTGTGTTTAAAGAAAGCATAAGTGCTTAACCAGATACTCTTGTTTCTCTGACTAGAATACAAGTAAAACCAGATCACAATCCCGAACAGCTTACTTTACCACAAACATACCAAATCTGTATTGGGCTATAAGGAACAAAGAACTGAAATCTCTTCTTAGTACATGTTATATTTTAGGTCATAAAGTGTATACAGTACTAGTTTACAAAATTTTTCTCTGGTAAAATCTCTACTTTTAGGAAATGCCATATTCCCTTATCTGAGTTATTTCTTCTCTGGCTGATTCTGTTCTGTGTAGTTAGAATTATTACAAAGTAACAGTAACAAAAAACAAACAAAAAACTTTGCTGCAAATAAAAAGTGAAAGAAAAAAATGAACCCTCATCTTTTCTTTAGCTTAATAGTAAATAACTGCTAAAAGGGCCAAGGGCAGGTAAGGATTTTATGAATAAAATATTTTTAATTATACATCAATTCTATCAGTCCCTCAACAGTATGTATAATAATTTTAAAGATGATAGTGAATAAGTGGGCCATTAATTTGGAATACTCTAAAAGCAACTCAACAGTAAGATAATTAAGCAGCCAGTAATATTCCAGCTGAATGAAACATTCATAATGAAGACCAACTCTTGTTAATTTGAGTTAGCCAGTTAGAAGATCTTTTTAAACAGTCAATTCAAATGGAAATTTCATATTAATTTTAAAAGTCTGATACCATCAATTTGGATCCAGCTTACCCCTCACTGTAAACAAATACTGGGGTAGAAAAATGAGTCAATAGCTAAAAGCCTGAACAATCCCAAACGGATAATTGGATTATAAATAATTAACATATATATTTTCTAAGCAAACCTAAACTCAGATCTTATAAAGCACATCTAATCCCCATAATTCAATTTCTACTTCTGCGTAGTTGTGTAAACAGAAAAGACTTAAATTATGTATACGATATCAAACGTTTATGCTCAAATTATCCTATCTATATACAAACTGATGTGTTTATGATACATTATCTTACCAACTCATTAAAGCTGATGTCCTATGGTGCTTTATCAATACTTGTATTTAGATTTAATTGCAATACTTGAAGTCATGAATCTACTACAATTTAAAGTAATTTTCCATGTATACTTTTCAATGATTATGATTGTCCCCAATTTAGAAATCATTCACAAGCTGTTGAATGAAATTATGTGTAGACGATGTCCATAAGATACCAACTTGAGTACAGGTAAATTCCCATCTCCCAGTAATCACTGAGACGGCTGAGGAAATGTACAGGAAACCTTTACTAGCACTAAAACTGTAGGAAAGGTATCTGTGACACCACATACCCCAAACCTCCAGCTTAGACTTCAGGAATCACTGAACATTCAACATTGTTGACCACTCACTTTTGCATAAAGCTCTCTTCTTCCTTGGTTGCTGTGTATGCATTCACCTACCTCTAAAGCTGCTCTGCTGTCTCTTTTTAATAATCTTTAACTGACAATACACTGATAAAATTCAGAAGGCCTTTTTTTATTTAAGAAAGTTTTCTTGCCACATGGTATTGATAACATAGCATAGCTCCCTGCATCTGACATGTGAATAGTAAATTGGCAATAGATTTTGGGTATCACTAGAAATCTTTCAACATCTTTATAAATCACAAACTGCCATCCAGGTATTTCACATAATGAATGAAGAATCACAATAGGAAGGTCAAATCCAACAGACTTATTTAATATGAAAGAATAACGCAACTGTGTGGGAGACACAACATCTAAACAAAAGCACAAAGAGTGGACCTAAAGGTAGGCAGCTCGGTGCAAGACACACAATCTGGATCCCACATTTGGCAAGTGAGGTATCTATCAAAGATTTAATTCAGCCATTCAATAAATACCTAGAAATTTACCCTAAAGAGAAAATTAGATAAACACACAAAGATGTATATTTAAGCATAATAACTATAATTAATAATAATAAAATACTAATAATGAACACTGAAAACAATCTAAATGTTCTTTCATAAAAAATTGGCACGCTCAAATAATGGAATATTACATATATATAAGTTTTCATTGATAATAGAATGAGCTCCATAGTATACTGTTGAGAGGAAGAAAGCAAATTAAAAATAACATGTGTATTACGAATAGTTACATTCACATGGAGAGAGAGCTGCAAAAATTATCATTAAAATACAAATGGAGGTTTCCTCTGGGTGGTTGGGAAAAAAGTAATTTTTAGTTTCTCCTTAATGATTTTAATATTGCTTAAAATTTCTAAATAAATATATATTATCCTTGTGATCAGAAAAACATTCTCTTCATGTTAGAAAAAGAAAATATAAATTTATTTTTTAATACCATTATTCTATTTGGGAATAATTGCCCTAAGAAAATAATGAGAAAAATTCATGAAGCTACAGAGTCAAAGAAGTTTATCACAGCAGTGTTTATTATAGTAAAATATTGTCAATCTAAACGATCAATAGTGAATTTGTTAAATAAATTATAAATAACCATATGATGACATACCACAAAGACATTACTATTAAGATAAAGATATAACCATCACCTACTAGTTCAGTGACCTTGGTGTCATATCCTCTAGGTGTCAGTTTCTTCATCTGTAAAATGGGACTAAAAAGAACACTTATCTCATAGTGCTTTACCTAGCACTATGCTTTATTTACCTAGCACATTAGCTTTATTTCATTGTGATAGAAAACGAAAAATCTGATGTAAGCTTCCTCCGATATCACATATCAAAAATTATGCTATTTCTGGCACAGCACAGTGGCTCACGCCTGTAATCCTAGCACTCTGGGAGGCTGAGGCGGGAGGATCGCTCAAGGTCAGGAGTTCAAGACCAGCCTGAGCAAGAGCGAGACCCCGTCTCTACTAAAAATAGAAAGAAATTATCTGGACAACTAAAAATATATAGAAAAAATTAGGTGGGCATGCCTGCTGGTGCATGCTATAGTCCCAGCTACTGGGGAGGCTGAGGCAGAAGATTGCTTGAGCCCAGGAGTTTGAGGTTGCTGTGAGTTGGACTGACGCCATGGCACTCTAGCCCAGGCAACAGAGCCAGATTCTGTTTCAAAAAAAAAAAAATTATGCTATTTCAAAAATTACTTTGCTATATGCTTTTAAAAAATATTTCAAGATCAACATCAAACTTGGCCTTCAATCAATTTAAAAAAATATGAACTAAGGCCACAAGGGCAATTGAGTATCAAAGCTGAAAATAGGGAATTTCTACAACTTCTAGTCTAAGTTTTTAAATACTCCTATATGTATTCAAAAAATAAGCTTGTTTATTCACTGATACATGTACAAAAAATAGTACTGGAAGATAGAACCAGGCTAACTTGGATGACTGAGGCACTGGGACAGGCCACAATAAGAAGCTGTTTAAATTACAGTGACAGAGGGAATCAGTATCCGTACTTAATTGAAAACAAAACAGTATATATATACAGACTAGTTTGCTTCTTCAGTTTTACTATCATTGTACAAATGTTTGCTTTAAGTAATTGAAACCAACCTGCCATGGTCTTTCCCAGTCCAGTGGAATAGGAAGTGCTCCAAGCCATGCTCCTGCAAAACTAGAAATTGTAGTGATCTGGAGACTATTCTCCCAAATGGATGTAACTCTGTAAAACACAAATATGTACATCACTGGTGGTATATATCTTAGCTTCTGAAGAATCAAACAAGCAGTAGCACAAATTAAAACTATACACATTTTTCTGTTCATTTAAAATGAGCATCTCAAAATGATATATAAATATTTACCATGAACTATTAACAATTAATTGGTAAGAAGATATAAATGTTTTTCCATTGGAAAGGTAATATGTGCACACAGTAAGAGTCAAATAATACCAGAGATCATTTGCAGTGACAGGTAAGTCTTCCTCCCACCCCTATCATCAATTCCTGGTCCTTTCCCCAGAGCAAATACTATTACCAAATTATTACAGATTCTTCCAGAAATATTTTATACATGAACAAATATACACATAATTTTGTTTTGAAGAATATATGCATCTTTACATAAATGCATATGTATACACACACATCCTTCAAAACAAAACTCTTATGCATCAAGTTATAAACCAGTTTTGGTTTTCTGTTTTCTCTTGGTGACAGCTATAACAGTACTCTATTCTATAGATGGAGCATCATCTATTCAACTAGTGTTTCCTACAGCACATTTCATTTAAACGAACAAACTCAATTTGGTAGGAAAGGGGTAGGGAATAAGAACAAAATATTTCAAAAGGTCCAGTGATTTTGCCTACCATTCCTATTTACTAAGCGCACATATTAGAATGTAAAGATGGAAAGAGATAACTCTGCCATTCTTTTAGTAGGTCTTGGTTTCCTCATAGTGTGAATGAATACCTAGTCACGTGGAACATGGGTCTGGAACTTTTACAACAGAGTAAAAGTTCACCACAGTACAATAAAGTGGGGCCCAAATATTCAATTGCTTAAACTGTAGGGTTGAGTTACTATGAAGTTAATGAAAAGCAGCATCTTCCAGCTAGCATGGGTAAAAAAGGGAAAACGTTCGTTTTTGTAGATGATTTCTTTCATTACAAACAGCCCAATTATTACACGCAAAATATGCACTGAATTAAAGAAGTCACAAATGATGACAAGTCAGTTCATAAACCAATCCCTCTATCACCTGTCCATCTCATACCCACCCTCCCCTTCAACTACACAAGATACGAGCCTTAGCTTGTTTCCTTTAAGAACTAGGGCTAAGAAGAGGTTGGAGCCAATTGTTGCATATCCAAATTTGTACTATTTACTGGGCTTTATTATTATTATTGTTTTATATAACACCTATAAATGCAAGTCAGTTTTTTCAGCTAGCATGCAGTAGAACAGAGATCTATTACAAACTTGGAAGACCAAAAGAAAAAAAAAAAAAAATTAGCCAAGAGGAATATAAAGAGAATTGTACTGTTCCAGCAATTTCTAGGGTAATTTCTCATTATACATGGCTGACAAATGTAAGCCTCCAATTAACACACAACTCCTCTATGTTGCAATACATAAAGTGATGTGCCTGGAGACATAAACTGTGGTAGAGGTTGAGAGCAGAGACTACTTTTTGCTGGGAAGAATTTACTCTTTCTATCTTATGGAGGAGGAGGAAGTTCAGCTGGATTTGAAAGAATAGGTAGTGTTAGGTTTTAAACTGGAGAACTGAAGAAAAAGCACTGCAGACAAGAGAATTTAAGTGAAATTGGTTGAAGTAGAGTGGAAGAATGAGAAATAAGGCTGGAAAAGCAGAATAAAGTTACGATTTTTAAAAATAACAACTTTAAGCCGGGTGCAGTGGCTCATGCCTGTAATCCTAGCACTCTGGGAGGCCGAGGCGGGTGGATCGCTCGAGGTCAGGAGTTCAAGACCAGCCTGAGCAAGAGCGAGACCCCGTCTCTACTAAAAATAGAAAGAAATTATCTAGCCAACTAAAATATATATAGAAAAAATTAGCTGGGCATGGTGGCGCATGCCTGTAGTCCCGGCTACTCAGGAGGCTGAGGCAGTAGGATCGCTTAAGCCCAGGAGTTTGAGGTTGCTGTGAGCTAGGCTGACGCCACAGCACTCACTCTAGCCCAGGCAACAAACAAAGCAAGACTCTGTCTCAAAAAAAAAAAAAAAACAAACAACTTTATTATAGTAAAAAATTACCCTAGACAATCCTTTTCCAGCCATACAATTCACTCATTTAAAGTATACAAATCAACGGTTTTTAGTATATTCACAGAGTTGTGCAACCACCACCATAGTCAATTTTAGAACATTTTCATCACCCCAAAAGAAACCCTCTACCCATTAGCAGTCAATCCCCATTTCTCCTTCCTTCCGGCCCTAGGCAACCACTAAGCTACTTTCTGTCTCTATGGATTTGCCTATTCTGGACATTTCATATAAATGTAATCATATAATATATGGTCTTTTGTGATTGATCTCTTTCACTTAGCACGTTTTCAAGGTGCATCCATGTTGTAGCATGAATCAGTACTTCATTCCTTCTTCTTTTCTTTTTTTTTATTTCAGTATATTACAGGGATACAAATGTTTAGGTTACATATATTGCCTTTGCCCCACCCAAGTCAGAACTTCAAGCGTGTCTACCCCCACAGACGGTGCCCACCGTACCTGTCAGGCATGAATATATCCACCCCCCTCCTCCACCCTCCCATAATCATACTCCCTTGTATGGATATTCCACAACAGTTGATGGATATTTGAGTCATCTCTGCTTTTTGGCTATTATGAAAAATACTGCTATGAACATTCATGTATAAGTTTCTGTATGGATATGCGCTTTGGTTTCTCTTGGGATTAAACCTAGGAGTAGAACTGCTAGGTCATATGGTAACTATGTTTAATCCTTTGAGAAACTGCCAGACTTTTCTAAAGTGGCTGAACCATTTTACATTCCCACCAGCAGTGTACGAGAATTCCAATTTTTCCACCCCCTCCTAACACTTGTCATTATCTTTTTTGATTATAGTCATACTAGTGGGTGTGAAATGGTATCTCACTGTAGTAGATTTAGGTTAGGATTTTAGAAAAGACTTAAATGTCAAACTAAAGGAGCTACTGAAGGTTTTAAATCAAGGCAACACAGGATCAGAGATGTTTAAGGAAAATCTATGTACATATCTTTCTAACCTCTAAGCTCCAAGTTCTTTGGGTTAAGGGACAAGATCCATGTCTTCACATTTTTCATTGTTCCAGCACACTTGTGGCCATCTTATGTTTATTAAAATAAAAAGTATAAACATCCAAAAGGTTGTCCTCTATTTTGTTTTTTGGTGTATCCAGGAGTGCTTATGATCCTACATGTAATAAATGTAGAAAAAATGGAACGAAGACCTAATTTTAAAAATAAAAAACTCTACATCCTGTCTTTGTTTCTTTTAAATTTCAGCATATTATGGGGGTACAAATGTTTAGGTTACATATATTGCCTTTGTCCCACCCGAGTCAGAGCTTCAAGCGTGTCCATCCCCCAGATGGTGCACACCACACCCATTAGGTGTGAATATACCCATCCCCTCCTCCCGCCTCCATCTCTGCTCACTCCTGATTTCTGCTCCTGGGGCAGATACTCTTTTTGCTGCTTCTTCTATTTGCCTCAAATTTAAAAGACTATAAATTAAGTATAGATTTTTCAAGATTTAGTTACTTTCTGCTTTCTACTATGAGAGAAGAGGATTTAGCACCTTTTACCCATAAGCCCTCACCTCCACATAGCCATTTCTTCCTGACTCACTGTCACCTCTTCAATGGTAACATGTCCCCCTTTTGGCTGGATCAACAGCACAGTGTCTCTACATTATCATGATTATGAAAATATTAATCACAATGAACTACACAGTAAACCACAATTACATTTCTTTTCTCATAGTAAATATAATTTTTTGGTGCGATGAGATGTTCTAAAATTAGATTGTGGTGATGGCTGTACAATTGTGCCTATACTAAAAAGCATGGAATTATATACTTTAAATGCGTGAATTTTACAGAATACAGTTATATCTCAGTAAGGCCATTTTAAAGCAAAACAAAGTGAAACATTAAATAGTTGACTGGATGCTCACTGTGCATGAGTAAGATGACTCAACTAGTACTGGGCTTCACAGTATTGGGGATTGGGCAGGAACCCTGATTTTCCTTAGAGCCACCCCCTAAATGTCAGTTTCTATAAGTTTTTCTTTTGTACTATTTTCTCCAGAAAAATATTTCAATAGTCTGCCTAGATGGTATAAGCCTGGCTGCCAGTATTTCGGCCAAGCAGGGAGAAGGGCTACGTGTAAGGTGGGGAATAATTGTTCAGCAGGTAGAATTTCATTTAATCCTTATTCCCTCAAGAGGTTGTACCAAACAGGCTCAGCATCTGGAGATAGCAAGAATAGCTGGGTATATGGGGGGCACAATTATATTTTCTCCGCCTCTCCCTGCCCCACCGTACAACTTCTATTGCTTATATTATTTTTATAGTATTTACATTCTTTTCTGCAACCCTAATTCATTCGATATTTTCTTAATATAGTGAGTCCCTTTAAGGTACAATTCAATAACTCTTTCATTTGGGGAAAGTATCTTCTATCATATGTTTGAAATATTTTTTGTTTTGTATATTAGGGGCACTAACTAGTCTTATGTTTGAATCTCTTTTGTCTCTTCTCTATATTTATCATATCTTCTCTAATTGCTTTATTCTTCCAAACTCCCTCTCTACTCTTCATTCATTTTGATTAGCTCAACCCTTTTCTCCATGATAAAACTTGATTTCCTAACTTGTCTGTTTCTTGCTGTTTCTAATTTATGATCTGTAATGGTGTGGTTTGGATTCTCAATTTATTTCATTAATTCTTCAATCAACTTCTCCACTTCATTGTTTCATTATCTTAGCCCTTATTTTATTGAATCTATATGCTTAATAATATTTTTCCATGGTAAACTGTAGAGGTTTTTTGTTTGTTTTTGTTCCTTGGGTAGCATTTTCTTCCTGGCCAGATTCTTTGCCTTTTGCGTGCTCTTTTTTCCTCCTTCCTCTATAGCGTGTTTTTAGGGTTGCCATGTCATTTCTTTTTATCTTGCTGACACTTCACATGGGCAGACTGCTTTGACTACCTACCTGCTCAGATAC
Organism: Eulemur rufifrons; assembly: GCF_041146395.1. NCBI lineage: Eukaryota > Metazoa > Chordata > Mammalia > Primates > Lemuridae > Eulemur > Eulemur rufifrons. The sequence continues at coordinate 79,887,453 of NC_091001.1, read as the reverse complement.
AATGAATGAATTATCTTTGAAGCTGTCTTCCCATCTTAACTAGCACCAATTTCCCTGCCTCAAAGCTGCCTTTTGAGGACTGGCTATTATTTTCTATTAAGTTTTCTGTAGCATGAGGCAGGGACAGAGCATGGAGACAGGGTAAGATAAATGTTATATCTGTGATTCAATCAGTAATATTCAGCTGAAATTTAATAAATGGTAGCTCCATAAATTAAACTTTTAAAAATTCGTGGACAGGGTTTATGCTTCCTCTTAGAAATCAGACAAAGCGACTATAGTACACAGTCTGCCCCCTTGGCAGAGCCCTGGAGGCAGCAGCCATGATACATTGATAAAAAGTAAACAGGCCTGAAGAAGAGTCAGGGAAACCTACACTCTGTTGGTATGAATATATATGTAGGTATATACATATTTCAAATTAGAACTTTAGTTTGACAGTGTCTATCAATTTCCTTTGATCTAGGAATTCTCTAAAAATCTAGTCTACAGAAACCCTTGCACAAGTATACAAAATTATTTGGTACAAAGATGTTCATAACGACATTATTTATAATCATGAAAATTTGATAATAAACTTCAGTAGAAAATTAAATAAATCATGGTACATGGAATACTTGTAATGATGATTAACTACTCAACATTCATCTCAACCCTGATGATTAGACTAATTATTAATAATTAAATCATGGTGATCCCATTCTCTTTCCCAATGATTAGGAAAACTCAAGGAAGAGAAGCTGCTGCCATCTCACTACCAGCCTGAGGACAATAACCAAGAGAATCAATAAGAAGCTTAATAGTACCCTATCTGTATCTAGAATCTGCCAAATTCTGTTAAGTGACAACATCAGCTTCCTTATTGCTCAAACCAATAATCTGAAGTTTTGTGTTACTTATAGATAAAGATATACTAAGGATATTATGCAAGAAGAGGTAGGTTTTACATACACATATAGATGAAGATATTCATATTAGTGAGGAAAAAAGCAAGTTATAAAGCAGTGACTAGCTTAACTATTAATATTTTTGTCTTAAAATTATATATATGTTGTATGCATATACAAAATCAGAAGAATATAAAATCTGGTAGTAATCGTTCATTGCCTCTTTGACAGGATTATTAGGATCTGTTTCGGTATTTTTTCTGTTATTTGAATTTTTACTAAACACATTTCTTTTGTAATAAAGAAATGATTAAGATAAAAGGAAATGTAATAGGTAAATTCCTTTCTATCAACTAATTTATAGCATCACTGATACTGATTTTTTCTCATTTATAAGTTTCCATAATTAAGTCATCTGAATTCTATAGCTATTGGCTAATTTTTTCACAGTTAAGGAACATATATGTACAGTCAACGGGGCTGAGAATAGAATGGCTCACTGTCTACTGTGAACAAACTTAAAACTTGACTAAAGCAATGTTACAGAACAATCTTCATGGCAATGAGCTCCAAGTACCTGTCCAAATTATTTGACTCCACTAGAATTCACTATCTCAAACATTAATTGAAATAAATAGTCCATTTTGAGTGCTTACTGTGCCAGACACTGTAACAGGCACCTGAGGGTAGTTCATAAGTAAACACTCGTGGCTTAGATAGGCAGTTATCAAAAGTGTTTGTTGAAATGGATTTGATCTTTTAAACCATTGATCTCTTCAACTAAAAATGAAACACTGTACAACTCCTCCTAGTGGCTAAAGATATTCTACAGAATTCTAATATAAACTTTTCCCTTCCCCACTGAATGAATATTAAAACCAATGCTTCTTTTCTACTAAATTTTTATGTTCACATTCAGGCTAAATTACCTGTTTTTTATCTGAATAAATTTTTGGTCATTCATAGTCTTTTCTCTCTTAATGTCCATGTGTTTTTTTTTAAATATAAAATCCATTTTGACAAAGATTACAAAAAGAGGCTTGTTGTCTCTGTCTACACAAATAGGTCTTATTGAGTGTTTTCACTTTGGCAAGATCACCACAGATTTGTGTTTAGTCCTATTCAGGAAACTATTTAGTTCACCAAAAGTGATCAGGTTCTAACTTAAACATTGGAATAACACCATAAAAGAACTGTCAAATCGAAACACAAGCTTCAGTGAAAAATACCGGTATATGGTAGTCAGATCATCACTTTCCTTTATGATAAAGTCTGCAAATGAAAAAAACCCACAATAACTAGAACACCAAGGCAACAAACTGAATTAAACTAGTACAAATTGAATATATTCAGTAATAAGTACACCAGTAAGAAGTTGGCAGAATATTTTAAGAAACCAAATGAAGTTTCAAGTTTCTTTACAATAATATTCTTTTGTTTTGTTTTCCTGGAGTATCTTTACATTTACTTTAAGGAATAATCTTGTTAAAATAGTGTCATTTAATTATGTATTACATCTCAGTAGTATCAGAAGTGATCCTTTACTCTTGAGATGTAATTCCTACACAGTTCTCCAGCTCAAAGTATTTGTGTTCTTGGTCTTCATATGATTATCATCTATTTGCTCAATATTGTTTCCTATAAACATGTAAACAAATACATTAAAAATTGGTATATAATTATTTCACCTAAAAATAGTATAAAACATTTATATTGATTCAACACTGAGTATGATGCCATGCTAATTCAAAATTGGCCTGTTAACACTGAACATCTAAATTAATCGTATTGCCATAATACTAAAAGGGCCACCTTTAAGCTAAAAATACATAAAACTCTATTGCATTTTACGTATTAAAACAGGATGAATGATAAAAATATTTAAAACTCTAAAATCTTCAATCAATACTTTAAGTTATTTTAGATACATTTTATGAATTAGAACTATAATGTGAGAACTTCAAATTAAAACTTTAAATTCTGTTCTAAATTATTCAGTAGGAAAATGTATTATTCACATATTTTGTACAACCTCCTTAAATAATAATACAATTCTTTGAAATTAAAGTTGTGATTCTACATAAATAATGCTAACTGCATATGGGGACAATTTCAATATAACACAAGTAATTGGTTTTTTTTTTTTTTTTTTTTTTTTGAGACAGAGTCTCACTCTGTTGCCCCGGCTAGAGTGAGTGCCATGGCGTCAGCCTAGCTCACAGCAACCTCAAACTCCTGGGCTCAAGCGATCCTACTGCCTCAGCCTCCCGAGTAGCTGGGACTACAGGCATGCACCACCATGCCCGGCTGATTTTTTCTATATATATATTTTAGCTGTCCATATAATTTCTTTCTATTTTTAGTAGAGATGGGGTCTCGCTCTTGCTCAGGCTGGTCTCGAACTCCTGAGCTCAAACGATCCGCCCACCTCGGCCTCCCAGAGTGCTGGGATTACAGGCGTGAGCCACCGCGCCCGGCCAGTGTAGTAATTGGTTTTTTATATTTCATGTTATCATTGCAGAGCCATCAGATCTTTGAATTTTTAAATATTTTTGCATAAAAGTGAACATTTAAAAGGCCGACTCTAATGTTAAACAAGTTAATCTATCAAATTATTTCCTACCTCATTCAAAATTTGACATGCTATCTATAGTAAATTTTTGAAATATGATAAAAGTGCTAAGAAGAAATTGAACTATCACTAATGTATGATGGAAACACGAAGACTTAAGTTACCCTCTCATGGGTAACTCACTTCATACCTACTAGGATATGATAATCAGAAAATCAGATAATAAGTGTTGTACAGGATATAGAGGAACTAGAACCCTCATATACTGCTGTGGAAATGCAAAACGATGCAGCTGATTTGGAAAACAGTCTGGAAGTTCTTCAGATGATTAAACATGGAGTTACCACATAACCCAGACATTCCACTTCTAGGCCTAACCCAAGGGAAATAAAAACATGTCCACAGAAAAGCCTATATACAAATGTTTACAGCAGCTTATTCATAATAAAAATATGGAAAGAACACAGATGTCCAATAACTGATGAACGGGTAAGTAATATGTGGTATATTTATCCATACAATGGAATACTATTCAGCCATAAAAAGAAATAAAGTACTGATATATGTCAGAACACATATGGACCTTGAAAACAATTGTGCTAAGTGAAAGCAGGCAGTCACAAAAGATCATTTTGATTCAATCTATATAAAATTTCCACAACAGGCAAATCTATAGACCCAGTAAGTAGAACAGTGGTTGCTCAGGGATTGGGGGGCAGGGTGGGGAGACAAGGAGGTGATAGCTAAAAGATACAGGGTTACAGTTTCTTTTTGAGGTGATAAAAATATTCTAAAATGGACTCTGGTAATATATATGTGAATATACTAAAAACCATTGAATTGCATACTTTAAATAGGTGACATGTATGGTACGTGTATTATATCTCAATACTGTTTTTAAAAAGACCATCTCCCAGCTACCTCAGTTTACTGCATGTGTCATGAGCCACACCCACTCATATCTGGTGTTAATTTTCCCTCAGATTTCCAACGACCATCTTTATGATTTCACAATAACTCGAGAGAGGCAAACTTTCCCATATCTACTTCCAAAAGCAAACTTCAAGTCTTTTCCAAGGAAAAGAGCCATATTTAATGTAATGTTTATGTACAGAAATACCTTGAAGATATTGAGGGTTAGGTTCTAGGCCACTGCGATAAAGCAAATAGCACAATAGTCACAAGAATTTTTTGGTTTCCCAGTTATGTTTACACTATACTGTAGTATGTTAAGTGTCTAATGGTAGTTATGTCTCCAAAAAATGTACATACCTTGATTAAAAAATACTTTATTGCTAAAAATGCTAATAATCATCAGAGCCTACGGCAAGTTATAATCTTTTTGCCGCTGGATGGCCTCGCCTCCATGTTGATGGCTACTGTCTGATCAGGGTGGTGGGTGTTGAAATTGGGGTGGCTGTGGTAAATTTGTAAAATAAGACAACAATGAAGTTTGCTGCATTGATTGACTTCCTTCAAGAAAGATTTCTCTATAGTATTCAATGTTATTTGATAGCATTTTATCCACAGAACTTCTTTCAAAATTGGAGTCAGTCTTCTCAAAACCTGCTGTTGCTTTATAAACTAAGTTCATGTAATATTCTAAGTCCTATGTTGTCATTTCCACATTACTCACAGCACCTGCAACAGGAATAGATTCCAACCCAAGAAACTACTTTCTCTCTCTTCATTAAAAGCAACTCCTCATCTGTTAAAGTTTTATCATGACATTGCAGCAATTCAGGCTCCACTTCGAATTCTAGTTCTCTTGTTATTTCTACCATGTATGCAGTTATTTCCTCTGAAGTATTGAACCCCTAAAAGTCATACATGAGGGTTAGAATCAACTTCTTCCAAACTCCTGTTAGTGCTGATATTTGACCTCTTCCCATGAATCACAAATGTCCTTAATAGCATCTAAAGTGGTGAATCCTTTCCAGGTGTTCAATTTACTTTTCCCAGAACCATCAAAGGAATCATTATTTTTGGCAGCTACAGCCTTATGAAATATATCTCTTACGTAATAAGACTTGAAAGTCAAAATTACTCCTTGATCCATGGGCTGCAGAATGGATGTTGTGTTAGTAGGCATGAAAAGGATACTAATTTCCTTGTACATCTCCAACAGGGCCCTTGGGTGATTAGGTACATTGTTAGTGAGCAGTAATATTTTGAAAACAAATCTTTTTTTCTGAGCAGTTGGTCTCAACCGTGGTCTTAAAATATTCAGAAAACCATGCTGCAAACAAATTTGCTATCGTCCAGGCTTTGTTGTTCTACTGATAGAGCACAGCGTAGATTTAGCATAATTCCTAAGATCACTAGGATTTTTGAATGGTAAATAAGCACTGATTTCAACTTAAAGTCACCAGCTGCATGAGCTCCTAAGAGGAAAGTCAGCCTGTCCTTTGAAGCTAGGCATTGACTTCTCTCTAGCTATGAAAGTCCTACAAGGCATCTTCTTCCACTATAAGGCTGTTTCATCTACATTGAAAATCTGTTGTTTAGCGTAGCAACTTTCATCAACCATCTTAGCTAGGTCTCTGGATAACTTGCTGCAGCTTCTCCATCAGCACTTGCTGTTTCACCTTGCATTTTTATGTTATGGAGATGGTTTCTTTCCTTAAATCTTATGAACCAACCTCTGCCAGCATCAAATTTTTCATCTGCAGCTTTCTCATTTCTTTCAGCCTTCATAAAAATCGACGAGAGTAAGGGCCCTGCTCTGGATTAGGCTTTGGCTTATAATATTGTGCCTGGTTTGATCTTCTATTCAGATCACTGAAAGTTTCCCCTTCAGCAATAAGGCTGTTTTGCTGGTTTATCATTCATGTGCTCAATGGAGTAGCACTTTTAATTTCCTTTAAGGGCTTTTCCTTTGTATTCACAACTTGGCTAACTGGCACAAGAGGCCTAGCTTTCAGCCTATCTCAGCTTCCTGTGTCTTCATCACTAAACTTAGTCATTCCTAGCCTTTGATTTAAAGTGAGAGATATGTGACTCTTCCTTTCAGTTGAACACTTAACGGGCCACTGTAGGGTTATTAATTGGCCTAATTTTAATATTGTTATGTTTTAGGGAATAGGGAGGCCTGAACAGAGGAAGAGGGATAGGGGAATGGCTGGTTGGTGTAGCAGTCAGAACACACGTATTTATTAAGTTCATCATCATATATGGGCACGGTTCATGTCACCCCCAAAACAATTACAATAGTAACATGAAAGATCACTGATCATCATAACAAATATAATAATAATGAGAAAGTTTAAAATATTGTGAGAATTACTAAATTGTAACATAGAGACACAAAGTGAGCACATGCTGTTGGAAAAATGACGTACGTAGACTTGCTTGGTGCAGGTTTGTCACAAAACTTCAATTTGTAAAAAATGCTGTATCTGTGAAGTGCAATAAAGTGATGTATAATAAAATGAGGAACACCTGTATTTCTTAACCATGCAGTGGTCCCCAAACTTTTTGGCACCAGGGAGCAGTTTCCAGGAGCCTGGGGGCTGGGTGGTGAAGCTCTGTGGCCCAGTCCCTAAAAGGCCACATAACAAGCCGGGGATTAGGGACTGCAGATGTAACATGTAAAACTATGCTACCATTTTTAAGTTCCCATGTTCTTTTTATGTGTCATTTTCCAATTTTTTGAGTGTTATTTCTCTAATCCCAACTTTCTCATAAACTCAGAGGTTTTTATTGCCATTTTGCATAGCACAGTGATTTTTTAGGAACATATATACCATGTTATAGCAGAACAAATTGTAAAATCACATAATTTCTCCCCCAAATACAACATTAATTATGAGACACAGAATTTAAAACTGGATAAATCATCAATCCAAACCAATAAGATTTTAATCAATTTTCACTGTTTAAAAATTTCAGACTAAAATGCTAAAAGAAATTAATTCCATTTGGGATACTATGGTAACAATGTGGAAAGTTTTCAGTTGTTACACATCTGTTTTCAGGAGACTTTATGAATACTAGAAGATGGTTCTAAAGGCAAACAAATAGTAGTAACTTCAAAAGGAAAAAGTCAGTAATTTATGAAAGCTAAGCTACCTAGCACATATTCTCTGTTCTCCTTGGGCCTTTTCCTTCCAAATCACACAAAAATACCCTGTTCATTTCAGTTTCTACGCTTTCATTCATTCCCCTTGCATGAGGTGTCTTTCCCTTCCTTCTCCATCTCACCAAGTCTTACACTCCTGACCCAAGTCTGTCACAGATCATTCCCCTTTCCAGCTCCACTCTTATTGATCCCCTACCCTTCTGAACTCCTACAGAACTTATTGTTGGGTTTACATAATTTTAGTCTTGTATATTTTGCTCATCTCATTTTTGTCCCTTGAACATGCAAGCTCCTCAGGGAAAGCATTTTCCTGATAATACTTCAGAATCCACATATAGCTTAGCTTAACAGAGCTCTGAGTAAGTGCTCAAGAAGTTTTTGCTGCTGAGTGATAAAGAGGACAAAATTACGGGCAGCAAAAAAATCTTCTGGTTTTCTTAATTCGAACTCAGCTATTTCTGGTACATATCATTTTAATGCCTTTCAAGAAACTGAAATGTTAACTTAGCCATGCTGAAAATATATATGGGTGATAAGAAAACTAAATCCTGTAAAACTTGCATTCTGATATCTTACCATGAAAAAGGCTAAACAAGAAATTGTCATTGTCACACAAAACATTTTTAGGTTGTGGACCCCATTTCTACATTACAAAATGTATGTAAGCAATTTTATTTGTAGCAATTTTATCACAGCACCAAGTTATCCCAGAGCAATGGTTTTCAAAGCTTTCTTTTGGTAGCAGAAACTTTTTTTTTCCAAACAAAAGGCTAAGTGGAATTCCGCCATACAGAAAAAAGCAGAGCTGATTTTGCTGAAGTGGAGGGAGGGGCGTGTAGTTCTGCCTGCCCTGTCCCCAGTCCCTAGCCACAGTAGCCTCTTAAGGCACCTCCCAGAACCATACAATGCTGAAAAACACACATGGAATAATCAGTAAACTGCCATGAATAGAAAAATACTTCTTTGATTTTTAAAAATTTCAAACATCACTAAAATATAAATTAAAACTTACCCATTTCTACTGAAAACTCTTAGCCATGCTTTGAGGTTTGGTCCTAACAAACATAAACAAGGTATAGTAGTAAAAGTAGACAAGATAACTGCAAATAAAAATGTTTCCAACACCAACCTAGAAAAAAAAAACTTTATTAATTTTTTAAAAAGTGTTAAAGGTGCACATATACACATACCACCTTTGTTACATAAATAAATCTAAAAGTATTTTTTTATATTTTACTTTGAGAGGTACCATCAGTCCCACCAAAGTGATGACTATAGATGATTTTATTATCAAAATGCAAAAAAATTTAGCAAATATCTGGTTTTAATAATAGATTTCAAAATCGTTAAAGACCCTAAGATCCACGCTAAGACTTCCATTGCAAGAAAAAACCCATTTCTAGACAATTAGCTCTCTTTTTTAATAGTGTCTGGAACTTTCTCTACAACCAGTGGTTCAACTTTAACTTATAATGGAACTATTAATACCTGGAGAGCCGGACAAACTCAAGATTAGGGGGCACCATCCCTAGAGTTTCTGACTGAAGCCTGGGAATTTGCATTTCAATAAAATGCTAATGCTGCTGGTTTAAAGACCACATTTTGAGAACCACTGCTCCAGACACATACATTCTACTCTAAAATGAATTAGAAACCACCGTTTCCCATTACAAAAGTCTTGTCCTCCCTGTCTAGAAAAGAATAACCTGTTAGTTTAGTGTGTGTATACATAATGATTATAAATATATAAAATTATAAATATATTATAAATTATAACTTATAAAATATAAATTAATAAATACATTAACATATAATTATATATTATAAATATATAAAATTAATTATACCTCATCACTCATGTCACCATGATCATTATGGCTAAACTGACATTTCTTAAACTATAATAAGCATTATATAAGAAATATTCATGAATTTGATTTCAAATAACTTAAAATTGGTCTGTTATTAAAAAGTATTGAGTTAAATTTTACCTTTAAACTGTAAACATTGGCTTACTAAGTATTTGAATAAAGGAATCTATAGACCTTCATTAAGAAAACAAACTTTTCAAGTACTTCAGAATCACATGTACTAAGATCTCATATATTAATTATAATTAACATACATATCATAGTAAGTTCTCTTAGAGGTTCTAAGGGCCACCCATTTATTGGTATAGTACAGTTTCTCACTTACCCTCCCTTCTCCCAACATGAAATTAAGTAATAGAAGGCCAAATAATAAAAACATTTAATAAATTGTTATTCCACTGTTTTTTAAAAGAATAACACTGCTAAAGAAAGGCAGTGATGTTGGTATCCTTTCTTGAGTCATTCATTAAGCACACCACAGGTTTTTCTAATTGCCAAGAGTTAGCATACTGTTTAGTAAATGAGCATTTTAAAATATAAATTTCAGGTAAAAATGTCAAACTTACTCTATTAGTGGTGCTCCATACAGAACAAAAATTATATGAAAGGTGAAACAAGACATAAGAAAGTAGATACAGCATTTCAAAAATCTGGTTACCTAAAAGAGAAATAATAATTTGGAGATTCAAGAGAATGCCAAAAGGATGATAGGTAAATTCTTCAATTTTATCTACAAATACAACTTGTTCCCATAATGTGTAAAAATATAGATGGCTGCATGTGGTGGCTCACACCTACAATCCTACCACTATGGGAGGCTGAGGCAGAATGATCATTTGAGGCCAGGAGTTCAAGATCAGCCTGAGAAAGAATGAGACCTCATCCCTACCAAAAATGGCAAAATCAGCTGGGCATGGTGGTGCATGCCTATAGCCCCAGCTACTCAGGAGGCTGCGGCCAGAAAATGGCTTGAGCCCAGGAGTTCTAGGTTGCAGTAAGCTGTGATGAGGCCACTGCACTCCAGCCTGGGCGACAGAGTGAGACAGTCTCAAAAAAAAAAAAAAAGTATTGAATGTTCTTTGGATTTCAGTATCCTCAAGTCAGAACATACATCCTCTGCCCAGTCACATACCCAGCCCTTAATACAGACTGTAAAAAGCCTAAAAGGCAAATATCACCCCCCCATTCTACCTGTCTACCCAACATTAGAATCAAAAAGAGTTTTTGTTTCTACAGTATGTACTGAGCTAGGTTGTTAATCAATATTTATGAAATATTTGATAACAGAGAGCTAGGATACAAAAACATATAGTCCTTTTTATGCAATGATACATGAAATATCTGCAAAAAATGATGTCTACAACTTTTTTCATTTTAAAACAAAACTCTTGGGAAAACTGCACCAAAAAAGCAAAATGCTAAGTAATCCTCCAAATCACATTCATATTACTGTAAGACTCATATGGAAAAAGACCTGAATGTCTACAAATAAGCACATGGGACCTTCTTGATTTGGAGCTTAAGATATAATTATAAAACACACACTGAATTTTTTAAATAAGACAGTAAAGGTGTTTTTTAATTACCTAAGAGAGAACTTATACATAGTATGGAATAATGTTAAGTGAGGACTTTATTAAAGTAATAGCCAAATGTTATAATGCAGTGAATATTTCATTGATTCTAATATCTGAAAACTTAAATTGTTTAGTCAAGGAAGGCCATGTTCAAAATGAGAGTTACCACAGAAAAGACTTATTTTGCAATTTCCGAAAAACCCATTAAGTGTCTTTCAGAAGTGCAAAAACAAATGAAAATAAACTATCATGTCTTATAGAATAAGGTTTAAAAATAGACTGCCACATGTATTTATTTTTTTTTGAGAATATAAATTGGTCACATTTTCTTTTTTTCACATGTATTTATTTTCAGTGGTGACATAAAACAATAATTATATCAACTCATAATGGTATAATAACCAATGAACAAGTCATAATTCCACAACTAATGCATGGCAAGGATCTATCAATTATTGTGGGCAGCCTTCCAGCAAGTATAATAACAGGCTACTGATTTGAAAAAAAAAAAAAAAAAAATACCAGGTTTCCTTTACTCACTACAAATAACTCAGTGAGGACTTGACTAATACTGTATTTTTCCATTAAAAGAAACACTAGCTCCATCTAAAAATCAGTTATTAAGAAGTACACCTTACCTTGTGTGATAATGAACTTCTTTTAGAGGATGCATTTGGTTTCACTACTAAATACAATACTAGATTGACGGCAGTCACAAAACCAGAACAGATGCACAACCATGTCAAGTGTGTTTCCAATATTGAGAAGTTCTCCAAGAAGAATGATGGAATGAAGACACTTAGGATAATTGAAAATATGCACAAAAGATGGGTATACAGTAGTCTCTTGATATCAGTGTCTTTCATGGCGTTTTCTTGTGTGGCTATCTAATAAAAAAACAAATTAAGAAGAGTATATGTAATAATGACTTTTTTCATTGTTCTAAGTGCTTCAAATCCTAAAAACAAGTCATGAACTAAAGTCAATTTTCTATGGGCAATGTATTTGTTTCAAAACACAGGAAGATGCATATACGTACATGCACATGTAGACTTAACATTCTATTCTAACTTCAGATTTTCTTAATATGGTACAAACATCTCTCAGAGCCTAAAAAGGACAACTTTACTAATTTCTTAAATATTGTAACTGGTTTCTGCAAAAGGATCATGTGCTAGGGCCAACTAAACAATTCATTTTACTTTTTCTTGCCAAAATCACAGAGATGAAATTAACTTAATGGATTAAATGATCCGCCCCTGTTTGAAATATAACCTATGCATTCTAGAAACCCCATGAATACACTCTGGCCAAATTGTTGGCATTTTTTACCCTTGCCTAACATTACAGTATTTCATTCTTTCTAGGAAATGCCAAGTGACACCAAGTGTATGCTCAAATATTCAAATTATGGCCAGTGCAATCAAGAGAGTTCAATGAGCATCGTGCTAAACTAAGGGATCCTGATGCCCCAGAAGTACCAAAATGAGAAGGTACAGGTGCTAAATTCTAACCAAAAGTAGAACATGAATGAAAAAAGGAAAAAAAAAATCTGTCTCTAAATACATACACATATTTAAATTACCTGAGAGTTTATATATTGTATTGACTAAAGTTAAGAACTTTATTAAAGTAATAGTCAACATATTGTACTGGCGAATATTCCAGAAAATAGAAACATCCCAGAAAAAAATATTAACACACACACACACACACACACACACACACGGGGATAGGGATGGGGGCCACCCACTAGTGCGAAAAGCATTAAGAGTGGATCTGAGCCTTATCTTAATAGCTCTCATTTAATTCACACAATAATTCTCAAAGGCAAATATTTTACTTATAAGGAAACTGGATAAACAGGCAAGAGAGACACACCCAAGGTCCCAACCGATTAAGCCATTTTAATGGCCGGCCTCTTTCATATGAAGATATCAGGCAAAGAGAGAGTGGCAAGAAGGGACAAAGAAAAAAGATTCCCACAGAGTGGAGGCAGGAGGGGGCGTAAAAAAAATAATAACAATAATTAAAAACAAGTTTCCCACAGATTCTATCCCTAGCTGATTGCAGGCGGGCAAAGGGATCAGGAATCCATTCTCTCAACACGGACATTTTTCTGGGCCACTCTCAGAATCCCAGCTGCCATCAGCAGATTCAGATCTGATACAGTAGGAAGTACCCAAACTCAAACATTTGCTGAATGAATGAAGCAACCACAGTAGGGAAAATGTTTGCCCCGCTAAGCAACCAGCACTAAGTCAGACCCCGGCGTGCCCCTGAGGACGCCTGTCATGCGCGCGGTCGGTCTGACAGCCACTGGAGCGGAGAAAAGGCGATTCTGAGCCGCTCCCACAGGAGCCTCCACGGGAACTGGACCTCCACCTGCAGCCCCACCCCAAACTGGGTCGCCAGGGACTCTGCCCAAGCCTCAGCCGCCGGGAGTGTGGGCAGCGAGGAACGCGCTGAGAAGCATAACCGAAGAGCACAGGTGTTGAAGACCAGGGAAAACTGAGGACAGAGACTGAAACTCGGATCCGAAAGCGGATCTATCCATCGGATCAGCCCCCAGGGCACGCCGGAAGACTGGCGCTCAAGCGGCCGGCGGGCGAAGGGCGGGCCGGGGGCGCCGAGGCTCACGGCCACTTCGGCAGTTGGCGTGGGTGGCTTGCACTCCCGGGAGGCGAGCGTGCCGGGGGCGTCCAGCGGGGCTTACCTAACTCTCCCGCCCGGGGAAGAGAAAGGGGCGCTACTGCCTCCTACCATCAGGTACGACGGGCGGCCCTGGCCCTCGCGCAGGCGCAGGTCTGGAGGGCGGAGACGCAGGGCCGCAAAGCCAATTGCAGAGAGGGAGGGGCGGGCTAATGGAACAGTCCCGCCTATTCGTCGCATTCATTCCTCCCGCGGCCTTCCAGGTGAGGGATAGGCGAGAGCCGAGGGCTTCGGGACCGGAAGTGGATTAACGTAACCCGGAAGGGGAATCTTTCGAAGGCTGTAGTGTTTATGTTTTCAGGCTGTTGTTGCTTTGGCTTCTAGGGGAGACACGGCGGAAGGATGGTGTGCGAAAAATGTGAGTTGAGGGGCCGCTTCTGCGGGAGGAGGCTGGGAGCACCTAACTGGACTCTGCCAGGAACTTTGCCTTTTCTTTGGTTTTTCTTCGCCCGCAGGTCTCTTGATTCTAGCCTCTGTCCTCCTTACCGTCCCCATAACTATCCATGTCCCTCCCCAACGACCTTATAGTTCTGTATACTTTGTATTCAGAACTGTCTCAGTTCTGCACCTCTTTGCCTATTTCTGTTGCCTCCCCTCAGCCCCAGAGCTCCTCAGTCCCCCTTCCATAAAAAATGCTCAATTAAACACTAACCTTTCCTTTTCGTTAATGCAAGGAGTATTAACGAAATGGACATGCCAAATGCTGGGCACTAGAACCAAAGGGTAGGGATCTCGTCTTACCCATTCTTACTCATCATTATGCCGGGATATGGCTTAGAGTAAACCTAGCAGATATTTGAATTGAACCTCAACATAAGTACAATTTATTATTTCCCTAACTTAAAACCTTTAATACTTTTTCAATGTGCGGTGAATAATTTGTGGTTTATATATTTGGAGTCTGGCATTCAAGACCCTCCACAATAAGGCCCCAGCTTATCTTTCTAACTTCATCTTCACTGATCCTTACCCTCTTCACACTTACACCAGACCAAACCAAACTACTCTTTGTGCCCATGTGTACTCTGAGCTTTCCATGCCTTTCCTCAGGATGTATCTTTTATCTATTTTGCCCTCATCCTCTTTTCCTCCTCTTTCTTCACAGTCCTATGCCACATATTCACATCCTCTCTGTTGTCTTCTCCACAAAACTATCCTGGATTTCCCTAGCCAGGGTTATTTCTTTTGGCGTGGAATTTCTCCTAGTACTTTAGCTCTAAATTTATTCTCGTTCTCAATTGTTATACTTTTTATTTTCTAGCTTATATTTTGGTTGAATGGGTCTTACCTTTTTTGGAGGGGATGGGGGAAGTCTCTGATCCCTTTGAGAATCTGATGAAGGCTATAGACTCTTACAAAAAAAAGGGGGGGCATACAAAAGGTTTGTGTACAACTCCCCCTTGTTCATGTATCACCTAAGGTCTACCTTTGGAACTCAGGTTAAAGACTGCTGTTAGAGAAATTAGTGTACTGTAATCTTGAAATCTAGAGTTTTGTCTGATTAATTGCTTTATTTTTCTCAGCACTTTGTTTAGTGGTTTATACATAATAGATGCTTAGTAAATATTTGTGGAATGAGTACACTTACCAGATTTGTTTAAAGTATAAACAGTGAAAGCCCATTATAAGCCATATTATTCTTCAGATTTTACTTGGCCACAGTTATTCATTGGCCACAGTTAGTATCTTGAGTCACAGTTCACTGGCCCCTGTCCCAGCATTAACAGGCTCCTACTCTAGTATGACTGTTGATAGCATTGTGAACCTTAGACATAATGTAGCATATTTATTAGATAGTAAATTTTAATTCCCCCTTTACTATCTTGTTATAACAGGTGAAAAGAAACTTGGTACGGTTATCACTCCAGATACATGGAAAGATGGTGCTAGGAATACCACAGGTATTTTTTCTTTTAGAAAATTGACTTTCTGTGAATAACGTTTTCACTTTTATATTATTTGTAAAACGAAACGTGTTCAGAGTATTTCATCTGTTAAACATTAAAGATTATTGTTTCCACCAATGATTTAATATCTTCTATTTAGTTCTCTCAGTTATATGTACAGGTTCCTAATACGGTAGGCAGAAGATAGCAAAAGTAGTAAATGATTTTCAAGTGATGACTATATCACAGTATTTGATTTAATTCAACTTAATTAGAATCTGTATTTAACTTCGCTTCTCCTCACCTGATTTTCATATTCTTGAACAAATGATTTAAACTGTTTTCACCTTCATTATCATTAAATACAAATTTTTGTTTCTCTAATGTTTTCTTTTTAAGTAGAGCCTTAAGAACCTGGCTATTAAATGAGGACTTTTTTTTTTTTTTTTGAGACAGAGTCTCACTTTGTAGCCCAGGCTAGAGTGCTGTGGCGTCACCCTAGCTCACAGCAACTTCAAACTCCTTGGCTCAAGCGATCCTCCTGGCTTAGCCTCCTGAGTAGCTGGGACTACAGGCATGCGCCACTGTGCCCGGCTAATTTTTTCTATATATATTTTTAGTTGTCTGGCTAATTTTTTCCTATTTTTTTAGTAGAGACGGGGTCTCACTTTTGCTCAGGCTGGTCTCGAACTCTTGACAAGTAATCCTCCCACCTCGGCCTCCCAGAGTGCTAGGATTACAGGCGTGAGCCACCACGCCCAGCCTTAAATGAGAATTTTAAAAATTTAGATATAGGCTATTTTATTGGGAGAAGGTCAAAGAATGAACTTTTTAAGTAATTGTTAAATGTTGCATGTTCAATGTGTAGAAATAACCCACTAAAATATATTTTATTTTGATACAGAAAGTGGTGGAAGAAAGCTAAATGAAAATAAAGCTTTGACTTCAAAAAAAGCCAGGTAGGTAAGAGTATCCGTAGAAGAGGTCATATAAATTTCCACTCTTTGTAGTTTTAAGCCTCCTTGAGTGAATTTTGTGTGCACCATTCTGTCTCAATAAAACATGGAGTTAGGTAGTTCCTAGCACGCAAAGCCAAACTGTCTATTATAACCTGCTTTCTTTTTACCATGTTCCTCTTCACTATATCAATATATGAAGATATTGGTGCTACTCTCTTTTTACAGTTTCACTAGAAAACGTGACTTTTTTTTATCTACTACTTAATTGTCCTATGAATCAGAAGGAACAGGGAGATGTAGAAAGATTGTAAGCTTTGAAGGCAGACCTAAATTTGAATCTAGAATCTAGGATTTAATTAAAAGAATTTTCTCTGTAAAATATGAATTCAGCCAAAAGGCCACACGCAGGGATCCAGAAAGCCACATGGCCCCAAGGCCACAGGTTCCCCACCCACCCCACTTTTTCATCTGAGAATGGGAATAAAAATATCTCCTATCTTAAAACCAGTTTTTTGGTACCATGCTTTCTTATATCCAGTCTTAAGCTCCATGAATCCTTCCAGCTGCCATCCCATTTCCTTCCCCTCACAGCAAACATTTTCCAAAGCTTTATCTAAATACTTTCTCAATTTCCTTAAGGTTCATTCTCTCTGTCATGCTTTCATCCCCACCACAGCCCTCAAACTGCTCTTGTCAAGATCACAAGTGACCCTTAAAACTGATAGCCACTTCTCTATTCTTATCTTACTTAACCTCTTAATGGCTCTTTTTGGAAACTCTTTATTCTCCTGGCTTCCAAGATACCACACTCTCCTGGTTTTCCTCTCAAAACTCTCCCAAAGTGACTTTAATCCCCTGGCTTTAATCCAAATTGTATGTTAATGACTCCCAAATTTATATCCATAGTCCTAACTTCTCCGAGCTCCAAGAATATACCTAACTGCTTGTTTGACATACCTAATTTTATGTCTAACAGCCACCTCTTTTTCCTTTAGTCTTCTCATCATAGTAAGTGGCACCACTGTCTCATCTAGTTGTTCAAGCCTAAAAGCTAGAATTTCTCACGGAGTCCTCTCTTTCTCCCACTTCCCATATCCATCAGCAAGTTCTTTGGACCTTCCTCCAACATATAACCTGAATCTGTCTGCTTCTGTCTATCCCGCTGCTATTATGTTGTTCTAAACCACTGTTATTTCTTACTTGAATACTGTAAAAACTTTGTATCTCCCTGCTTTGTCTCTGGTTTGCTACAGTTGTTTTATAGTAACCAGAGTGGTCATTTAAAAAGGTCCTTTGCTTAAAACTCACCAATGGTTTTCTTTTTCCACGTAGAATAAAATCTAAGCCCCCTACCATGTTTTTACAAGGTCCTCTATGATATAACCCCTCCTCCATTCTGACTTCCTGTTGTACTACACTCCTCATTCATCACATACAATCCTCATCAGCTATGACAAGCCTACTCCTATCTAAAAAGATTTGTGCTTCCTGCTCCCTCCTCACGGTCATCCCTCAGAGCTTATATTATCGGCTCTTTCTTGTTATTTGGGTCTTAGCTCCCAAGGAGAAGGTATCACATCCTCAGAGAGGGTTCCATAACTAGCATATGATCTCTTCTCTCCTTCCCCTCCTCTCTGCCATAGTATCCTGTTTGAATTTTCTCTGTAATACATATCACCATCTGAAAAGCTTGCTTGTTTTATTAGAATGTCTGTTTCCTTATTTATTATCTCTTCTCACAGAATATTAGTCTCATGAGGACAGGGACCTTGTCTATTAAGTTCCTCTTTGGTATTTAGAACAGTAGCTGGCACATAGTAAGCACTCAGTATATATTTGCTGGATGAGTAAAGTACTTGTTTTATGATATCATTCCAAGGATTAGAAATAATAGCAATAAAGCTTTTACTACATACAGTGCCTGGCACACAGTAGGTGCTTATTAAACAATGGATATAAAACAGCATGGCATATTCAATCTTCCTATGCAGTGTCACACTATATGTTGTTGACTGACTTATTGATGTCTTCTAAGACCATTCAATTTTTATTGACTGGGTTGTTATTTATGCAGATTGTATGGTTTTATATACTTCCTTTATGCTCCCAAACTTGCCCTGATATCGTTAAAAAGTAGCTATTACTTTTGGGTACTCTAAATATCACACTTTAGAAAGCTTACTACTTTTTTCTTTAAATCTATAACACCATTATATATACAATGCATCATTACTTTAAGAAAAAGCTCTTCCAATTCATTGAAGGATTTCAGGGATGAAATTGTATATCTTAAAGTGGTAAAATATGGTTTTAAGAAAAAAGTGATCCTTAGGCATACAGGTACAAACAAATCGAGCTTATTGAAAAGAAGAATAGTGTCTCTCTTCTCTTATGGGGAGGGAGTACAGTAATATTCTCTTGGTTTGGAAAAATTAATCTTTGAAAATGGGCTGTTGTGCTATTACCCTAAGAGAGGATACCAGGTCTAGGACAGTGTTAGTATTCAGTATATGAGGATCATTACAGAAACTCATTTTGTATTTAGGGAAGCAGTTTTTTTAAATCAGAGCATTATTGCTAATTTAGGGGAAAATATTTCTTCTAAAGTTATTTTACAATCCAGTCGCTATAAGATGGCATTTTTATATAGTAAAACCTCCTTTATCCAAAGGGATTGGGTCAATTAATTAAAAATGTCAGTTAATATAGGCAATCACTGAAAGATGCATATTCCTTATTTTAAATTAAAGCACATAACACTAGATGCATTCATCAATCATTGATATAGAGACAAGGCCTTTTGAGGATGAATCTGCTGATAAGAGTTCTACTTCATTATCCTCACATAAATCATAACCAGAATATATATTTTGGTTATTTTTGAAGTGGAGCAAAAACTGACACTTAAAGGTTAGAGTTCTCTTCTACTTATAATTTTCTCCCAATTTTTAACAGTTATCTTACCCATACCTCATTCAATATCAAGTTTAATAATTCACACTTATCTAGTCATCCTAAAGCAGTCATTTAGTTTGTATGGAATCAGTCACTCTTTTGCACTCACATTTCATCAGTATCCATAATATTTATGTCATGCAAATAGAATGACAGATACAATTGATATGAACAGGTTTGGGTATAAGTACTGTACAACTGACTCTTCGTAAGCATACAGATGACATGGAGCAGAGCTATGCAGGCATATTAGACAGTAGCCAGCTGGAAGAGCCAGACTGCCTGTCAATGGTAGAGTTTGATGGAGGGAATGGAGAGCAGGGATTAATCCTGGGTGTTGCATAAGTGAGGTATTAATGAGTGTTTCTAGTGTCATATACATTTTTCTATCTTTAAAAATTCTCTAGATTCGATCCATACGGAAAGAATAAGTTCTCCACTTGCAGAATTTGTAAAAGTTCTGTGCACCAACCAGGTTCTCATTATTGCCAGGGCTGTGCCTACAAAAAGGGTAAGTTTCTTTTAAATACCATTTTTCTATTCATATCAAACCTATTCATTTGCTGTTGATTTGGATAGCAGAAAAGAGATAGCCTTTCTTAAATTCTATTAATCAAAACCTTTTTTTCTGAGTCAAAATAGAACATAAAACTTGTTAATAGTTAAAAGTAAATATTTATTTCTTTTCTGATGCTGTTACATGATGTTTTAAGCTTCAGGATTGACTTAAATTAACCAAACAATTGCTATTATGATTTGATTGCTCACGTTTTCTTTTGTTTCAGGTATCTGCGCGATGTGTGGGAAAAAGGTTTTAGATACCAAAAACTACAAGCAAACATCTGTCTAGATGTATTGATGAAGTTTTTTGGCATTCTATGTAATTTTACTTTCTGCTTTGAATTTTCAAGGCATAACATAGATGTTCAACTTACAAAATAACAAGTTTTAAGACAAATAAGTTTAAACCAGGGAAGTTGATTGATATTCATTCTTTTGTTCTCAAGAAGTTCTGAACAGCAACAGTGTAACTAGTCTTCTGCTAACTTAAGTGGTTATTTTCTTTACAAGCATTTTATTGAACTAGAGTAAGTGGCAAATTTAATGCAAATCATTTCCCAGTTCTGTGTGCACTTTTATTTAACATTATTCATATAATTCTCATCCCCCCTACTTTACTTATAAATATTGCAAAAGTAAGGAGAAGATTGCAGATATTTTGCTCTGAACTTGGCATCAAGACTTAAAATTTTTCCCTCATTCTGTTACTGGTGGCATAGTTCTTAGAACCAGCCTTCTGTTAATTAATTGCAGTTTCATAGGATATTTAAATGTTTGAGGCCATTGCTGAATGGTTCATTAGTAATTAGCCCAGACCCAAATCAAAGGAAAATTGGATTTGTGATTTTAAATTTGTTCTTGAAGCGAAAGTGCCAGTTCCTTCCATATGTGAACAAGAGCACAAGGTACACCCGTATGTGCAAATGAATACACTGGATTTCAGAAAAACATATACATATTACCTTGAATTCAAATTGTCGTGAAAACCAGAAGAACGGTGTTCATCCACATTGATGTGTAATGAAAATGAATCCCTAACTCTTAGAGAAAAGCTCTCAGAAGCAGAAACCAAACTTTTTTTTTAGCCTCCTCGCTTGACTTCCAAAAAGAAATAAATAGAACAAAACAAACATCTTGACTCTTTTTGTTGTTGTTGTTATAATGTAGACTGCTAAAGGACTACTTTAAGGTTCCAAGTGAATATTTTTCTTAGGCTGCCTTCAGAGGTTCAGGATTTCTGCTTTTAGAACCTGCAGCCTACTATGGAAGACAAAATTAAGTGTTCCCTATTTTCAGTTGCAGTGTGTATAAATACATATCACTGTAAAATATATAGAATAAATAGTGTGATCATGTATTAATACATGATATAAATACAGCATTATTGTCTTTAAATTTCTCTGAAAATTATTTATAATTGTATCTTTTTAACTTTAAGGTTTTTCAAATATGCTTTTCTAGGCTATATTGTTATTTATTCATATCCAGAAAATTCACAAGAATATGTTACATATAAATAATAGTATCTCTGAGAACAGTAAGTTTCTTCATGCTTTGATCAGTTTGAGGTTTTTAATTAAAATCATAACACAAGGGACTCATAACAGGACATGATCAGAGAATGTCCCAGAGCCATTAAAGATTGGGTTGGTTGACTTAGAGAAACGTACTCTTTTCAGGAGTCAACTGGAATCTAGACTTGCCTAACTCATATTTTATATTCACCCCTTGAGTAGCCTACTTCCATAAATGGATCCAGTGGCCAAACTGGGGTTCTTCTATGAAGATTTTTGTTAGTATTATAAATCTTCATATTGCCTAAATAATAATAATATGACTGTCACAAATTGAGTAGTAGTAGTTACTAGATGAAAAGGAACCCCAATAAAATATTTTTTAAATGGAAAGCATAAAAACAGACACTAGCAAAATAAGATGACAGAATTAAGGCCAAACATAACTTTTATCAAAGTAAATGTAAAAGTTGATGAAAGAACGTATTTTTTTTTTAAATCTCAGATTGTATTTAAAAAGATACCAGAAACAAATACCAGTAGAACACTTAGGTAAATTTTATACATTCATTCATTAGAATATACAGCTGTCAAAATGATGGAAGAATTACATATGTTTGGAGAAGTTAGTGTATCCATATGGAAAACACTGGAAGCTAGTACTGTTTTTTCTCTGTAGTGGGTTTAAGGGTTGACAAAATAGACTTAACCCTTTGCAACCCTTATGCCAACCTTCAAATACCTTTTAGCTCCTAGTTCCCTTACCTGGGGGAGTGTAGGGAGTACTAACAATTTTAGTATCTTAGAAATATACATTTACATGCACGTATATGCATATATTTGTTTTGGGAATTTTAAGTAGAAGAAAAACGTATATTTTGTTCTGTACTTGGACTTCTTTTGTAATTTTTCCCATGTTTGCTTTATCATTTTCTCTCTATCTCTTGATATATACTTTCATCCTTGACCCTTTAGAGAGTATGTTGTAGACATCATACACTTTACCCTTTAGTATTACATACATGTATGTCATAAGAACAAGCATACTATCTTGCCTAAGTACAGTTATCAAATTCAGAAATTTAACATTGATACAATATTATAATCTGTAGCCCATATTCTAATTTCAATTGTTTATTGATAATATTTTTTTAGCCACAGGATCCAGGCCAGGATTGTATGTTCTATTGTCATGACTCTTTAATCTGGAACAGTTCCTCAGGCTTTCTTTGTGTTTTGCAATATTAATATATTTGAAAAATACAGGGCAGCTAAAGGATAGACTATCCCTCAGTTTGATGTTTCCTCATGGTTAGATTCAGATTGTGCAGTGGGGCTTGAAATACTGTGATGTGTCTTCCAGATGCCCAGAAGGTCCCTTTGTTCCTCATTGGTAATGTTAATTTTGATGACTTGAGTAAGATGTCCAGTTTCTCCACTGTATAGTTACTGTTTTTCCTTTTGTGATTAGTGGGTAATTTGTGAAGAGAAACTCTGAGACCATGTTGATAATTCTATTCCTCATCAAACCTCCCCCTTCTGGATTTAGTATCCTTTGATGATTCTTGTCTGAATAAATTTTTACTAGAATTTTTGCAAAATTGTGTTTTCTAACTCCATTGTTCTTAATGTATTTATTAGTTGTCATTCTGTAAAGGTTTCCCTTTATCTACCATCAGCTTAGAATAAGTGCTTTTTTCTGAACCACCTGAGTGTTCCTTATAGATGTGATGCCTCTTTACCCCGAAATACTTAAGTCTGTATTTCCTAAGAACAAGGGAGTGTTCCTACATAACCATAGCACAGTTGTCAAAATTAGAAAATTTACATTAATATATTACTATTATCAAATCTTTTTTGTATTTTGCTAATTGTTTCAGTAATGTCCTTTGTAGGAAAAAAAAATCTGGTCTGGGATCCAATCAGGGATAATGCATTACACTTAGTGGTCATATCTCCAGTCTCCTTTAATCTGGAACAATTCTTCAACCAGTCTTTCAAAAATGTCAAAGTCATGGAATGCATGGGTCAGCTTTTTCATAGAATGTCCTTTAATTTGGATTTTTCTGATGTTTCTTCTTGATTAGACTAAATTTGTGTTTTTGACAGGAGTACCACAGAAGTGACACTGTGTCCTTTTCATGTGCATCACATCATGGTGTCAGTTGTGCCGTACAAGGTTGTTAATTTTGATCACTTGTCTTACGTGATATCTACTAGATTTCTCCACTGTAAATTTTCTAATTTTTTTTTAGTAAACTAATAAGCATTTTATGGGGAAATTCTTTGAAACCCTCAAGTATTCTGTTTCTCAATAAATTTTCACATACTAATTTTAATATCCAGTGATATTTCATGGTTGAATTACTTGTTGGTGATTTTTCCAATTTTATCATTCCTCTATGTATGTTAGGTGGCATTCTGTAAGGAAAATCTCTTTTTCTCATTCACATTAGTATATTAACATAAACTCATGGATTCCTATATTATTCAATCTATTACTATCATTTGTTTTAATATCAAAATATCCCAAATTTGGCCAGTGGGAGACCTTTCAACCTGGCTCATGGGGTCTTTTTGACATGTTTTTATTATTGTTTGAGCAGTTCTTTACAGCAAAGGATATTCTGAGTTTACCTTGGTTTTTGTTTTGGGATTTTTTTTCCTCCCACCTCAGCCCTGGAATCAGCCATGTTTCCAAAGATCCTTAGTTTCTTTTTGTGGATAATAGTGTTTAGAAACTAAGATCAGAGCCTCCTAGGTTGTCATTGTTTTTCGGCCCTTAGACAGAGCTAGGAAACATACATTAGAAATCACAAGTTTTTCTGACATCTCTGATTCCAATCCAGCCACACAGTGTTCTTCCTTGCCTTTCCTCATTCCATATTCTTCTTCCATGGTGGAAACCCTGGTGCCCAGCATCATCAATGTAATTACTTATTTACGGAACTCTGAATTCTTTTGTATTGGACATGCATACATGCCTTTGGTAATAGTTAAAAATAATTTTTAAAAAATCTGGGTGAGCCCATAGGAGTGTTACGCATGGGAGTGTCACTCATCTGTATGTTATTACAGAAAACAACATGGGAATTTCTATGCAAATACTGCCTCACAGATGAATTAGGCAAATGAACAAATGGTGCTAAATACTTTCAATTCAGCCAACATTTATTGAAATTCTACTTTGTTCTCAACCTAGTCAGACTGCTGTTATTGTTTCCAAAATTTTTGTTCATAAGCAAGAACTTGATACACAGCCAATTGAATTGATGTAGAATTGTAAAAGTAAGGTCGACACTAAGAACAAGGAAAATACAATGAAAGAATAGTAACTAAAGGGAGAGACTAGTTCAAAAGCAATGATTTTAGCAAAAAAAAAAAAAAAAATAGAATCTGGACCAAGGACTGGAAGAATGGATAAAGGGACAGATTTGAAAGACCTTAAAGATTGGCAGGCCCCAGTGATTAACTGTGGAGGTAACGAGAAGGCCATGAGTCACAGTGCGTCTCATTTAGATGTGATAATACTATTTGTCCACCAGATGGCAATGATGCTCTTTCTTAGTTTTTCATTTGCCATGATGCTGAAAGATTTGCATTTACAGCAACTTAAAGATCAACTAGATGGAATTAAGTTTCCAACAGCATTATGAATATGATTGCCAGAGAAACTTACCATACAACAACAAAAAGCCTGGAAAAATATATACACATGTATACACATATAGAAAAATTTAAAATATGAGTGTGATTAAACTGGCAAGAAGTAATGATCTTCAGAGGCTAAGGGAAAAAAACAAACAAATTCAAAGGATAAAGTAGAACCAAAGCCTGTGCTTGCCTTGGGAATATCTGCCAGTCCATCATGGTCTAAAGCCTACGTTTTAAAGGATATCCCATCAATGGAAGACAAAGCCCAGGACTTGAGCATGGTGGGGAGATCAGAGATGTGTGCATAAAGCATGGAAAAAACAACAATTTTAGTGGTTTGCTAGAATATGTATACACAGAGAAAGACAGGGGGAACACTTTTGTATCATGGCCTTGGCCCTGGGAAGAAAGGGTAAGAAAAAAATTGAAAACCTCTCCAGAAACTTCAACATGAAGATCCAGTGATAGATAGAAAATATTAAGTAGAAATTGAGACATGAAAGGTAGAGGGAAAAGGTCCAACATACATCCAAGGTTCCAGAAGAAGCTATTCTCTACTTTTATGTATAAAAGTCTCCATAACAAATAGTTTTTTAAAAAGTGAAATAGACATTTTTAGGCAAACAACAGATTCACACTAGACGACATTCCAAAAGGCATTTCAGGAAGAAGAAAATGAGCTCAAAAGGAAGATCTGAAATGCAAGAAAGAACAGTGAGACCCAATAAATGGTAAATAAGTAGGTAACTGTGGACAAACATTGATTATATAAGACGATGATATCTAATGCATGGATAATGAGAACTAATAAACTAGAAAATAATATAGTCTAGTTGATCAGATTAAGTATTCAAGAAGAAGAAAAAGATACTGACAAACTTTCAACTTAGTCAAGTTAAAAAATACATGTTAAAATTTTCTTAAATAATAAAAATACAGTGCATAACTTCCAAACCAGAGATATGTGGAATGAAGAGGAAAAAATCCAAAAGAAGTCAATAAAAGAGTAGGAAAAAAGAAGATATAGGGAAAATAAGAACAAGAAAGAACAAAGTGAGGTAGGAGAAGTAAATCCAAATATGAATTATACTAAATTTTCCACTTAAAGTAGACAAATATCAGATTTAAACAGTTCAGCCATTATATGCTAAATGTGCATTTAATATCAGTATATAGACAATAACCAAAATAAAGTTGATGTGGCTGTATTAATATCAAGAAAATAAGTCTTAAGGCAAAAAGTGTTACTAGAGGTAAAGAACATCATTACATACGGATAAAAGGTTCAAGTTTCCAAGAAGATAAAATTCTTAAATTAGATGCTCCTAATAATATAGTCTCAAATAATATAAAGTGAAAATTGACAGAACTATTATAGTGGAAGATTTTATATACTTCTTATAGTGATTGGTAGAATAAGCAGCCAAAAGATAAAAATGCAGCAAAATTTGAACAATTCAGTTAACAAGTTTGATCTAATGGACATGTATAAAACACTGCTCCAACAAGTGAATAATACACATTCTTCTTAAGCACACAGGGAACATTTACAAAAAGCACTAGACTATAAGACAGGTCTCAACAATTTTCAGCCATTTGATATCAGAAAAATCAGTCTCTAACCATGATACATTTAGGTTAGAAATCAATAATCGAAAGATAATTTTCAAAAGCCATATACTCGGAAATTTAAAACATTCTTCTAAACCAATGAGTTGAAAATCATGGTGAAAATTAGAAGAGGGAATCAAATGATAGTAAGTATTTTATCAAAACTGTGGGATACAGCTAATATGAAATTTAGAGGGGAAACATAACAGTTTTAAATGCTTATATAGGAAAAGAAGAAAGGCTGACAGTGGGCTAAGAATGGAATTCAAGTTAGAAAAGCAAATATAGGCCAGGCTCAGTGGCTCATGCTTGTAATCCCAGCCTTTTGGGAGGATGGGGTGTGAGGATTACTTGAGGCTGGGAGTTTGAGAACAGCCTGGGCAACATAGCAAGACCCCATCTATACAAAAACAATTCTAAAAATTAGCCAGCTGTGGTTGCAGGAACCTGTAGTCCTAGGTACTTGGGAGGCGGAGGCAGGAGGATTACTTGAGCCCAGGAGTTCAAGGCTACAGTGAGCTATGATCATGCTACTGCACTGGAGCCTGGGCAACAGAGTGAGACCCTGTCTGAAAACAAACAAACAAAAAATCCAAAGTAGGTAGGAAGAAGAAATTAATAAAAATAAAAGTATAAATGAATCACATGTAAAACAAAATTTCAATAGATGAAATAGAGCTCAATGGGGAAAAACTTGGTTCTTTGCAAAAACTAATACAATTCTAAAACTTCTAGCAAGACTGATAAAAAGTCTGGAAGATTCAGTTTTAGGAAGAAACAATGGGGCATAATTATAGATACAGCAAAGATCAAAAAGAGAGAATATTATATATTATGTCAATGTATTTTTTAAAACAGATGAAATGGATATTTTCCTTTAAAAAATATGATTGAAACTGACGAGAATAAGTAAAAAATATGAAGGGTCTTATTAGAGAAGTTTTATCAGGAGTTAGAGAAACCAGAATGAAACGGTTTTATAGGCAAGTTATACCAAAATTCTAATAATGCCTAATTCTAAACTTGCACAACTTTTTCAAGCAGTGGAAAAATGGGAATACTCCTCAACTCACCTATAAGGCTAGTATATCTTTGTTTCCCAAACCAGGCAAATACCATAAAGAAAGGAAAACTACAGGTCATTATCACTTGG
Organism: Eulemur rufifrons; assembly: GCF_041146395.1. Classification (NCBI taxonomy): domain Eukaryota; kingdom Metazoa; phylum Chordata; class Mammalia; order Primates; family Lemuridae; genus Eulemur; species Eulemur rufifrons. The sequence goes on along the minus strand of NC_091001.1, from coordinate 79,859,460 downwards.
TGAGCAAAGATAGAAAATATTAGAAAACTAAACCAGCAATGCATAACAATAATACTCTGTGATTGACCAATGTGGTTTTATCCTAGAAATGCAAGATTAGCCAACATTTTAAAAATCTATTAATTACCTACATTAACAAAGAAAAAGAAACCCTGCATGACCACCTCAATAAGTAAAGAAAAAGCATTTGATGAAATTCAACAACCAATCACAATGAACACTCTTAGTAAACTAGAATAGAAATTCCTTATCCTAATAAAGAGTAACATGAAAAATCCCACAGCACATATCGTGTCAACTGTTAAATGCATTTCTTTAAAATCAGTAACAAGACAAGAATGCTTGTCACCACTTATATTGAACATTTTACTGGAGATCCCAGCCAGGGCAATTAAAACAAGACAAAGCGGGTGGGGGAGTATAGAGATCAAAGGAAGAAATAAAACTTACTATTTGCAGATAATTGTCTACATAAAAAGCCCAAAAGAATCCACAGCAAATTATTAGCATGAATACCTTAGCGTATCCAATTTATTGTAAATGAGATCAATACACAAAGGTCAAATACATTTCTTCACACAGCAAAAACAGAAAATGTAATTTTAAAAGATACCACATACAATAGGACCAAAAATAGAAGAATAAATGTAGGAGAAGGTATTCAAGTCACTTATATAAAAAGTTACAAAATTTTATTACATGAGATAAAACTTAACAAGCTAATCATAAAATTTATATGGAAGAGCAAAGGGCCAAAAGGCATTTTCAAAGAATAATAAGTTGGAGGAACTTGCTCTACCAGGTGTCAAAGCTTATTTTAAAGCTGAATTATTGAGACAATGAAATACTGACACAAAAACAGAAAGAGAGAGACCAGGAGTAGCTGAGTACATATATGGAAAGGTGCTATATGACACAGGTAGCATTGTTGATCAGGAGGGAAATTCGTCAGTAAATTCTAACTGGATTCCTATCTCTTAACCATGCACAAAATAATCAAACTCAGGACTTAGATGTGAAAGGCAAAACTTTTAGAGAACAAATATGAATGAGGTTACATGTTTCAAAATTTACATAACTTTTGAGGGGGTTTTCAATTTTGTTTTTGCTTCCATAGTATTCACATGAAACGCCTACTGTCTTCAGTTAACATTCACTCAACAATATTGTTTATGAGATTAATATTTGTCAAACAGTCAGAGAATAACTGAGTGAAAGGTGTGATCAGAGAAGGTCTCTCTAAAGCAGAGACATCACAGTGGAAACTCAAAAGATCAGACAGAATTGGGCATTTCTAGATCTGAGGGAAGAGTGTTCATAGGGACAGAGTAAAAATTGTCTTTAGCCAGGAATGGTGGCTCACACTTCTAATCTCAGCCCTTTGAGAAGCTGAAGTGGAGGATTGCTTGAGGCCAGGAGTTTGAGACTAGCCTGGGCAACATAGCAAGACTCTGTCTCTACAAAAAAAAATTAAAAAATTACCCAGGTGTGGTGGTATGCACCTGTAGTTCCAGCTACTCAAGAGGCTGAGGCAGGAGGATCACTTGAGCCCAAGAGTTCAAGGCTGCAGTGAGGTATGATCACACCACCGCACTCCAGCCTGGCAACAAAGCAAGACTCTGTATCAAAAAGAAAGAAAGAAAGAAAGAAAGAAAATTGTCTTTATAGGGAGATGTGAAGTATGGGTGCCTTGAAAACTCCCTTGGGTCCCCAGTATTCTTCACATCCATTCTTCTCTTACTGCCTACCCCAACTCTGCTGAGAAAATTGACATAGCTTACTTCATATAATTTTTTTAATGTCACCAAATCTATCAAGTGTTTAATATTTTTCAGCAATTTTTACATATAAACTAGAGTGAAAGTTTTAACATAAAATCTGAGGAGCAAGCACAAACCTATCTGTGCAAGGAGAGAATGAAATAAAAGTACTCAAGAGAAGATAAGCTACACAAAGTCAGTTTTGGCTTCAGCATTTTGGAAAGTATACAAGAATACCATCCAGGGAAGTCAGTGGGCAAAGTAATGAATTAATATTGGGAAACACAGCACTCACTGTGGTCTGGGCATGCCTGCACTCTAGGCCCTGTACTGGCCACTCGCTGATCATGCACTATGGATCATGCACAGCAGGAATTTGGTCTCTAAACTCAATCTTAACTACCTCCGGCTCTCACAGAGAGGTTAGAGAAAACATTTCTATAGGATGAAACCACTTCTTTCAGCTGATCTAAGCAATAAGACATGGAGGAGAAAACATGAACTTCACCAGGACATGACGTAGGCAAGCCAAATACAGATACTCCTGGTCAGGTGCAGGTTAAAGGGGAAAAATAAAAGGATAGTGGCAGCAAGCATGTTGGTGATGATAAGCCCTTTGTTTTCATCAAATCTTGGCCATTATATTTTTAAATACTTTTTTCTCTTCCACCCTCTCTCTGCCTTCTGGAACTCCAGTTAAACGTATATTAGATCTTTGATATTGTTGCTCACATCACTGAGACTTTGTTAGCTTTTTATTAGTATTTTTTCCTGCTGTGCTCCATTTTAGATAGTTTCTGTTGCTATGTCTTCAAATTCCTGTCTTTTCTTATGCAGTGCCTAATCTGCTATTGAATACCATCTAATGAACTTTTAATTTCAGACATTGTATTTTTCATCTGTAGAAGTTCCATTTTATTCTTTATTATATCTTCCAGTCTTCTTTTCACTAACGTACATGTTTTTCTTTAAATACTTGAGCATGGTTATAAAAACTGCTTAAACATCATTATCTGCTTATTCTATAACTTATGTCATATCTGGGTGTGAAGTAGTCCATAATGTTTATCATCTCTATTGACTGATTATTCTCCTGGTTATGGATCACATTTTCCTATTTCTTGCCATGTCTAGTAAATCTTGATTGGATGCTAGGCATTGTCAATGGTATGTTGTTGAGTACTTGAATTTTCTTGTCCTTTTTTCAAGTATTGGGCTTTGTTCTAAGAATAGAACATTAGGTTTGGTTAAGTTTGTTCTTTTGAAGCTTGTCTTTGAGCTTTGTTAGGGAGGATGTAGAGTAGCTTTTACCCTAAGGATAGTTTAGTCCCACTATTAAGGCATGACCCTTCTAATGTCTCTACTGAATGTCCTGAATAATCACTGAGGGCTCTCCTCCACTCTCTAGTTAGAATTATAACATAGAGAGTTTAATGATAAAAATACATTGCTTGCAAAAAAAGCTCTAATTTAGCACTGTGGTGCCTCTTCTGTGGTTTTAACAACAAAGTCTTCTTTGCCTGAAATATAGGATCTTCTAAGGCAGCTGCTGCTCTCTCTCCAAGATACGAGGAGGAAGAGAGTTTGAGGCTTTTGCATTGTGAAGGACCCTCCACCCCAGTGATCCTTCACAGGCTCATGATTCCAATAGCACAAGTTGAGTCTTTTTGCCTAGGCACACAGAAGTTAGCTCTTCTGAATGAGAAAAATGTGTGTTCATAATCACCAAGTTTGAAACATGTAGCCATTGCTGCTACTGGAAATTTGAGGCTGGTCCCAGAGCCAGACCAGTTGCTCCCTGGGCCTTCTTATTAAAAGGTGGTCTAGCCTGTGGCAGGGCCTGCCAGAGCTTGCCCTGCCCCCAGAGGCCTGGCACTCCCTCTCTCAAGTTTCTATTTGTTCCTTTTTATTCTATCCAGGAAGCCTTCTCTGACACCTCAAGGTTCGGCTAGGTGTGCTACCTCAGTGTCCTCTACAACCTGTATTTCCCCATGATAACATTGAAATTGCCCCTTCCTCTGTCTTACTATGGGCTCTTCCCTACCCCACCTAAACTGTAAGATCCTCAAATCCAGAGTCCATGTCTTTTTTGTTCAATGATACTCTTAGATAAGTTTGTCAAGACTAAAATAGGTTTACTTCTTCTCCAGTATGTGGACCACCATAGGAATTCAGTGGTTTTGAATGAAAGAATAAATGAATGAATGAAGGTACTTCACATCTGGCTGGGACAGAAACTGTGGAGATAGAGGCAGCTGCCTTTCCAACAGCCCTGGAGGCAGGGAAGTTCCAGAGAGAGTTTGAATGGAAGGGGAGCCTCAAGGTGGTGGCCACGGCAGTGTAAGGCTGCTTTCCCTTTCTTCCCTCCCCACCCTTCCTCTCCTAGGACCCCAGTCCAACAGGTTGAAGCACCTTCACACAGGACTGATGGAGCTTTCATTGTTCACCCAATCCTTAGTACAACCCCTTGATTTCAGCATTGTGTCAAAAAGTCCAGGCACTTAGCTCTGGATGCCACACTGCAGAAAATATCAGGAGTCAGTAGAAAAACTGCACAAGTGCTTGGGGCTTATTTTAATTATTCTGTAAAAATTCACTTTTTGCTCAGTGTCTGATTTCATTTGGAGCTGACCTCCTCTCTTGCAAGCCCTGGATTCATACAATCTATAATAATTTTTATATGTGGCAGAGTAATATTAGCCGATCCCTTTGCCTCCCTGTTCCTTCCCCTCTTTCAGGCAGCTGGCCTGGCTTGTGCTCCTTATCTCGCAGAAGAGACGTGATAGCAGAGGCAGAGAAATAAAAGTGTCTTCCTGGCTTTTGGTTTCAGAAGTTGCCCTTAGGGGAAGGAAACAAACAGACATGACATAGACAAAATATTTGAAAGAAAAGATAATGAGAGTAGAAAAGGGTTCCCTATTCTTGTGGGGAGGAAGTGAATTCATGGGAAAGCACGTAGGGCTGAGATGTTGCTGAGTCCTGTCCCCTACTCCCCAGGCTCACCCTGGGAAGGTGGCACAATCCCAGATGTTTTTGTGGGACTTTGGAGCAGAGAAGACATATCCCTCAGTAGAGCACCAGAAAAAATGACAAGAACTCAGAGAAAAAATGGATCCCACTAAAGGGACCTTAGGGAAACATGCAAAGTTTGCCATGCCCTAGTGAGACTGAAGCATGTCTCCTTGTGCCCAAGAGGATGCCAGAGAAACGGAGGGTGCTCCTGGACCTGAGGCGGCCATGCAAACAAAGCGAAGGATGTCTCAGTAAACGCCAGTGTGGAAGGATGCTCTTGAGGACCCAGTTCCTCACACCCTCTCCTTTCCCTGCAAACCTTGCACCTCAGAAACCCCTCCCAGAATCTAGACACAACCCCAGGGAAAAGAAATGGAGACTGGAAATCAAAATTAGGTTATATTTCTTATACAATTGTGTGGACTAAGAATTATATCCACAGCTCATTGCTTAAATGTATTCAGAGATGACATATCTCATGGAGGAGCAGTACTCAACTAGCCACTTAAATGTCTTCCTCACAGGTATTAAGGTTCTGGAAACCAAATGGTGTCTACACCATCCAACATATGCCATGAAGGTAGAGCCAATAACTGGGGCAAATGTTCTCTCCTAACATTAAGGTGTCCATATTCTCTGGCCCAAGAATCAAGAAAAATGATCTGAAAAGCATGGAGACTGCATTTCAACATCAAAAATATATTTTTTTCTTAAACCCAAGCATGGTATTAACTCTACTTTTAATATGAGCTGATTCATCACAATGACATTTATGCATATTTGAAAAATAATCCATATGGATGAGCACGTTTTTCACTCAATCTACAGACAGAACATGCACATGCCTTATAGTAACTCCACAGCTCCCAGGGGTCTGAGGTTCACATGGTGGGGACCTGCTAGGCCAAATAATTTAAAATTGGTTTTGTTTTGAAAATCCAATATGTATGATGGCAATGTCTTGCAGAAATCCCTCATTTGGTATTTCAGTCTGTGGGCTCTGGCAGAAATAATAGTCTGCTGCAAAACAGATCACTCTTTTTTGTTTGCAAAGTCTTCATAACAGCTGAATCACAGCTTGCTTTTCACTTCTCGTAACACCTTGCAACATCGCAAAATATTTGCTGGAGTTTGTGAAGGGCGGCTGCAGAGTGAGTAAACTGAAGGGAGGCCTTCCTTTCCTCCCACCCCTGTCAGCACCTTCTGTTCTAGCAGACCGAAAGGCAGCTTGAGAGCTCTGATTGCTTCTCCAGATATGACAATTCTTGGCACTGTAGCCCGGGGCAAGAATGAAAGCAAAGGAAACATTATGGAGTTTTGCAGGTGCCAGTACATAATATTGTCACTTTACAGAATTGAATTTATAAATGACTTCATGAAGGTGAGTTGCCATGGTAACCAGCCTTCTCAACTTTTGTGTCTGGATGTAAGGATTGTGTGGCCATTTCTATTTGGGGGGACTATATATTCTGGGTTTAATGAATAACTACCCATGTTCTAACTCATAGTTAACTAGGCTCACGTAATGCTAGGCCAGGAAGTGACTTTAACAACCATCTAGTTCCACCTCCCTGCATTTTATAAGTGGGAGCTGAGACTCAGAGAAGTGACACTGCACAGCTAACATGTGTCAGCCCTGAGCCCGTTTTTGTCTCACTCAGTTTTTTAGTGCACTTTTCTTTATACCACACTACCTTTCTCAATGGACTCACCCAACTTCCATAAGTGGATACGAGAAAGGAGACCAAGCTTAGACCTAGGGCCACCATCACTTCATACTGAGATGTCAAATCAAGTCCTATTCATGTTCTGGTGTCGTAAGTGTCTAACTTTCTCCATCAGAGTTATTGCAAATTCCACATTATAACAAATTTCATGGATCTAGAATGATGGATGGGGGGACAGTGTGGGGACGTAGGGAGTGACCTGAGGAGACGTGATCTAGTACTATGTTTCAATCACATACCATATACAGATTAGCAATCTGCAAATAATTAGAATGTATCCAAATTATAGTGAACATAAGGTAAACTTCCTTAGTGATTAAAAAAATATCCTTTTGGGTTTTCTAAGGCCTAGTTTCGTGAACAATTCTCGTTGTGTAAATACATGCAAAGATGCTTAGATAACAGCTTTCCTTCCAGTTAATAAATCACCAGGCCACAGAAAATTTAGCTATCAGGAATTTCCATAGATTCTTATAGAGAAGAATGGCAGAAGCTTAGAGCATTTAGTACCATTCTTTTAAAAGCAAATCAAAATCCAAAATTAAAACTAGACAGTGAAAGTAAAGGGAGCCCGTTCATTTTTACAGAGACATATGAATACAAACACCTGATCCCAAGCAGTCTTTGAACATGTGCAAATCACCTGGAGATCTTGTTGCAATGCAGATTCTGATTCCAGAGGTCTGGGATGAGACTGGGAGTCTGTGTTTCTAGCAAGCTCTCAGGTGGCATCAATGCCACTGGTTCTTGGTCTACACCTTGAGTAGAAAAAGGACTAGTTTACTTGCTGTCTCCTTGAATGTGTTTTCTGTCAAGGTCAGCCCTGCCTACCCCCATCATAGGAATCTTTCCAGCCTCTGAATCCTCTTATTGTTTGTGTCATCCACAAGGCACGTAGGTTCTGCTGTGCATTGAGATGTTCCATGTCCATATGTGCATGTCTTCTACCCCCAACCAGATTGTAAGCCCGTCTGTGTTTGCTCAGCCCTGTGTGTGCAACACAGATGCTCAATAAAGAACTATTGATGACTGATTGATACATTGAAGATTATTTCTTCCCTCCTCAGAATGCTACACTTAGCTTGTCAATGAGCTCAAGACTTATATGTCTGGTTTAAGGGACATTGAGTCTATTCCGTCTCTTATTTCCCCTCACCTGGCTTTTTAGAAATCAGTGGCTGTGTGGAGAGCTTAGAACTCAATTAGATTGGATATATGATAAAACAACAACCAGCTGTGAGGGGAAGAAAAGGCCCTATCCCGGCAGGAAGCATGTTTATTGGTTGCATTAGACCACTAAAGTGGAAGCACTGGAGGATATTGAAGAGAAAACAGGCTTGGAGGCCAGCAGACCTGGTTCAGAGCCGTATTCTATCGCCTACAAGTGTCTCCTTAGAAAAATTACCTAAAATTACTGGGAATTCATTTCCTTATCTGTAAAATGGGATACTTTCTCCTGTGGTTGTTGAAAGAACTATAGTAACGCATTGTAAATTGCCTAGTACGGTGCTTGACAAAAGATAGATGTCATAATCTCAGCACAATCGCTTCCAAATCAGATTAGAAATTGAGTCTTAGCCACCCCTCACTCTGGCTTGAGAAAGCTTGCTGGATATTTACATGTAAGGCATTAGCTCCATCTAGCGGCTTACCACTGCCTACATGGCCTTACAGAATTCTGTCCTCCCCCCAGTACCTTTGAATGACCATTTGATTCATTCATTCATTTCATTCAACAAGCACTTACTGAATGTCTCCTGTGTGCCAGGCACTGAATTGGCTGCTGAAGCTGTAACAGTGAACCAGATACATGTGGTCTCTGCCTTTAGGGAGTTTGCAATCAGGTGGGGAAGATAGAAATTAAATAATTACCCAAATAAAATTTGAATTCCACTGGTGAAAAGCACAGAATCCTGCGAGTTTGTGACAAGGCTTCCCTATGGAAGTAGCACTGAAGGCAAGAAGAGCAAAATTTGGCCAAAAGACCACATTAGGCATGTGTCAGTCACCCAGCAGCATCTCTCTGGACACGTCAACGCCATTTAGGATCAGGATCTTGCCAGTCCGTCAGGAGCTCCAATCTTGAGCTGTGGCCTCCTTCTTCAGTGTCTATCACACCCCACTCTGTGCAAGTCACTTTACATACATCATCGCCGATTATCTCACATTATCCTTTCATGAGCAATGTTCAGAGAGGTTAAGTAACTTGCACAAAGACATAAAGTGACAAGTCAGAGTCAAGAGTCACACCCAGATCTTTCTGCCTTTGAAGTCCATGCTCTTTCCTTTACTCAAGCTGTCTCCCTAATGCCAAGCCCAGATCTCTTTCTTCTGCACTATGCTGCTTGCCTTAGCTGAAAGAAAACCATTAGAAGTGTTCGGGGAGAATGAAAATGTGGGTTATATGTAAAGGGCAGAGAGGAAACTGCTGACTTGGCTAGTTATGCTCCTCTGGCATGATTTTAGGAAAGTAAACCCAAGAAATCTCCTCCACCAGGAAAGAAAACATCCCATAATGTTCCTTATGCTCTTGGGGTTTAAAATGTGTTGCAGCTGCTGCTAAATTAAAGTGATTGGGGGATCATTTGGAGGGGAGAGATTATCCTCTGGAAAGCTATAGGACGATGCAAGGATTACTAAGCATCAAGGAGCAAAACATCGCTGGGTCAGAAAACAGCTGCCGGACCGAGAGGTTTCCCATAACACAAGACTTTCAGCTTTAAAACTGGGACATGCCCGGGCAAATCATGACGGTTGGTCACCCTAACAATGGGTCAGACTAAGATGATCTGATATACCCGTGGAAGTTAGGCCAGGACAGCTATTGAAATCTGGGGTCTAGTTGAGGGCTTGGTCACAGACCAAGGCAGAGAAGGTGGGACACTGGGTGGTGCAGGTCCCTCAGTGAGAGTTCCTTGGTGCTCAGTCCCTGGATCACCAACCCAGAGCTCCTGCTCCGGGCTTTGCAAGCAGAATTGGCCCCAGGCCTGAGGAAGGACTCAGGCAGAGGACAGGTATGACAGCAGAGTCAGGTGAGTCTGGGCCTCAGCTTCCTCATATGCAAAATGGGATGAGTAACAGTACCTGTATGCTAAGACTGCACGTGCACTGTGCTAGTTAATATGTGTAAAGTGCTCAGAGCGGTGCCTGGCCCATAAGAATACAGGAAGCGTCACCATGGACTTCTCAGGAAGAGAAATATGTGTGGCGCTGGCTGGGTCATGTCTTCCACAATTCAGTTTGCTCATCTGGAAAATGGAAATCACAATCCCTGCCAAAGCTTTCAGAAGAAACAGTACAGGACACAATCGACAAGGAGAGAAGTCATGAATAATAGTAAGGAACTTGTGCTCTGCTATCAAACCACCTGGGTTACATCTGGCTCTGCCATTTAGTTGTTCGTTTATCTATTTATTTAACAAACTCTTATATGCCAGGCACTGTCCCGAGTACTTTATGCATCTTAGCTCACTTCATTCTCATAGCAATCTCATGAAGCAGGTGCTGTTGTTAATCCCATTTTACAGATGAAGAGACTGAGGCACAGGGTGGTTATAATTTGCTTAACTCACACAAGGAGTCAGAACTTTGGGCGAGTTTGTTGACGTTTTCTGGGATAACAAATTATGATGTCATCCTCATGGGGTTGTTATGCAGATTAGATGTGATAATCTGTATGAGGCACTTAGCAAAGGGTCTAAAACATTGTAAGCACTCATACTGAAACCCAAAGTAACTTACCACTTAGTTAACATGATGAGACATATAGGCTATCATTATCGACAATATAACTGGCAGTTTAAGAAAATGACCAAATGAGCAATGCAGTAGAAGTCTAGGGTGGGGCAGGGTACATAAGCTACCGTGGGAATTGAGGAACAGGAGGGCAGGTCTAAAGAATCCTATTTGAATGGGACACCTTGTAGGCCTCTGGGGAGAAGTGGCGGAGAGGACCTTAAGGATTGAGGATTGGCCCCCAAACTCCAGGCTTCAGCTTCCTGAACTAAGAGGAATGATAAGCAAGCGCTCGCCTCCAGGAACAAGTCCTCAGAAGCCCAGATGGGTGAGCTGAGGTGTCTGGAAAGGCCCATACCTGGGCCCTGGGCTGAGCCGCTGGGAAGGCCCATAAACGGCCCATTATCACCTCCTGCTGCAGAAAGCTCTGGGCAGGGCCACGGCTCCAGCCCACGTTCCAGATTTCCTCCATGGCTGCCCTCCTGCTTGCCAGCTTGAAACCACTGCGGTGGTGACACGGTCTCCCCGACCGCATCTGTTTACACCCCTCTTTGGCTCACTGACATCGGCCTTGTCCCTTCACCTGCTCTATTTTTGATCTTGCTCCCCTGATTCCAGGCAAGACATTCCACTCACCCATCAGCTCCAAGCTGGGGCCCTTGTCAGCAAGCGGGACTGGCCAGGGAAGGGTGATTATGGTGAGGTGAGAGGAATATCTCTGATAGGGGATGTGGCAATGCTACTCACAAATAGCTCTAGGCTCCTGATAGGGTCCCAGGCACTCACTTGCTCCTGTCAGAGGGCGTGTTAGCTGCATTTTGGAAACCTGGTAAGAGCTGTAATTAGCAGAAGGGAGAGAGCAAGAACCTTTCTCCAGGGTGAGTGATAAGAGCTCAGAGCACTGAGAGGCAGTGATTGTTCAACCAAGCCATGAGCCCTTTCCTTCCCTGCTTAAAAGGGACTAGACCTATGCTCTCAGGCTCAGGGGATTCTGCCCAACTGCACCGCTTTGCCTCCAAATGGAATCTCCATCTCTCCTAAGCCCTTTCAGGTGGATGGCTGGAATGGACAGCCCTTGGTTTGCATTTCCATCTCCCTCCTGGCTGCCACCTTCCTCAAATCACTGGTATCCAGTATCTGGCAAACTCCACTTCTCCCCCTTGTCTGGGTGCTATACCTGCCTTGGGCCAGTGTCTCGGGCCCTACGTCTGTGTGGAGGATTTGGATCACGGCTGCAGCAGCCTTGGTGTCTTGCACGTCAACCCTGGTTTCTTGGGTCTTGGCGTTGTAGCTGGGCACTGCAGAATGGAGCCACCACGTGGCAGAATGGAACACAAGGATATTCACCTGCAATGGTAAGAAGGGGTTTCTGTGTGAGGAAGTGAGCACCTGGGAAGCCAGGTGGGCAAAGCCACAAACTGGATTACCCGCTCAGGGCTGATGTGGCCTCGGGGAGACACAGCTAAAGTCATCATGCGCCTCTGGGGTTCTGCCAGAAAAGCTTCCGAGAGGAGACCAGATTTCCGTCGGGCTTGAGGGGCGGGCCACCCACACTGTGCGTTCGGGTCTGCATTTCTGTTCCTGTGGTCGCCCAGTCCAGTTTTACGCAACAGTAACGCACGCCCCCACTCACGGTCTGCTTTGTTCTACAGATCCTATAGGAGGAAGTAATGACAAGGAAAACTTTGTGCTTCCCATTGCTGCTACAAAAAGACCAGATTAAAATTTTTATGACACTTCTGTTTTTATTTTTTACTTATGCCGTATATGAAAGTATCTGTCACGCCAATCTAGGAGTCTGCTTCCCATTGCCAGGCATCTTTGGCACAAGAGCTGTAGCAAGAAGTGTAATGAACGTGGAATGGATTTTAGAATCACTGATTTGGTGGCTGGTATATGAAGCTGGCCAGCCCCTTTCCGCCCAAGCCACAGAAGTCCGGGCATGTCCTTCCCTTAGCTCCTGTGGCTGCAGAGGAGGGAGGTGTTTCTCTTTGAACCTCAGCCCCAGGCGGCCCACACACCTTTCGGAAGCTCGCCTGACTGCCTTGGGGGACTGGCTGTGAACGCCTGCTTGTTTTCCTTCTGGGATCCATGGGCTGCGCAGCAGCCGCAGTCGTCACCTGCCTTAATCGGACTCCCACCAACAGCATCTGAGGAGTTGCTCCTCCCGTCCACTGTGTCACCTTCCCTTCTCTCTCTGAGGCCTTCCTCCTTTTGTTCGTTTTTTAGTTTTTTCACATTTACTTTTATTTATTTTTTAAATTTCAGAATATTATGGGGGGTACAAACATGTTGGTTACATACAATGCCTTTGCCTCGCCCAGGCCCGAGCTATAAGCGTGCCCATCCCCCAGCCAGTGTGCTCTGCACCTGTTCATTTTTAATGATAACCGGGAAGAGCTTCTTGTTGGAGGCCCTTTCTCTTCAGTCTACCCCACCCCGCCGTGTCCCCAGTGTCCTGCTCACCATCCCTTTCACAAAGCCACTGACTTAGCAGGGCTGGCTAGGCAGTGCAGTATGGGCTGAGGCGAGCCTGCCTATGAAATCGGGAGTAAACTTATTTTATTTTTATTTATTGTGATTTTAAAGGGCAGGGAGGAGAAATGAATACTGAGGGGAGGAAAAGAGAACTAGCATGTACTGAGCCCTTAAAGTTCTTGAGGCAAATGCCTCACGCACATCAATTTATTCATCCTGACAATGATCTTGGGAGGTGTTATTTACCCCATTTTATGGAGGGGGAAACAGAGGTTAAATAACGTGCTCAAAGTCCCAAAGCTAGTCAACATAGAAGCCAGTGGCTCATTTGCTCTTTATTTTTTGTAAAAATCAATGAACATTTTCTGATTGTTTCAGGGGAAAAAAAAAAAAGAAAGCTTCATGAAGCATGCCATCAAATAAGCTGTGTGACCTGGGGCAAGTTACTGAAACTCTCTGGGCTATAATTTGTATATCTTTAAAATCAGGAGGCTGTTCTAGAGGGTTCTACCTTTATGCGCTTCTACCCCAGGCTTTAATTGCCCTTGTTCTCAAAAAAGGACTTCTTGACCAGTCCAAATCTCTCAAGCACCCAGACCATACTAGCAGGAAGTAAATGATTAGTACCCCTGGAGTACTTATCAGGAGTACATCAGGAATTCCCCTCCTTTCTCCTGCGGGGCAGCAGTTTTACAGCCACACTCCAGCTCTCCTAAATCAGGACCTGTGAGTGGGCGGGAGGAGCAGAAAACACAGTGCTAAAGGGACCTGGGTTTCCACATCACCACAGCCCCCCCACCCACCCCAGCCACCGTGGCCTGTGTGCCTCCACCCCGCCAGCTGCCAGTGCCATGGGAAGGGCCGATGCCCATTGTGCCTTTGCCCTGGGCTAGGCATGCCCTGTTGACTAAGACAGACGGGCTGGACTTGCATGGCCTCCCTGGCACCCCGGAAGAGCCTTGTCCATGTGGGGGAAATAAGATAATATTTATGGGAGACAATAAAATCTACCGTAGCCATGTGCACATCTTGAAATTTCAGGAGTCATAAACTGGAAAAGCATTTGCTTACTTTCTGCAATTTGCAATTTGTGCTCACCTGGCCTAGGTGGAGGGAAGAGTCACATACACACACATACATGTTCACACATAGACACATATGTATGCATGTGTGTATACTGACTGTCTCCTTGGGATGTGCTAAGCCTCTCACATGGAGCCCCAACAGCCCCAGGAAACTGTACTTATGACTCTGATTCCACTGGAGCCTGCCAGCATTCCAGGGCCAAGTTAAGACTTTTAAATAGCTGTGGACTGAATTCTGACCTCCGAGCTCAGAGTGCACAAAGCAGGGCACGGAGATGCCAGGGAAGCCGAGTTTAGGAGGGAAGCCGAAGTCTGCCCCTCTCACCAGCCATGTCCTTCTCTCTGCTCCAGCCTCCCAGACCCCCACTCCCTACACACACACCCCAAAAGGAGATTCAGTCCCAGAATGAGTGACTGGAGATGAGAGAGACACACTGACTGAAGCCTTTGGTGGCTATGAAACTGTGTCCCGTTCTCGATAGAGGATGACCACCATCCTCTATCGTTTGGCAATGCTATCGTTTGGCCCCCGCCACGCCTCGCAGCTTCTCCTCTTTGTTCCCAGCCAGCCCTCTTTGGGCACCCATCCAAGCAGCTCTGTGTGACTCAACTAAATTTATAGGACACTACTCCGCTTGGCACCGTGCTTAAGAAAACAAAGTCATTCTGGTACCAGGTCTGTTGCAAGCTCTGTGACCTTGGGCTTCTCAAGTGACCGGGTTCTTGCTCCACCTTTCAGAAATTGGAACAACGCAAGAAAGATGATGAGGAACTCGAGGTCAAATAAAATGCCAGGGCTTTTCATGGAACAACCAGCAGAGAAATGCACGTCTGTAAATTTTAAGTTAAAAGATGTTAAAGGCTGGTGTGTTTCATTTTCTTAGTGATTATCCTGCTCTAATCAACTTTTTCAATTAACTGACCAAAAATAGTCCCAACTGCAATTGAGAAGAGCTTCTGTGATAATACCTTAATTCCTATTTTTATTAACATCTAGTTTGTAAAGGACTACGGAGACAGCATGTGCCGAGCACACGGGAAGGGCAGGGCTGGAGCCAGGCAGATTGTCACGTGGGAGGACCAGGCTGGGGAAGGACCCGGGTCTGGACGCGGCTCCAAGTGGGGTAGGCTCAGGGGCCAGGGAGGTCAGGCTGGTCAGAGCACAGGAACTTAGAAGGGAATAGATAACAGGACATACCATTGGCTAGGCAGAGCAGAGAAGAGGAAACAATATTTACTAGGCACCAGTTAGTGTAGCACGTGATTTCACATATGGAATATAATTCTATTTAATCATAATAACCATGTGAGAAGGGTATTATTATCTTGATTTTCGGATGAGGACCAGGCCCCCAAAAGGCTGCCGATGCAACAGCACTTAACGCCAGGTGGGGCTGGTGACGGTGGTTCCGCAGCCTCCGACAGGGTTCATCAAACAAGACAATTTATTTGCTTAATCTGAGCTAGTTAACGGTAAGTCCTAAATGCCAAACCACCTTTGTCTCCAGGTCCAGTGAATGCTCTTTCCATTTTACCTCACCTTCCCACTTACTGCCATATTAACTTTGTAGAAATGTTCTATGAAATGGACTATACCTGCAAACAAATACAAATAATACATGTATTGTTGAAGAAGGAGGAAACAAGCACCTGTGACCTCACCCCCCAACTTTAGGCATAGAATATTACCACTGCCATTGAAGGCCACATGTGCCCCTCCCTGCCCAACCCCCCAGGGTGACCGCGATGCTGAAATGCATGTTGGTGACTCCTTTGTCTTTTATAATGTTGCCACATATATTTGCTGTGTCATTTCCATTTGCCCCTCCAGATGGCTTCTCCAGTCTTCTCTATACTGCCCAGTGCCCCTGAAGCTGACCTGTCTGGACTGCACCAGGGGCTCACTTGAGCCCTGGCCTCCTGTTGGGTTTGGCCACAGGGAAGCCCTGGCAGAGAGCAGAGGCCGAGGAGAATGAGGTCAGGGTGTGTGACTCTGCTCCCTCTCTGCCAGACCACCATGAACTGGTTGCATTTGTCTACCAGGGTCACTCTTGGTGCCTGGCCTGCAGCCCTCTCCACACAGCTCTTGCACCTGCACACTCCCAGCCTTCCCTGGCGCCCGCAGGCCTAGGGATGCTAAAGCTTCCTGACTGCTCTGCTACCCCTAGGGTACTGCACCAGTCCTTGCTGGTTTTCAAAATCTAGGGGTTTTCAATCTTTTTTTCATTATTATCCCCCAAGTAGCCTTTTCAGACATTTTTTTCCTAATCCTCTCCCTGCCATGAAATTTTAAAACCACACATATAGTGTTTATCTATTTATGTACATATCTGTGTGCTTTATATATGAAAGGATACTGTTTTTGCACCCAGGCCCAAGAACCAATTTTCACCCTTTGGGGATAATATTACTCTCATTAAGAATGCATGCCCTAACCCAACTCACATTTCTGTAAAGAGTTCCTTTAATAAATTCTCTTCAATCACCCAATTTGAGTGTGCCATCTCTTTCTTGCCAAGACACTAATTAATACATATAACAATATATTATTATGGTATATGTATTAAACACATATTAAATACTATAACAATTATATTGCGCCCCTAAACAATATATTTCTAGTTTTTCTGGGTCCTGATCTTTATGTAAATGAAACAATGCAGTGTCTTTTTCTTGCTTTTCTCAATACTTGTGAGATTCACCCATATTGTTTATTTTCACTGCTATATAGCTTTGCATTGCTTTTTAATTTTTGCCTATCTGGTAAGTGTGAAAAAGGTATCTCATTGTAGATTTGATTTTCATTTTGCTTATTACTGATAGGTTGAGTATCTTTTCACTTATTCATTAGCTGTGTTTCATTTTCTGTGAGCGCCTGTGTATGGTTTTTGTCCACTTTCCTAGTGGGGTGTTTCACTTTTTCCTATGAATTCATTGATGTCTTTCATATATTCTAGACACTAACCTTTTGCCAGTTACATAAGTCATAAATATTTTTTCCCAGATTGTGACATGTCTATTCACTCCCTTTCTGATGAATTCTGATGAACATACACTTAAAATTTTAATGTCAAAAAATGTATTAACCATTTCTTGTGTCTTTTGTGACTTATCTGAGATATTCTTTCCTATCCTGAGTTCATAAAGTTATTCTATAGTTTCCTCTAAAAGACAATGTTGTGCCTTTTACCTTTAAGTTTCATTTCTTTGTATATGGTAAGAATCCACTGTATAGCTTCTCCATCTTCATGGGAACCAATTTTCCAGTGCCACTCATTGAATAGACTATCATCCCCATTGCCCATCTCTCCTGCCTTCTCTGCCACATGTTTATATATGTGTGGGTCATTTTTAGGGTTCTCTCTTCTATTCTGTTGTAGTATTTATATGTCCCTGCACCAATAACACAGTTCTAATTTCTCTAACTTAGTAATAATTCTTGACATCTGGCAAGGTAAGACTTTTTTCTTCTTGAGAAAATCTTGTCTGTTTTTTGCTCTTGGTTCTTCCCTACAAAATTTTTTAAATGGTTTGTTAGATTCCAAAAAGAGCCCGAGTGGGCGGTGTCACGGGTAAACAGCAAGGGCAGGATGAGCACCTGCATGCAGAATAGTAATGCTGGTGTAGCAGTGTCGGGGCAGAGCAGGGTCCAAACCATGCAAGCTGGTGTCAGAAACCAGAGCCTGTCTCAAGTCCAGGGGCCAAGGTCTCTGGGAGCCAGAGCAGGACTGCCCCGTCTAGGCAAGCCTGGCCAATGTCAAAACCTGAGGTGTGGCTTCTCTCTGCTTGTTATTAGCCCAGGGGCCCAGGGACATAACAAAGGTACTAAACCTTTTCCATAAGCCTGCTTTGAGCAGGTTTATTAAGAAACTGGAATTATTTGTTCTGAAAGAGAAAAAAAAAAAACAGTAAAGAACCAGGAAAGATGTAATTGTTGAATACTGCTCTAGGCTAAAGAGATAAGTGGAAGTGGGAAAGAGGCCAGAATTGGGGGTTTGGGACTCCTAGGGGTCGATTAGCACCACAAGGAGACAAACCTAGTTGAACCCACAGCACCAGCCTTTTTCTCCCAAAAAGAATTTGGATTGTTTTAGTATCAATCCACATTCATTACTGGGGTTTATTTTTGTTTGTTTGTTTAAGGTAACACTGAGCATTCGCTATGGGCCTGGCTCTCTTCTGAGCACCTAACATGTATTAACTTATTTAAATGCCCCTCTGCCAACCCAAGTCAATGCAGAGTGAGCATCCAACAGGTGATTGATCCCTTGGCATGTCTCCCGTGAGGGGTAAATCACTGAGGAAAGCTGAAGGGTCCCCTTTACTTATGGACCTTCGACAACCACGTCTCAGCCTGGGCTTCTGAACATTCTCCTAGTGCACCTTGTTTATTTGACCTGAATCGAAAAATGTCAAGCCAGGATCCAGGTTTGTGTCATTTAAAAACAAAAACAGGATCATGGTGACCACATTTTTGCTGTGAAGGAGATGAGCAGGAAGATGGATATTCTAGGACAGACTGCAGGCAGTAGCCATTATATCCTCCGCAGAGGCTGCACGAACAAGGAACACTTGGCTCCTCGCTCCGGCCAGGAAGTCCACGGTCTCAGAGGCCAAGTATTGGCATCAAGGATTTTCCAACAAGAAGGCAGCTGCCTCAAATCCTTTGTGGAGCAAGACAGGTTATAAATAGATCTATAAATTTTTTTTTTAACCAGAAGGCAACAGGCTTAGCACAGCTATTCTTCCCTTTTGGTTCTCCTCCCTGCATCGCTTTGCCTATTAAATCCCTGCTACCAGGCAGAGCCATCTGCCTCTCAGCCAATCCGCTGCGGCAGCCCCGGGAGAGCCAGGATGGAAACTGGCTTCGATTACGACTTCAGGTTGTGACCTTGCTTGTGGAAAAAAGTAAATCTTCCTATCTTACCTCTGGCTAATTGGGCAGGAGGTAGAGGAGACAAGAATTTATTGTACAATTTGCCTCCTGCTGGCCAGAACACTAATGTATCCCCTGCAGAGGCAGGCTCTGGTTGTGGGGACAGAATGAGGAGAGAGAGGCTGTGGGCTGGGTCCCTGGGGTAATGCAGCCAAGACCTGCTCTTGGGGCTTTTAACTAGATTAGAAGATGGGTCATTTTACTGGCCAAGTTATATGTGGCTTGTGTGTGTATGTGTGTGTGTGTGTGTGTGTGTGTAAGAGAAAGAGAGAGAAAGAGAAAGATTGATTTTTCTCTCTCCTAACAGATGATGACTTAGAAATTATTTAGCCCATTGCTTCTGAAACTTTTTTGTACATCAAAATCCCTGGGAGGCTTAAGGCACAGATTTCTGGGTTCCCCTCCCAGAGTTTCTGATTCAATAGGTCTGGGGCCAGGCCTGAGAACTGGCATTTCTTATAAGCTACCAGGTGACATTAATGCTACCAGTCTAAGGACGACACTTTGAAAACCAGTGATTTAGCTCAACCTCCTGATTTCACAAATGAGGAAACTGAAGCCCAGCAGTTAATGAAAATACATGTCCAGAGGCCCACAACTGGTTATTGGCCAAAGCCAGGCTAGAACAGAGACTCCTGGACTCCTAGTCTGGGGCTTTCCCCACTTCGGGCTGGTACAGGCCATGATGCCAGGAGGGTGCTAATCTAATACTAAACATGATGTCCTTTATGGGTGAAGAGGACCAGTCCCCAAGTTGTTTCTTCTTCCTCTGCCTCCCTGACCCAACATAACTGGCCCTGGTGGCTCAGTACATAAATAGCCCAGCCCAGCCCAGCCCATCACCCACCATCCAGTGCAGCTTAGAATCAGGTCACGTTCCCACAGCCAGGGGCCCACTCCTAGGGCCCTGATGTCTACTTTACTCTCTCAGTGTCCTTGTTGGTAAATGAACTGGAGACTTGAGGCCTCTGTTGTGACCACTGAGCGTGCTTATTGGCCCTGCGTTATAATTCTTTCTACATCCAGAGGCTGTGACCTTGTTATTTAACTTTGTTATTCTGCCTGGCACCTAAGTCTTTTTCTGAGGCCTGAGCTCTGCTCTGAACGACCACCCCATGTTGGGGGTGGGGGGGTGGGGACTATGCTTCTGTTGGTCTTCCTTCCCGGGCTAGAGTGTTGACCTACCCTCAAACCTAGTCCTGCAGCCCACGGGCAAACTTTCTATATGGGATCTGTCCACTCAGAGCTTTTCTGAGCTCTGACCGCTTCTGGAATTCCCTAGGGCTATGCTCTGCCTGCCAGATTGGAAAGCTCAGGCTCCACTTAGTATGAAATCAAAGCTGAGATTGTCCTTGAGATGCTTGTGTACCTGTCACCGGCACTTCCAGGGCCAACTTCTGCACTGGATCAGTTCCCTAGCCCGATCGCGCCCTTAGCACATGGCACATTCCTTCATTTGCCTGCAAGATCTAGCACAAAGATGTCCTACAGAGGACAGATGCTTCAGGTGGCTTTCCCCCAGCATGGGGAAACATTGCACTGAACCTGTCTACAGTGGTACCTTGTAGGCTTCTTGTGACATGGAAGATGATGGTCTGGAAGGAGACAAAAAGTTGGTTAAATAGTTCTCTGTGTAACGAATTGGTAGATACTGGAGGTGATGGAGCAAATACAAGAGAGGATCCTGGAGAGGTTGGAGTAATTTGAGTAATACAGGAAGCTGGAACATAATTAAGGAAAGTAGACAATAAGAAATTTCCTATATGGGGTGGCCAGAGGACTTTTGCTACTCAATTTTAATGTATCTGCTGTAGAACAATATGACCTCTTCCTTGTTCCAAATCTTGACATGCCTGTATAGCTTTTGTGGTGGTGGCATGGGGGATGGGAGAGCAAGGCTACCTACGCGTTTAGCTAGCAGCATTGTGTCTCGGTTCTGGGATGTACCCTGCTAGTTCCAGGTGGTGAATCCTGAGTGAGCAGTAGTTAAAAGTGGGGCTGGGAGAAGCAGTGAGGGAGGCTTGATGAAACTGCCAGGGGAGCAACTCGGGCAGGGGCACGAAACATGCTGGAGGCTTTGAAGGCAACTCTTCCATGATGGTGCTGGGTAATTCTGCGATTCATTATCATTACACTCTGGCCATTTGAGAGGACTAGCCTGATATGAAACATAGTAGATTCTCTTTCATTTGGATCCAATTAACTTGAAATCTGTGCTCCCTTGGCCAAGGGTTTGGGGAAAATTATCCTTTTTCTTGTCTATGAAGAAACAAATCAGGAGTAGAAACAAAGTGGTAGGAAGAATGCATAGACTTTGTAAAGGAAAAGTTCAGTATTTGCTGCATACCAACAAAGTGTTTATTGCCATAGAAAAAAAAATAATGTGCAATAAACCCATCAATAGTTTGCAGGGATTTATGGTTTAAAAAAATTTTTTTAAACCCCCGATCCTTTTTTACAATTTGGTTTGAGGGCAGTTTCAAATCTCTTCCTGACCCCTTCATCCCTTATAGCTTTTATTCCTTTATTTCTCCCAAGCAGACCTGGCATGGTGTGGAAATGATGTGCAAAGCCAGGCTGCCATTTTTTTTAAAGGTTCTCCAAAGCATCCTGGAATGGGACAAATTTTCTTTCTCCTCTCCAAATAAGTGCCAATCATCAGGCCTGGAGCGGATGGGAAGGATATTGCAGTGGGAATAGAGGGAGGTGGGGAAAAGGTTCTTGCAGAAACCATTCCCCTTCCTTTGTTTGTTCCTAGTCCAAGAGCTGCTGGAAAGTGTCTCTCAGAGTACACCTTGGTCCTTTTCCTGAGAAGGCCAAACTTGGAAGTGACTAATAGGTCTAATTGTGCCTCTGCGGGATACAGATTCTGGAAGGAGACAAAGAGAAGTCTGGAGGCCTCCGACTGGAGAGAGCCTGATGGAGCAAGTCCAGGCTTCACACAGTCCCAAAAAGCTGTCAGGGTGCCTGGGCAGCGCGGAGCCTATCTGGACGATGCATTCCAGATGGTTCGCCTTCCTTCTTAGGGTTTGGGGCCAGTTGGAGCTCCTGGGCAGCCTCCCAAGGTAGCCCCTCAGAGAGCATAGGGCAGCTGTCCAGATGGGAGGGACCAGGCCAAGGATCACTGTGGCAGACTCGGAGTTAGAGGGGAGGGCCCCCTCCTTTGTGTTGAACATCTGGATATCATTTTTCAGACTATTAAAAACACTAACTCTACTCCACTAAGTACAGCCAATTCATTTTTTTTTTTTTTAAAAAAAAGCACTTGGGGGACATTCTAGGCCAAGCAGTTGCCCCAAAATGGATCCAAATAATTTTGGGCTATATGATACGGTGAAGCTCAGAGAAGGGGCTCCAAAACTCTCTACTAGGTAACCAATCACTGCCCTACTCCCCACCTCCCAACTTCACCAGCTAGCAATGACACCACCAGCTGCAGGGACTCCATGGCAAGGCCAGGAATTTGCAATATATTTTACTTCTTGGTTTTGCTTTATTTTCGCTTGTACAAAATCTACAAGGCAGATGTGAAAGCTTTTCTTCCGTGTTCAAGGTTTTCAGACTAGATTACAGAAAATAAGCAAAAGACAGAAAGAGGGACAGGGAGAGCATGCGAGAGAGTGGAGAGAAGGAACAGACCCACTGGGCCACTTGAAAATCCCGTGTGCTCCATGATCTGTGAACCTGCTCTGGCCACAATAGCATTCTTTACTGTGAAGAGAGGCCCCTTTGCCTGTGGTCCCACTGCAGCCACGTGGAAGGATGGTAAACTGAGTTCAGTCAGCCAACAGCCCCTTCTCCTAGGGACCTGGGGGGAGGGGGGAGTCAGGAGGAACCTCTGCCCCATGAGTGTCCACGGTGGAAAGGGAGGAAAGCCATCCCTGCTCTTAGGAAATCCCGGCTTATGACACAGCAGGTCCCGGCCCTGGTGAGCTTCTGACTTACAAGAAAAGAATAGTCACAGAGCAGCATGCGCTAAACAAGTCCAAGGGAAAGGAGTCTATAAATATTGAGGGGACACAGTGAAGGAGTGAACAGAACAGTTTGGGGTTATTTGGAAGGAAAAAAGGTGCTGAAAGAAAAAGCCCTTTCCAATCCAATAGTCACACACAAAGGAAGCCCAGGTACAGCTCCTGCCCAAGCATTTCAATTTCAATTCTGTTGCTTTTAGACCTGTACTTTAGTGAAACTATTTGGGCCACATATCTAGAAGGTATGTATCAGAAAATTAAAATCTTACACATCCAATTAATTTTCCAAAGGCACCTTGATTGAGGAGTGGAAATGTCTTTTACATATATATATTATATATATATTCCCCAACTCTATAAACCCCCAATAATGGTAAAAACATGTTTCCTAAAATTTTTAGCCTAGTCCATATTGGTAGAAAAGAATAATTTGGTACACAAATGTCTACTATAAATATATATCGTTATACAAAAACAAGCCATGAATAATCAAATACATAAATCTATATACCACAAGCATGTGGTGATATACCCCTATGCAGTGCAGTCATGCATTCCCAACTACTTGATCTCACTATGTCCTCAGAAATCACAAGAGCATTCTTATCCCTACCATTCAGAGACCTAATTTGACCCTGGTCCTCCTGGATGCTTCAGCATGCAAATCTGCACCCTCCAGACTCAGACCCTTGCCTATCTTGACAAGAGCTTTTCTGAGCAGCCAAACAACGCCCTGCTGTATGCCAAGGTATTATTAATTAATGTTGATCCCACTCATGGCAGCTCTGCTGTGAAATGCCAGCCCTGTTAATAGCTCAACGCAGGGCTCTGTGCTTGTCGACTTGCAGTCATAACTCTGGCCTAACCTTTAGCTTCTTTTTCTATAATAGACTCTCAAATGCCATAAACAATACTTTTCTGAAAGTCATCCACCTTGTGGTAAAGAAACACGCCATGAGCACCATCCAATCCTTCTGAAATAATACTGTTGTGACAGGCACACAAGGAAATGACAGATATTTTTTACTTCCAGATAGAAAGGAGAGTTTTTTAGTATTGTTTTCCAGACCAGGAAACTTTCATGGTGAAGAATTTCCCTGGACTGGATGTTTCTTGCTCACTTGAATTTTAAGGGAAACTTTCTCAAGGGGTCCAGAGAAGCGCTATTTTGCTCTAAGTCTTTATATGTAGCAACATTGGTTGTCCTTGTCTTGCCCATACCTGGTAAATGGCAGCATTGCCCTTCTGCATGATGTTAGGTACTTTCCCACCAGGTTGGACTTTTCCTCTTGTGACTCCTGCTTCTCCATGATGGGGCCCAGGTCGGATGAGGGAGCACAGGATTCTTCCAATCAGAGACATCTGAGTTAGGCCCCAAATCACCTTGCCTAGAGAACAGAAAAGATAGATGCCTACAGTGTGGAAAGATGCCAGGTATCTCTGCCCAGCCCCACATTCCCTGGTCACCCAGTCTTCATTTCCTTTTCTAGAACTGACTAAGAGCTCTATCTAAGATGGAGACTCCAATGTTTGCTTAGAAAGCAGATGGCTGGGGAGCTACTCCATGACAGAAACTGGAGTCCTTGAGGCTCTGCGTTTAGAGGGGTGGCCTGGATTTTCTAGGACAACTCACCACACTGGGGGCAATAAGCTCATCTGGTCACTGATCCAACAGCTGGCAATGAGTCCAATCAGGAACAGCGAGGAAAGCCCCCCAGAAGATTGCGGCTCCTCCCTGAGGCTTTGTTGGCAGTGCCACATAGAGGGGTCTGTCCACCTGGTAGCCTTCCCAAATCCATGGAGTGTAAACACCAAAAGAAGCCATGGCCCCAGGGATCTGTGTAGGGGATGTCTCAGCAGGCATCTGACCTGAATTGAGTCAGCAGAGGAGAATCTGTCAAAACAAATCCTGTTTGGGAAAAGCGGGGCTGTTCTGTTAGAGTCCATCCTGGAACCTAAGAGCCAAGGAAAGTTGGCTGAAAAGAGCAAGGCTCATCCAAAAAGCCAGGATGGAGGCACACCCATCCTGCCCTGGTGGCTGACTGCCAAAGTAGTTTGGCTCCAGGTAAGTCGCTGGCAAAGAAATGAGTGCTTCTTCCTGCTCTGTATCAGCAACCTGTGCCTGGATCATGAGCTGCCAGAGCAAGGGTAGAACTGGGAGGACAGCAAGAGGCTACTGCTGTATGATGACATTCCTGGGCTCAGTGAATTCTTCCACCCAATCTCCTACTTCCAGGAGGCTTCTGCCTCTAGCTTCTCTCCAGGTGTCACAGTGGGCTTTTCATTTGATATTGAACAGCCATTTCCATACTGTCTCTGTCCATGCCTGCATCTAAGAGACGTTGTTGTGTTCTTGGTTGACCCAGGTGATCACAATCTGTACTTTTTTTTTTTTTTTTTTTTGTCTTTTACTGAGAAATTAGATTATCATGCAATAAGTACCCTAGGAAGAAGGTACGTATGTCTGTTGTTACTAAGAGTTTTTAACTTAACTTTAATCCATAGCAACTCTTATTAGGGAGAAAGGCACAACAGTTTTCATTTTTGGAGGGTTTTCCTTCAGATTGTTCATTTTGTCCTTGTAACTCTTAGGACCACACAGACATAAGTCAAATTATCTCCATTTGCAGCTGAGGACAATGCAGCCCCATAGTGACTTGTCTGAGGAAGCCCTGAGAATTGGTGACAAAGCTGACATCTGGTCTCCTGATTTCCATTCTGAGATTCTTTCTACTAATCTTTCTTATTTCATTTATCCAATGTAACAGCTCAAATGAAAAAGTGCCTACTACATGCCGTGGAAGAAACAGGCTTCTCTAGTCTTATCTCCCACCGTCTGCCCACACAAGCCATCTGTCCAGCCATACCAAAATAGCACTGTGTTTTCCAGCCTCTGCACCTTCGCTCCTGCCTGTCACTTGCTTGAACTGTCCTCCCCCAAGTCTCTGCTTAATGAAACTTAATCATCCTCTAATCCCAAGCTCAACTGTCCTGTCTTCTATATTACCTTCCTGATTATTACAGCAGGAAGTAATTTCTCTTGTTTGGAATGCAGTTAATTAAAAAAAGGGGGCAACTTGGGTGCCATCATACTCTGCCTGGGATTATAGTGTTTCGCAGGTGAATTTTATCTCTCCAAGTAAACTGCGAGCCTGGAGAAGGCAGAAACTGTTTCATACATCTTAGTGTTCCCCAGAGTCTTGCACATGATATTAGCTTAATATTTATTTAATGAGTAAAGGAGACATGAAGAGAGTAAGTGGCTTCTCCAAAGTTTCACAGTGTTGAGACTTACATGGAAAACTCCAAAGTCTGATCGCCATGTTCCTTCCACCAAGTCATGCTGAAAACAGTGCAGTTTCTACTATGACTTACCTCTTTGTAGGCCAAACATGGTTAAAAATAGGCTATTTCATATGGTGCAATCTAATGCAACACATATTGAGCTGTTCAGACAGAACAGAATAGTTCAAAGGGTTGGACTTGAAAACTGAATTTCCTGTGCTGTTGGCTAGCATGAAATGAGTAGCCCCTCCCAAGGATGCTTCCTTCTTTCATAAATTTTAATTGATTCTCACAATGAGTAGTGTGAGAATAAAGTAGAGTGGTCATTAGGGTGTCTTCATGGACCAAATGAGGAAGAGAATGAGAGAGTGACCGAGTGTACCTTCTTTCCATCATCCATTCACTATTTCCGTAAGTGTTGGCTGAGCACACTCTGTCACGGGGCTAGATGACGTGGATGGATACAGAAATGACAAAAAATCCCTACCTTCATGGAGTGCCAATCTAGTGACCATCTATGGCCACTGCAAACAATT
Organism: Eulemur rufifrons; assembly: GCF_041146395.1. Lineage (NCBI taxonomy): Eukaryota > Metazoa > Chordata > Mammalia > Primates > Lemuridae > Eulemur > Eulemur rufifrons. The sequence goes on along the minus strand of NC_091001.1, from coordinate 79,832,935 downwards.
TAATTAAAAATCTCAAATTTACTGGACAATTGTTCTCATTCTTCTTTTTGCTTTAGCTGAAGAGCTGAATTAAGGGTGAACCTCCAGGCATCATTCTGTAAATGAAATGTATACTGCCTATGTAAATGATATACTGAAATGATCTATATACTGAAATGTAATAAAATAGAGATAGTATGCTTACTAGGAGCCTCTCAGGAAGTCAGTTAGGGGGGCAGTGGAAGACTGAGACTCCCAAATGGCTTCTCAAGGAACAACAGACAGTCACTCACCTGCCTTCAAAGAGAGCAGAGGATGTTGGTTACCTTCTGAGGTCTTGTTCTGCTGAGCAGAGGGTTCAAGTTTGAGTCAGAGCTAAATTGTTCAAGCCAATAGAGAAGAGACTGATTCCATCCTCTTTCCTCTGTGCTTGTCAGGCTATCTTTAAATAAATAATAAACACATATTTAAAGAATATGGGCTTGCAATACCAAATTTGCAATACCAAATACCAAATACAGAATTTGCAATACCAAATTGGCCTATTAAGACAGCTATCTGTCTTGGTCTAACCTTGTTTATCTGTGTCAATCTACTTACCAAAGGAAATAAGCCATTCCTTAGACAGTAGCAGAAGCCACAGTGGAACCCAGGAGTCTTAACCCAGTCTTGCATCCTATGCATTAACATCCCATTGCTAGTAGCCATTTATTCCATTTGTTTAATTATTGATGACATCTACATTGCTCAAATACCTTCCTTATCCAAATTAAATATTAGAATATTATGTCAACAACATCGGTTTCTGAAGGTGATACCTCTCTGGTAGCAAAGACCAATAGCCTACTTCCTGTCAGGCACACTACCATAGGTACTGGTGTTATGGTAGGTAAGACCTCATATGGTTCATTCAGAAGACAAACCAAGAAATGTCTTTGTGGAAGGACAAAATAATCTTCAGCACATCATCTTTACAAAAGTATGGAAACATCCCAAACAGCTCTAACTCCCTTTAACAACTCATCGTGAGATAATGCAATTATCTAAACCCCCACAGCATTTATTTTGTTCATGTCTCTAGTACTTCTTGGTATGATGAACTTATAATTCAAAGTGTACAGTAGAATTTTCTTTTACATGTTCTAAAATTACTTCTTCCAAAGTTCAAGGGCTCCTTCTCCTTCTTAGTTTTAGTGTTAGATAATCTTGTGAACCATTTCTGATTACACAGTGTATAAACTTTACATTTTCATAAAATTTAATCGTATTTCTGTTCAGTCTTCCTTCCAAAGTTCTTTATTCCCTGCAGTAAGTCATTTCTGAGACCTTTCTGGAATTTTTCTAGCTCTTCATGTTTTTATTGATGTGTCTGGTTGCCGAAAGAGTAGGCCACAAACACATAAAATGTAGACTACCTGATTCTGTAAATATCCAGGTTGATATCTACATAATTCTTTAGTCATAAATAGGTCAGTCTTCCACACAACAATTTATCCTTAATCCATGTTTCTTATCCAGACATTTCCTTGCTGTGTGAACCTCCTTATTGCAAAAACAAATAAAACAGCCTTACTGCAACAAACATCTATCTAGCACATTCCTTTAAAACTCCTTGTCTGCTGCTACATTCTTTTCCCTTATTTTGGTTTTCCATATACACCTAAGCACTCATCTCTGTGCTCAAAACAAACAAAACATACCATATCCCTCCTTTCCTCCTGCAAAACACCAAGCAATAAGCCCTCTCTGCATTCTCTACATATCCTCGTTTTCTCTTTAACCTGTTTCTTCTCCCTCACTAAACTCTATCTTCTCTTCTGGCCTGTAGGAGTTCTTTCTCATCTTTTTTTCACATGGTATATGTTAAAAACATAACAAAAGGAAAGGACTTCCCATTCCCCAGGTAATGTGTAGCTAACTCAGTGAGGAGTAAATAGGTCTCTTAAGCCAAATAAGTTTTTGCAATGAACAGTGTCTTCTGTGCATAGTACGTAAAAATATACCTTTTGACATTTCGTACTTCACAAATGTCAATTGCAAAACTTATGTTTCAGTAATAATTAACTACTTTAAAACTAGACTCTGCAACATTGGCTATGATTTATCGTGGTGCCTTGTGTGTAGGAAATATATAGAACATACTTGATGAGTCTTTACTCTGACGACTACGTGAGAAACGTCCCACTATCCTGTAGGGTGTGCTTATTAACGCAGAAGTCTGGAGGATGTTTAGTTAGCTCTATGAATGTTTTCTATGAATGGCTGGAAATCATGTGGTCAACTGGTGAGGAACGGGATGGAGTGTATGGGTTTTAAGTTTTTAGGAGGTAATAGTTCTTTGATGTTATCTAGGTGGTCTATGGGCCAGTATTCTGTAGAATTCAGACAGATATGAGAGCAATGTGCAGTTAGATAAATTAATGAGTTCTAGAAACTGATCCTTTTTAACGTTTCATTGTTGTCTCTTCAAAAAAGACAGCATTATATCCATTCACTCAGGAGAAGCTTTTTTAAAAAGCAGATGAAAATTGACAGTAATGGGTGCTCCAGAGGGTTTTAAATCTTTTAAGTTGGTCCACTCTAAGTATTTTTAGTCTAGTCTACAAAACTGTCATTGGCCTAGAGCTCCCCAAACAAAGCCTGTACTGAGCTTTCATCCTACGTTTGCTACTGGCGGGTTCAATGCCAGCAGGGCTACGTGTGGGTGGGATCCTCACCTTCAGGTGATCAGGCCACTGAGTTGGTGGCATTATATTTCAGTGAATGAAGACTGAACACACATTTCACAGAGACAAAGACACAGGTCAACAAAGGTTGACCCAAACATGAGGAAGAAGATTACTGAATCTAATATTCCAAAATACATAATTAGTCAACAGGTAAAAACCCATTCACACATCCACTTATCTGGAAACATAAGTCAAATACAGAATGTTTTCTTCTTTTCTATCTTAAATATCTCCACTAGTTGACTAGACAATACTGTCATTTCCTAATTTTAGAGGCCTTGGACTCATTTTTACAGTACAGGCATAAACTAAACATGAGGTTCGAAAAAGCTAGTTTTTTTGAGAACATGACTAAAAGTCCCTGTCAGAAGCTGCTTGTTGTTAATGAAAAGCCTGTTGAAATAGAAGAATATAATAAAAACCAACTGTCCTCCCCAGCTGACTTGACGTTTGAAGAAAACTAAAGAAACATAGACATGTGACCTGTGGTTTGAGAGAGGCCCAAATAAACTTCTCCAACCTATTTAGATCCAAACTTGGCCCTACAGAGATCTGCAATTTTTGTTTCAAAGATGCTACAGCTTATGGAAGGATTCATATATGTTTTCCTCTGATTGGGACTCTGAAAGTCATCATGTTCCCCTGTCCTCCAGCTGTGTTAATCATCTCAGAGCAGCCTATAAAGATTCTGTAAAGATTCTACAGAATTTAAAATCCCACCAGCCCTTTTTTTTTTTTTTTTTTTACAAAGCTCTTTGATACCATTTGCAGACTTTTGGTTCAGAATGAGGAGGTATAGGATATATAGCCTCTTCCTGGAATGTTTAGAGTTTTCTTTTTGTTGTTTAGGAATAGAAAATCTTTATTAATTTAAGGAAAATTTACAAAGGAAGCAATATCATCTTTCAAGAAGTTTGGTAATGTCTACCAAATTTTAAAATGAGGAGAGAATTCTGGGAAGATGACAGAGGAGGAAGCATCATTTTAAATTTCCCCATATTCCTTCACAAAAAGAATAACTAGATAGCAAAGCCCAAAACTCTTGGAAATATTTATGATAAAGCTAGATGACAAAGTATCTCCATAAACTTCAAAACACTAGCAGAAGGGAGTAGCCACAAGGACCTACAACTTACCAACATCTATGTAGGAAGAAGCAAAGGGAAGGAACAATGAATGTAAAAGATCTGGGAATAGAAAAGCCCCCAAATAGCCAACAGGTATTCACTGGAAAACGTAGTGGGCCAATGTGATAACAGCAAATGAATCTGGAGGGATTTTGACCTTTTCAATAGTGGCTGAGTGCTTGGAGCCACAGTGAGAAGGACTGAAGGAGCTGAAGCTGTCTAACCCCTATGAACACTTGAGACTGAAAAGCCAGGGCATCATTCCAGAGCAGGGCCCCACACTAAGGAAACACTTTTGGGAGTAGAACCAAAATTGAGCTGGATTAGGACAATAGAACAAAGGAAGATAAATTCCAGATTAAAAAGAGAAAAAGACTGAGCCAGGAAATCTCAGAAAGCCAGCCACCTTGTTTTTGTAAACTTCACAAAGGCTACAAAAACAGGGACCTTTGTGAAGTTAGATTTTTCTAACTTCTGACTTTTAACTAAACCATGTGTCCTGCTAAAAGTTTAGGAAAACTAATTTTGCATATAAATGAACAACAGAAAAGGATCACGGTCAAATCCCATACACACATTATTAGATAAAAGAGAATAAGGAGCTCAATAGGGTAAGTCCTCAAATGAGATCAAAACTGTGACCTACCACTTCAACACGAAGTGAAAGACATTAGGAAAGTTATATTACAGATGAAAGGATAACATTAAACAAAATTAGAAAAACTCAGCAAGGAAGAGACAGAACTCAGGAAAGAATTAGAAATAAAAGAAATTTAGTTCAGAAATAAAACTAAATTAGAAGGAACACAAGAGCAAATAGATGCAACAAATATTCTTTTAAATCTATGTAAGGTAAAAAGGAGGAAAACCTTTAAAATCTATATGAAATGAAGACAGAAATAAGAAGACTCAAGAGAAAGTGACAAATATGGATGGGAAGCAAAGAAGATACAACATACAATAATAGGAGTCCCTGAAGAAGAAACTCAAAGCAAAGGAACAGAACAAATATTTCTTTTAAACACATTCAAGAAAATTTCCTGACATTAAAAAAGTACATATATAACTACATATAGAAAAAGCATATCATGTACCTGAGAACATTGACTTAGAGTGATGAGCCAAGGTATATTCTAGTAAAATTGCTGAATATTAATAAAGTCCTTTGGGCATATAGTTTTAAAAGGGAGTGACTTATAAGGGAAAGAAATTAGATTAGCCTCAGATGTTTCAGTAAGACCACTCATGTCTGAAGAAAACGGAGTAACATATTTAAGATTCATAAGAAAATGTGATCTGAGGATTTGATATGCAGAAAAACTGACTTACAGGTACAAAGAACACAAACTTGTTATCAACATAAGAGCTCAGGGAATATTGTTCCTGTGAACCTTCCTGTGTATCTACTGGGAAACAAGCTTCAGAATGACCAAAGACACATCAATATAAAGACTAATCAATATAAAGACTACTGATGAGCATTAAATATATAGCTACTTATAGAATTAAGATTTAGTGAGGGACAGAAGAAAGCAAGAGTTGTATGTAATGGTTATATACTCTGACAATGTAGATACAGTAAAAATTACTTTTAGAAAGTAGAGGCAAATACAGAGAGCAAATGAAGAACTCTAACTCTTAGTAATCATATTGGTTTATGTGTTACAAGCATTGTTGTTCTGAGTCTGTTGCATTTGTAAAAACCTGTAGTACTAAATTTGAATTGGAATATCAAAATGAACTCATAAGGTATTTCATATTTAAGAAATATAGGTATTTTCTAGCTCTGAAAAGGCCTAGAAACCATGACCAATACAGTAGTAATGAACATACATAGTGCCTGGATTTTGGTTTTGAAATAGCATTTCCTATTAAAAGAAATCAGGCTTGTTGGAGACGTGGCAGATTCCAGGTCTGGGGCATGAGATGTACAAGATGAGCCTAGAATGTTTGGTCATATCAGATAGCAAGGAAGGCTATCAAAGACTGCTAGAGTCATGAAAAAATGATTCAAGTGCCAATGGAAGAGGCTCTCACTAGCCAAAGATGAAAAAAAAATGAGCTACAATAAAGATAATGATTCCAATGGCTTGAAACTCATAAAATATGCTTAATACATATACAAATACATGGGTTCAGGATAACTATTAATAAAATCCACCTTTGTAGGATGATAGGAAGCATTCATTACCTTGGAAACTGGCAAATAAAAGGAAAGAATCAAGCATTTACTTTGCCTTTCCCATCTGAATTGTGCCAGTGCTTAAACAAATAGTAGACGAGGGGAAGTATCTTTTTAAAGAATCATTCCAACTAGTAAGTGAAAAATAAATAATAGACTTAGAATATTCTACAGCCCACAATAAATTAATGGATTTAGGCATTGAGCATCAATGTCAGTAAGGTCACAAAGAGAGACAACCACATATCATGTGCTTCTTGATGTACCATCCACCTGAGTCTCACCAAGCCTCCAAATCCAGCTGGAAGTGTGCAGGAAATGAGGAGGACAGAAGAACATGCTAAACCACATCAGGAGTGAGCAATCAGCAACTTACAGATGGCAGGATTTCCAGACTATAGGAAACTATAGGCCAAAGACCCTGGGTTCTTTAACAGATAAACTGCATGGAAAAGAAAAGTTTGAAGGGGAAACTGGAAGCTTAATAGGTTTAAAGGACATACCAAAGTTTTTGAAAACAGACAAAACTAAACTACTGTTTAAGGATACCAATTGGTGGCAAAACCACAAAACAATAGAAGGAAGTGATTTCTATAGAAGTCAGCATAGTGGTTACTTGCAGGGGGAGGGAGTTGTGATGGCAGCAAAGCGTATGAAGGGCTTCTGACATGGCTGACAAAAGTTCTATTCCTTGATCTGGGTGATGGTTAAAACAGTGCTGCCTTACAACAATCCATGAAGCCTTCTATTTTGTTTGGTTTGGTTTTCTGTATTTGTGTTTTATTTTATAATAAAAAGAGGCTTTAAAATTAAAAATACACACAGCCTTTGGCCTAGCAATTCCACCACTAGGGATTTAGCTATATGATAAGCTCACCCAAATATGCAAAGATAGGACTGTCCATTGCAGCACTATTTGTCATAGCTAAAAAATTAGCGGTGGTGGTGAAAACAGATGTCTACTAGGTGGGGACTTACTAAATAAATCATGGTACAACCACATAATGGAATATTTTGCAGCCAAGAAAAAAATAAGATAGGTCATATAGATATGGGTTCCTAGATATCATTAAATGAAAACAAAAAGCAAGATGTAGAACAATATTATGAGCTCATATGTGAAAAAGAAAAAATATATACTTTATTTGCATTGATATTTGGAAGGCTACCTGTGATACTGTTGAGCTCATTACTTATGGAGATGGAGTGGGACTGGGGATAGGATCAAAGGATGAGAATTTACTTGTCATTTTATATGCTTTTATGCTTTTCAAACGGTATGTGCATTTTATTTTTATAACTTTTTAAAACTTAGTTTAATTTTTTCAAAATTTGTGGCCCTTTATAGTCATCTCAAACAATGAGTGATAGGGCACAGAAAGTAAGGTTTGGCAAAGGAGAAAATGGGGTTAGTCCTTCTTTTATTAGAAACTTGGAGTTGCTACAAAGCTGGTAACTGACTAGCAATGCCTTTGAAAACCCCAAGTCCCAAAACTTTTTTCTTTCCACTCTTGGATATAAATGCAAGTATTTCTGATGCTCCGTTTCTAGAGGAATGTCATCAAGTGCCTGGCACATGATCTCATAATAGATCCACAATGAATTTAGTTGAAACCATTCATTTAACAAGTATTTGTTGAGTACCTACTCTACATTAAGCCCTGGGATTAGGCACTGGAGATACAAAGAGAACATGACAGATAGAGTCCCAGCCTTCACAGAGCTTACATTCCAACTAAACAAGTGAATGATTATTTCCTTCATTGACTCAAATAGTCTGCCTACTGGCTAAGATGATCCGGACTGTTCAGTGGCGTATGAATCATGTAAGCAAATTAAGCCATTTACTGATGAATACAAGAGACATGAAACATACAGATTTTTGAAGCATTTTCCTCCAAAGAAAGTATTTTTGGTCTTGAAGACAGCCATTTATTATTTCTATGCTATGAAAGTAAGGGAAAAATAAAGTAAGTTGATGTGGTAGGCAGTTTTTGAGATAGCTGCCAAGGATGCTGCTTCCAGTTATTCACACCCTTACATAATCCCCTCCCCTTGTGTACGAGCCAGTCCAAGTGACTAGATTTTAATAAACACAACACTACGAAAGTGATGGGTGTCAATTCTGAGATTAGGTTGCAGAAGACTGTGACTTCCATCTTCTTTGCACACTCTCTTGATGTTCTCTCTCACTTGCTCTGAAGGAAACCAACTGCAATATACTGGGAGTTGCAGAGAGGCCCACATGTTGTGGAACTGAGGCAGCCTCTGGCCAACGACCAGTGAGGAGCCAACAGCCCATGGGGATTGCATCCTCAGTCCAAATAGCCCGTGTGTCCTAGACCAACAGCCCATGGGGAGACTGAAAGCCTGAGTGAGCTGGGAGATGGATCCTGTCCCAATTAACCCTTGAGATAACTGCAGCCACCCTCTGCACCTCCGCCATCCTTACCCCCCGCCCCGCCCCCACCATGTGCTGATGCCTTAATTACAATTTTGTGGGAGATCCTGAGTGGGAAGCAGCAGCTAAACTGCACCTAGATTCCAGGCATAAAGAAACAACTGTTGTTGTCTCAAGCTTTAAGTTTTGGGATATTTGTTACACAGTAATATATAAGTAATATGTTTGACTAAACCATTTTTGGAAGTAGACCGCATAAGGAAGACATTTGCCTTTGGAAGCATTATTATCTGGCACATGGGGTGGAGTAGCAGAGCCTTGATGGTTTTTAGCAAATGTACTCATCTGTGCCACTTTGCTTTATTTCAACTCTTTCCCAATGAGCTGACCTTGTCTCTAAAAGCTCTTCGTTCAAAATAGGCTTAAAAAAAATTATTTTGTAATCTTTTCTGGCAATGATTTTTTTAAATCTCATTTTATTTGAAAACTTTAATTTGAAAATGATTTATTTAAGAACCATCCCAGATTCTGATTTATTATTTTATACACTTACTATTTTCCGTACTCCTCTGCTTTTCTCCATTGTCTGCATTCTTCTACCTTTCTTTACAGCTTTTCTTAATTCTTCCAGCTTTTGGTTGGAGCATAAGGATCTACTTGAGTAAGACCTCATATTGTTTCCATTTTCAACATTTTTTCTTTTCTGGCTAGAACTATAATTTTTTATATTATGATCATTGCTCTGGAAGCTTGTGCAAGACTTCCTTTTATTTCTCATTTAATTAAGAAAGAAGGAATAAATTCTACTTTAAGAGGTATGCCATGTGACTATTTTTAGTAGTTTCTATTGGGAGAAGACTATTTGCATTATTTTTTGTAGAAATTTCAGATTACTTAGTTCTTTGAACAACAAACATAATCCAGATTTAGAAAGCCTTAAGTTAGAGGAAGGCCTCCCATCCCCCCACTCCAGGGTGATAATTCCTTCGCTATATGGCAGAATTTAGAAGGATAAGAGGAAAGGGAAGATTTGGAATACCATTTTACTTTGTTTTCCAAGTTCTGAGAAAGTCTATTTGGCATGAAATACAAAGTGATCCGAAGATTATTTTGACCAAATCAACAACACAGGCTCTCTAAATAACAATTTAAAAAAAGAATAACAAAACAAACAAAAACCACATTACTTTTCCTCCTAAAAATATTTAAAGAGGGAAGTAAGCCACAGCAGGAAAATGGTCTTAGAAGAACATGGAAATTTATGTCTTCTACCAAGAAAAAGATACAAGAGGTAATGAGAAATAAATGTTTTCGGAGATCAAAAAAGCCAGCAGCCCCATCCTAGTTTTCCACTTGCACTAAATATTTTGCCCTTTTCCAACTGCAGCACAATTTTGAAATTACAAAAGCACTCTTCTCCAATCAAACAATAACAGCAACAACAAAAATAAAATGCATAAGAGATTTAGAAATTTTTTACTTTGTTTCATTTTGTTTGTTTTACCAGCAACTCCAAAAACACGCATGGCCCCAGATACCAAAGATCTGGTCCTCTAGTTGCGTGGTGTTACTTTAAGTTGCTCCTCAGGCATAAGACAGATTCCTTGGGGATGAAAGAAACTCCCTTCCAACTTTGAAGAACATATTTAGGGATTTAGGAGACGGCACAGGATGTTTTTCAAGGTGCCACCAACCTTTCTCAATAAAACACCCGCAATGGGAAAACATGGAGGCCAGAAAGGGCTGGTGTGGGAAAAATATGACAAGGGCTGGCAACGTATACTCTTGTTGAATTCAACCCCAAGAAAGCAGATTGTCTACACTGAACAAGAGTTCCTTAGATTTAGTTTCAGTAGTAATAAAGAGACACATATTAAACAAACTAATGGTCATATCACGACCCATGACTCCTTAGGATCTTTAGAATATGATAATTCAAGTGAAACTTGGAGCCCCTGCCCTGCTGACATGACAAGAAATTTAACTGTCCAGGTCATTACTCCAGTACATGAAACATAACTGTCTAGGTCATTCCTGGAGCATCTTTGTTACACTCTTCGAGGGCTCTGGCAGGGACGAGGCTGTAGAACCACTAGATGATCTGGAGGCCCTACCCATCATCAGTCCACATGAGCACATTCTGATCTGCGTAGTCCCTTTGGGTTTACCCCTCTGCTATTTTCTAGAAAAAAGGGACTCTTTGGCAACCTAGTCTCCCTGAGGCACATATAGCAAGGGGTACTGCCAAAAAGCAGAGTGACATCCTCGCTGCTTCTGGAATCACAGATCTTTTTAGTTTAGGAAAATACAGCTTTCCTCGAGCCCTGTTCACCTCAATAGGTTTATGTGGAACCAAAGCCTGGAAGTCCAGCCACAAGCCCCCCCTGGGCAAAGACACATCAGCTAGAATGGGAAAAGGAGAGGGGAAGGCACAGAGAACATAAGTCAATATCTCAAATTTTCTCTAAAATGAAATTCCTTTAGTGTTCATTTTAGAGTTGAGGCAACTGAGACATGGGCACAATGACCAAAGGCATACAACTAGTTACTGACAGTGACACAACTGGTTACTGACAGTTACTGGCAGCCAATAATAGCTGGCTCTTTCTGTTATATCAGAGTACTTCCTTCTTCTTCTTCTAATTTTCAACCTCTATTCTATTCTAAATCTGCCCTTGCTAATTGGCACTTAAGTCTCTGTACCTAGAGTTTTAGACATATTTGGAAACGTCTTTTAAAAATGTTGATCCAATCAGAGCTGAATTATTTGTGATAGCAAGAATTACTCTACCCTGAGGCAGATCCTGCAGGATAAGGGATTCAGGGAGAAATCACATTGTGTTCCATTCTTCTGGCTCTTGATGGTTTCATACAGTAGGAATTAGCTTCCCGAGAGCCCCCAGGGTCCAAAAAGCCATCCTAAGGGAGGATGGCAAAGTCCCATGGGTCCAGCCACCCTCCACAGCCACCTCCAGGATCACTTTCAGGAACCTGATTCTTCCTGTGGCAATGATGCTCATGGACAGGGTGTTTTGGGAAAGGCACATTAATGAGCTATTCATATGTAGTTAAGTCTTTGGTCTTTCTCAGCACCAGCTGGCAAGGCTATGCCCTTCTCTCACTGTCCCTGAGAGTCACTGTTCAGCAGCATCTAAGCAAGGAGGGGAAGAGGGAGTGGTATTGTGTCTAATTTTGAGAGTAATCATTACTGTATCAGTGTGCAAAAAACATGTTCCGCAGTGCAGTTGTCTAGTTATCTTGTATATTATAGGCATGTTCCAATACCTCCTCTTTCTTCTAATAATGAACCGCAAGAGAACAGGATGCTCTATGTTATGCTTTATAATTCAGGCAGACAATACAGGTATTGGCTAACTTGATTTGACGTGATCAGCTGCTTTTTTTTTCAGCCAATGTGGCTGAAAAGAGTTGGGCTATTGTGGGAGTTGCGTTGGCCCTTCCAACACTTTTCTGTCTATCCATTAATCAGCAGCAGAATAGCCAAGGGACTATGTTACTTTGCTGTAGCACAGAGGTCTGTGGTTGTGGGTGGGTTGGCTGGGAACAAAGTTCTATCTTTCCAATTCTGATTGATTAGTGCTGAAGTCATTGCTAAATAGTTACCACGCTCCGTCTTCACAAATCACTCTGTGGACAGATAGAACTAAGTTAAACAAACTGGGGCCTGTGAACACAGGTTTTCTTTTTTCTTTCTTTTTTTTTTTGCAGTGGGGAGCAGAGATGTGGTGATGGGAGGGAAGGAGGGTAAACACTGGATCTGCCTCAATAAGGGAAGAGAAAACAACCACAGTGTAGGTTCTTGTGGTGCCTTCACTACTTCCCTTCCTCACGCTGTTCCTCCTGCCCCACCTCTGCATCCGCCATCTCTCTGCCAGCAGATGCCTCTGACTGCAACTCCACCACCTCTCCCCTCTCACCCGTGGCTCCCTCCTCGCACACTCCACGGTGAGCCAGACAGAGTTACTGTCTCCTCACGTGGTTTAACCCCCCCGCCCCCCCGCAAGGCTTTCCCACCCAAACTCTCCAACTCCCCCAGTTCCTCCCCCGTCCTTGTACATATTTCACGTCGCTCTCTTCGTCACTTTCTGTCTCTTTTTCACTGCTCCCACGTCTAGGTATGCTCAGGCATGGAGAGATAGCATTCTACTTCAGTTTTATGACCTTTTCAAAAATGTTTAGTGTTATTTCCACTAATCCCAGACAGAGTAAGTAGGATATTAGAGTTGCAAGAATGTTTGGACAGTATCACATTTAAATATTGCTTTTCTGTTTGTGGTTCTTTGATACATATCCAAACAACTAATGGAATTTTTTTTTTTTTAAGTTTTAAGTAAACTCTGGTTGCTTTGGTGTCAGCAACCTCTAATGCTGCTTCTTGCCAACTTTCCACTTGGTAGGAGATGCTTCCTAAAGATGCACTTTTGTGAAATCTCTTCAGAACCAGCATAGACCGAGCCAAATTGTGATTAAAATTCTTGCTGTCTGCTCCTTTTGCCAGTAGTCCTGTGTTTCCACTTGTTGGAAGTATATCTGCCTGTCAATGTTTGAGAACGCCAATGCCTTTTTGATATTACTAACTCAAAGCGCTCCTCTTCAAGAATGCCAGCATTCATAATTTTTAAGCCTCAAACTTTCAAGAATTGAAAGCAGTTGAATTTCACTGCATTTTAAAATAGAAAAGGTAATATTGCATAGCTAGAAATTTCTATAAAGTATGGATTGGCATTAACATTATTTATACTTTTAAAAAAAGTCTCCATCTAAATTTATGCTTATGTACCAGTCACAAGCTATGTTTCAAATACGTTATTTAACTTCAGATGACTTTCTTTTTTGTACAAGAAATTCTGATTGCTACAATGCAGAAATTTACAGAAGTTTGAATTGAAATGAAATGTTTCAAAACTCAGGTATACATAAATTATATTTGTTACTGCAAGGAAAATACTCTTAGTTGCAACATCTCTCACAGGAAAGTTTTTGAATTTTTTAGATATGACTAATAAAGATTTATGAGGTACAATTTCACAAGGAGAAAAAGTGTTTTGGTAAAAACTTTTTTTGGAAGGTAAAATAGGAAATCACAAGAGTAACTACATGAACTTCTGTAGAATCAATCTACTATCTTAATTGAGTAAATTAAATACATTAAACTTTTAAAAATTAGCATATTTATTATTTAGTTTTTGGTACTGAGTTCTTTTTATTTTCCTACAGAGTTATTTGTTGGATCTATTATTTTGAAAACATGTTATTTTAACATGGATTGTCAATAACTTGATTCCAGTAATATGGTAGAAAACCAGGTGGCCTCAGCTTTATTCTCACCCTGCTACTTACCAGGTTTGTGACTATGGCCATATCTCTTCAATACTTTGGACCTCTGCTTTCGCATCTGTTCAACAGGAATAAAAAATACCTGATCTCTTTGCCTCTTAATATTGTGAGGATCAAAATAAGGTTCTGGTTGTTAAATCACTTTGAAACGATAAAGTGATGTATAGTATAAAGCATTCTGCTCATTATTACCTCAGAATTCCTCTCAGATTACATTGCCTCAAATGCATTATTTAGGAAAAGTACAAACTTGAATGCCATATGGAGTCCTTGTTGACACTGCAGATGTTGGTTAATTTTAGATTCTAAAAGAACAAAAGAACAGAAGCACTACCAGGCAAATTAGCCTCTCTTTAGCTTTTTCTTCGAAATCTCCCATTATACGAATACCAAACTAAAAATGGCAGGCTAAATATTATAGAAAATTACATCATTTGAAGCATTGAAATTCTGTATATCCAAGCCCTTTTGCAGAACATGAGTTTATTTCCCTCCAAAGCAGATTGCCAATGAATTTAATGCTATAAGATTAATTATGGTTATTCTTTTGAGGGCCAAATAAAAGGATTTAAATCTTAAACTTTAAGTTTAAATAACACAGAGCCAAGGGAAATGTAAAAATCTCAGAAGAACCACGAAAAGACATGCGATCAATTTTGGTAGCCATAGTCTCTCTCGAACTAATGGAAAACTGTACTAAGTTCAGCTAACCTTGGGTTCTGATTCTGAAGATCTGGTCATAGTTACAAGAGGGCATTTCTTCACAGAAGAACAGGTATGACAGATGTCCACATATTCAATGACGACTTCTTTTATGGCTCCATCAGTTTGGGAAGACCTGTCCTGCTCCTGTGTGCCATCTGTAAGACATCTTTTTGCATCTTGTCAAATTCGATTTCTTGCTTACACATGCATAAGCAAGAGATGTTTTTGTAAAATATATAGATTGCATCTGTCATTCTATCTTTTGTTTGCATACAACCCGCTCACAAAATATATGCTGGAACAAACTGAGCATTTTGTAAGTATCTTGAATTTTTTAAAAAATTATGGAAGCAATGAAACAAAGGATACTTTATATCAGAGCATATCAGTAGATTATCTAAAGTAGTTTAAAAATAGTCCAGTTAATATTCTGAGCTTATATTTTTAGTGATGTTTTCCAGAGAATAATTCTGTCCTAAGACTGCTCACTAAATATTAGGACCTTAAAACATTGATGAAATATGACTCTAACTAGAAATAATTTTGAAATAGAGACTGAAAATGTTTTGCCTTTTTAAAAATGTGGTCCTCTAAAAGAGGCAAAAATTATAAAAGATGTTTTAACCTATATTTTAGTAACTTAATGGATACAATATGATATATTTCAAAGTGTGCTCTTATGTGAATTAGAAATATTAAAAGTAAATCCAAAAGGTAGGCTTTATGACACTGCTCATTTTGGATGTAGTGTAGACTGATTTTTTAAATTATTAAGTATTTTACAAATTGACCCCTATCCTGCCCATATGCTACCTCTTTCAGTACAAAAGGCCTAGTGGGACAGGTGCAACTTGATTCCATGTTTTATAGTTCTCTCAAACTGGAACAAAACTTTAAACCCCCAAATATTTTTCTCATGTAAAGAACTTTAGATCAGTCCAGATGATTATAGGCCTGAACCAGAAATGGATTCAAACAACTTCATTCACTGCTGAAAGTGAACTAAAACTGACCCCCAAAGTAAATTGGCTTAATTCCCTCAAGTTGCCATCTGTTCCCTTCCTTCTTTAACTTCACCAGTGGGCTAGGTTTAAGCATAAACTAGAGGAGTCATTGGGGTAAGAGGAGGGAATTTTGGATTGGTGTTCAGTCCATGGGTATGCTGCAATGGTAGTCTGGCTCCTACCAAGAATAGCAGAATCTAGGAATTAACTGGAGAAATCACTTGTTAAACCATGGGAACACCATGAGTTTAATTTGTCTAATTTTGTTTGAAGATATTTATCAGCCAAAAATCATCTGCTTGCCAGAGATTAAAAAAACAAATAAAACAAAACATAATCCAAACTAGCTTAATTAAAAAGGTGAATTTACTGGCTCATGTAACTGAATAATTTAGAGTATGTGGTTCAGGACAAGGTTGATCCAGGACTCCAACAGCATGACCCAGGGTCTGATTTCTCTCTCTCCATTTCTCAATTCAGCATCTTCAATATTTGTTCTATTCTTAGACAAGCTCTCCTCTTGTGTGCCCAATATGGATGCAAGCTACTTCAGGGACTACTTACATGTAGGCCCAAATCCAGAGTTAACTTTTTCTCATAGGTCCAGAATTGATTACTGTGGCCAACGGATTAGGACAGGACTAGACAGTTTAGACCAGGGTCACATGCTTTACCCCTAAGGCAGGAGGTAGGGACTGGGGGTGGGGACATAATTCCCCTCCTCAAGGCCATTGACAAAGAGTAAGGGAGGACTATAGTCCCCAGAAGAAATGAGAGTGTGGTCAGTAGAACCGATGTTTTCTACAGATACTGGAACTAGGTGCACAAACAATTTCATCAAATATTATTTTTCACATAAGAAAGAATTCTTAATATATCTTAAGTTAGAGTCCAAGTCTCACCAGCTAAAGAAAAAAATAAGTAATGGCCAAAAGAGAGACTGTGGAATCTTTAAGTGAGACATTTTAAAGATGGAAGATATCCTGGAAAACATTTAGGGGATTAAGAAGAAAAAAAGGAAGATAGTTTCAAGTAGAGGTGGGACTAGATACTCTTCAGAGAGATTGGACAGTTGTACAATTTGTAGATTCTGTGATTCTTGAAGAGCACTGGAGCTAAGATAAGCTTTCTGGATGGTTATTTGCTGTATCTTGTTAACCACATGTTCTATTTTCAACACTTCTCTTATGCTATAATTAAACAAGAAAAAAACCAAAATCAAAAACTTCCATTCACATGAAATGGAACTAAAGAGAAGTTCTACGTAGTATGTAACATTTTCTAAAAATGATAGTAATGTGGCTGGGCTAGCTTCTTAAGATGTACGTATTTTTTAAAATGGCATCTGTCACTGCCATATCACGAGTACAGATTTCTGCATCTGTATATATTCTCCCAAAGATCTCATGTAAATTAAGTGTTCTACGATTCTTCCATCCTGGTCTCATATATCTAGAATCTAATAAATAAGAAAAGGTCTTTTGGGGGTACAGGGGAACTAGTGTAAAGATGTGTGAACAAAAGTTCTCTGAAAAGGAATTTGGAGGAAGATTTTTTTTCCAGGAAACAACTTACATTGAATTTAGCCTTCCAGAGAAGAGAGGGTTGGAAGGAGAGTTATGGCAAAAATTCCTGCCCAGGGTCCCAATCAGGTCCATTTATGCAAATGAAGGCTTGAAAGTTGCTTAGTTGTGATTGGTTGATACAGATGAACCCTGATTGGCGATCAGTTGAGCCTTGATTGGCTAGGACAGGTGAACTCTGATTGGTTGCTTCAGGTGAGCCCTGAAGTTGGTTTCTAAGCCCCAAATCAGAAGTCTTGGCCTATGTTTCTTTCAAAAAGGGAGAAGGGGTCGGGCACCTTGGCTCAAACTTGTAGTCCCAGCACTTTGAGAGGCTGAGGCTGGAGGATAGCTTGAGTGAGACCTTGTCTCTACAAAAAATTTAAAAATTAGGTGGTAATGGTGGTGCACTGCCTGTAGTCCCAGCTACTCCAGAGGCTGAGGGAGGATTGCTTGAGCCATGATCACACCATTGCACTCTAGTCTGGGCAACAGGATGAGACCTTGTCTCAAAAAAAAAAAAAAGGCAGAAGGGGCTCCGCCAGCAATTTATCTTGGCACCAACAACAGGAACTCGTTTGCCTTGACTGTAGAAAGGGAAGCCCTGTGTTATTTTTACAACATCTTTCTGAGAACACAGAATATGTGACCACTTCTTCACCCAGCCATGGCTACCTTTGTCTGTTTTAACATTGAGATCTCACTTAGCCAGGGCGAGTCCATTGTCCATTTTGTCTATTGGCCAGGAGCATACATTAACAGATAGAATACTTACTCTACATGGCCAGGTTATAAAGCACATTTACAAAAGTCTACACACCTTACCAAGCCCTAAATTTCCAAAAGCAACTATGGGAAAATGAAGAATTACTAAGAGAAATGAGAAGGGATGCTAATGAAAAATGGCTAAAGAGTATTTGGCCCTGGGTCTAGGGTAGCACTAAAGCAAGCTTTTGGGGGCAGGGAATACCTTACAAGTTCTAAACTCCAAACCTATCATCCCTATTTGAGACTTCATTCCAGAGATGATTACATATGTTGAATTAAGAAAATGCAAGTATTTTTTAGGGCTTGCAATTCATTAGCTGGGGCATAATCAAACTGAATTTTACTCTCTGGATTTTTTTTTCTTCTTTTTTTTTAAGCATCATGCCAACTATTATTGGTTGTAGGAGAGGTAGATTAAATATTTTTTAAAATTTCCTTATTGGAGGAAATACAAAGATATAATTTACAGCCCACAAAACGAGTTACTCTTAATGGAATATGAAAGTTAATCCTGCTAATCCTTGGAAAAGTGGAGCTCCAATTTGGACTCACACCGTTTTTGAACATTCCATTAGAAGATTTTATTGAAGTTTATTAACGTTTTGGAGACTTCTGGGAATTTATTGTAAGGATATACTTGCATACATATATGCCAGGTTATTCATTACAGCATTGTTTGTAATGAACAGCAAAGATTGGAAACAACCCAAGTGCCCATCAGTAGAGGAATGGTTAAATAAACTATGGCATAGCCTGCAGGGTAATGCTATGCAGCTGTTGAAAGAATGAGGAAGCTCTCTTAGTATTGATATAAAAGATCTCCAAGGTATGTTGTTAGAAGAAAAAGCAAGATGCAGATCAGGGGATACAGTATTTCACTTCTATGTAAGAACGGGGAAGAGAGAAATATAAGAATTTCTTGTACTTGCATGAAAAAACACTGGAAAGATACATAGAGAAACCAATATAAATAGCTCTCTCTACTTATGAGGGTGAGTTTGGGAGGAGACCTGGGTGGAAGGGGTGGGGTTGGAGAGAGACTTTTTACTCCAACTTTTTAAAGCAGTCCCCCCATCCTTGAAGCATGTGTTCCAAGACCCCCAGTGGATGTCCAAAACTGCAGGCGATACTGAACCCTATATAGACTATGTTTTCTTCTGTACATACACACCTATGACAAGGTTTAATTTATAAATTAGGCACAGTAAGAGATGAGCAATGAAGACTAACAATAAAATAGAACAATTATGACAATATGCTGTAATAAAAGTTATGTGAATGTGGCCTCTCTCTCAAAATATCTTACTATACTATAGATCTTAGCAACCTCAATACATGATTTTTTTTTTTTCCTTTCCTTTAGAACTCTCACCTTTTCACTTAAAGATACCACTTTCTGGCTTCTCTCTGGCATATCCAAATTGCCAGCATCACTACTTTTCTCCTTTGGGGCCATTATTAAGGGTTCCTTGAACACAAGCACTGTGATACGGTGGCGATCAATCTAATAACCCACAGGGCTACTCAGTGACAAATGGGTGAGTAGGCTGTGCTGGACAAGGGGATGATTCATGTCCCGGGTGGGAAGGAGCAGGATGGCAGGAGATTTCATCATGCTACTCGAAACGGCTCACAATTTAAAACTTATGAATTATTTCTGGAATTTTCCATTGAATATTTTCAGACCTTGGTTGACCACAGGTAACTGATTCCATGGATCAGGGGGAACTACTGTATTTCATTTTGATTTGTGAAACATGCAAGTATATCAGCTGGTTAAATGTAAATAAATACTAAAAAGAAAAAAACTTGAGAGGAGTCATTCTGGTCATATGGTAATTTCATAAAAGTTTAGCTATTATTAAAACAACCACAAAAAACCTGAACACACCCTCAACCAAAGGCATACTGTGGGTAGGGTTCAAGTTAGGGGCTACAGCAGAAGCCCATACTGATTCCCATTTTCGTTTGCTGAGCACCTTCTCTGGACTAGGGGTTCCTTTTTGATGCTCTTGTTGTAACCAGTGCTTAGCTTTCTTTGTGCTTAAAACATTCCACAGGAATTACCGGGGCATGAGGCAGTCTTTCCCACTAGACTGTGACTTTTTTGAGGACAAGGAGTCTTAGCCATTGAGTTTTGTATTCTCAGAGCCTAGCTCGTCCCCAGCACAGAATTGGCACTCAATAAACTGAACTTTCATCCACCTCACTGCTTAGGTCCAAATGCTAGGAGTTGTATTTAATGTCTTTCCCTCTTTCATCCCATTAAAAATCAGTCAGTAAGATCTTTCCATTCTACCTGCAAAATATACCTTAAAACCCACTCCTCATCACCATCTTCAGCGCTACCACCCTAATCCAGACCACTAACATCTGTAGTCTGAGCCATCTGCCTTCCGATCCTCTCTCACCGCCCGGGGAATGCATTCTCCATATGTAGCTGGGGTGAAATTAATCATATAGCATCCCTGCTTCAATGGCTTCCTATTACAATTAGAATAAAATTGAAAGTCTACCCTGAACTTCAAAGCCTTGTATGATCTATCCCCTCGATCCGCTTCTTTGATTTCAACTCCTACCGCCACTCCTCGCTTCTGCCACACCATACAGACCTCCCTTCCATGCACATCTGCTTTGCCTGCTCCTGTCTCAGGGTCTGTGTTTGCTTCCCTTTGCCTGAAATGCTCTTCCCTTATTTTTGTATGGTTGCCCCCTTCTAATCATCAATGCTCAAACCCACGACCTCAGTGTGGGTCCCATGACCACTCCAGTTATATTATTGTTCTATTCTATTTGTAGCTATATAGCTATATTGACTATATAGATTAAAATCTTTAATTGTTGGTTTGTGCTTATTGTCTCCTACCATCAAAGTAAGTTTTATGAAGTCTCTTGTTCGTTTCTGTATGCCCAGTGCCTACAACAGGGCTGGGTGCATAATAGCTCTAAAAAGTTTTGTTGAGCAAATAAAGGCCTTTAAAATTAAACATGGATAGAATATTTATTTCATTTCTTCAGAGACTTTTTTATGTGACTATTTAATTATAAAGGTAATAAACAATTATAAAAAGAAATGATGATGTCATGATTGGCTTTTGAAGAAACATTGTAGAAAGTAGGCTAAGAGAGTTAATTGAGGGAATAATTGGGATAATATGACTCTACAAAAAAATGGAAACTTATGTCATAAACCAATCTACGGAACAGGCAGGCCCAGCCACTATGTTAAGTAGAAGGCATATAAAGATGGCCAGGCATTGGTTTTTGTTTTTTTTTCTTTTGAGAGAGCATCTCACTCTGTTGCCCGGGCTAGAGTGCTGTGGCATCAGCCTAGCTCACAGCAACCTCAAACTCTTGGGCTCAAGCAATCCTTCTGCCTCAGCCTCCTGGGTAGCTGGGACTATAGGCATATGCCACCATGCCTGGCTAATTTTTTCTGTATATTTTTAGTTGGCCAGTTAATTTCTTTCTATTTTTTAGTAGAGAGGGGGGTCTCACTCTTGCTCAGGCTGGTCTCGAACTCCTGAGCTCAAACAATCCTCCCGCCTGGGCCTCCCAGAGTGCTAGGATTACAGGTGTGAGCCACTGCTCCCGGCAAGACATTGGTTTTTTTACTCAGGGCCCTAAAGTCTATCAGGAGATACAGATTTGTAATCAGAATATCTAATATCTACAGAGTACAAATCATGTTCACATTTATAATTACTTCATTTGATCACCAGAGTCCTATGAGATAGGGCATTATTATAGTTGTTTTTAATTTCAATTTTATAAGTGAAATAACTGAGGTTCAGAGAGGTTATGTGACTTGCCTTGGATGACACAGTGAATGATAAATGAGATTTTTAATTTAAACTCAGATCTTCTGACTCAGCTCTCCTGTTATGTTTCACCACCCTGTTTATTTAGTGTGATAAATATATGTGCGACATGCCATTGGAGGTTAGGTGTAACAGAGAGAATGACTGTTTTTATTGGAGAGGTTCTGGGAAGGCTTCACCGAGGAAAAATTATTTAAATGGGGCTGTGAAAGATGAAGAGTTTTCAGGTGCAAGAAGAGGCACATTGCAGGCAAAGATTTGATGAAAGTCACAGAAAGATGGGAATGAATATCATACTTCATGCGGTGACGAGCAGAGAAGTCCAGAGGGGGAGGTTGGGGCAATCCTGTGAAAGATTTTCAGTGCCATTTCATATGCAGCTGGGCAGTCCAGGAAAGCATGACACTGAAACAGTCAGACCTGGGCTTTCAAAAGAAAATTAGTGTGGCAGATTGCTGGATGAACTGGAGCATGAAGAAACAAGTTAGGAGTTTTTTGCAATCATGCAAGCGAGATAAGCGTCTAAATGAGAATAGTGAAAATGGAAAGGAGCCATTAAAAAATGTATGTGTGAGTCAGAATCACTTATTGACCTTGGGAGGTGGAAGAGAGGGAGAAGAAAAGATTATTTTAGAAAATTTGGTAGATGATTACCTCAACCAAATTAGCGAGTACAGAAAAACTGGTTTGAGAAGGAAATGGTAGGTGGGTGATGGGCGTTTTCTTGCATTAAGATAAAGCATTTCCCATTAGTCATGTTTGGTCTGAGATACCTGTTTGTAATATCCAGGTAGATATGTCAAGCAGGTAGCTAAAAACATGGGTCTAGATCTTGAACGTAAGGTTGAAGCCGGGGATCTAGATTTTAGAGTCATCAAAATGCAAGTTGTATTAAAATTTCTACTGCAAAGGGGCACAAGGAAACTTTTTGGGGGTGATAGAACTGTTCTATTTCTTGATTATGATAGTGGTTACAGAGTATATATGTATCAAAACAGAGCAAACTGGTACATTTAAAATGAGTATATTTTTTGCAGATGATGTGCGCTCAATAACATAAAAAAATAATAATAATGAGTATATTTTATTGAAACTTAAATCCCTTTAAAAAATTCCACTAGAAATAGTAGAAGCGAACTGCCTTGTATAGCATAGTAAGTACCAAACAGTTAAAAAATTGTTAATCAATTGTTTTAGAAAACAGAAGAAAATGGGGACTTGTTCTACACACATCAGTTAAAAACAAGTGATTGGCAGCAGAAAAAGCTACCACGGTTTTAGTTGTTTCAGAAGCCACTGGTAGATAGATGTACCAGTTTATTGGCCATTTGGGGAGTTCTCCATTCAAAGACTTATTCCCCCCTCAAACCACCCATCTCCACCCTCAGCACACCCTTCCTCAGCCCATGCCTCCCAACCCAGTACCACATGGGCTGACTTCCCCATTTGGAGTAGCTGAGACAATAAAGGTACTTGAAGAATATAATATGACTCATTGCTGAACAAGAAATCTTTCCCTATTGATTGATTTTAGGCTTATGGCCAGTTTGGCCTCCTCATTTGGCACAATTCCCTCAGCATCTCTTCTGAATTGTCCTTTCAGTGCTCAGCTTAAAATCTACTTTGTACAAGAAACCATTTTTAATTTGACAGAAAGAGGTGAAATCTGATACCTATATTCAGCTACAAGGAGGGAGAAATCCACTATAAGTATACAATTACCGAATTTATATATTTATGTTGGAATCTCAGCTCTGTCATTTACTAAGTCTTTGTGACCTTGAAGAAAATGGGGATAATGAAACCTATCTTGCAGGATGGTATGGATTAAGTCAGAGAGCATATGTGAAAATGCCAAGTGTGGCATTGACTAAGTGCTTAATAAATGGCAGGTTTCTTGTCAAACCTGACTATGCTTTCTGAATTATTTAGTCTAAAAGTTTCTTGAAAGTAAAAGCACTCTTCCTTGTGCTTTGTATTCTCACCCTAACTAATACAATGCTATATATCCTCAGAAGACATTGTGGAATGATATTTAGGAAGCTAGCTGGCCAAGGATAAAGTTGAAAGAGATTTATGCAATAAATAGGTAGATGAGAAGAGAATGTTCTCAGGAGATGAAAAAAAAATTTGATTCAGAGGTGGTGGCAAAGGGCTTTCTTTATATTTCCTCTTTCCATCCATTTACAATTTTCTTTTGCCAAAGAGAGGGGACAGAGGTCTCATTTTGATGAGTGTGGAGGTGCAAGACGATGTGCCAATACACCTGGTATTGATTCGTGCCAGCTGGGAGAGGAGCTTGGCTTCTCACTGTTTTACTACTGTGGTTTCCTGGGCTGGGCAGCTTGGTGCCTAATAATGATAAAAACCATAATAACACTTCATAATTACGTACTGCCCTTTGCCAGAACTTGGATTTAATTACAATGACTATGACGGAACTGGCAACATCTCACTCCTTGTTGGGGTGCAATACCCAAGGGCCTGGAAATACAAAGTGAAGTAGCAACTGCAATCTTCTCCTGCAGGGCCTATCCTGGCAATTCACCCAGAGTTCTCTGGGTTTGAAGCTCATCGTCAGAAACAAAGAGTACTTTTAAATTGCCCACATGTACTTGGCACTGTCAAGTCGTATTTATGAAGCAACTATTGCCACGCATGGGGCAGAGCATTATGGAATCCCAGGCCTGAAAGGGACCAAAAAAAAAAAAAAAAGTGATCTCATTCATAATACTGTCCCTAGCCTAGAGGCACCACTGCCACTACACTCAAATAGGTGTGTTCACTCACCTTCCCATTCTGATTTGCACTGGAGATGCTTTTGTGGTAGCCTGTTTCAGGTATCAGTGGACTCACCAATTGATTTAACACTCATTTTGTGAGCACCTACTGTAAGCCAAGGGACTGTGGTGGTACAAAGATGTATAAGATATGATCCCTGACCTCAAATAGCTTATCATCTAGTTGGGGGATTTGTATTCAGGCAGCTGTAATATAAAAATATAAAGATAGAGGAGGAAGTCCTGTACTCCACGGGAAAAGATCAGGGCAATCTCCTCTTGGAGAATGAGAGGAAAGAATGAGAAGGAAGAGGCAGGGGACTGCAGTGAAGAGCCGAGCAACAACTTCAGGAGGTTCTTATAAGTTTCCCTATTTTATTGCCTTCATAACACTTATCACCTCCTGAATTATCTTGTGTATTTACTGATTTACTCATTCATATGCCATTTGTCTCACCTCACGCACGAAGCTTGCCAGTTTTGTTCACCACTATGTCCTGAGCATCTCAAACAATGCCTGGCACAGAGTAAAGTGCTCAGTAAATATTGCCTAATGTATAAATGATGCAGGCGAGGCAGTGGCAGTAGAAATGGAGAAGTGAGGGCATTTAGTAAATATAATCAACACATCTAGTTAGAAGAGGTAGGGAGATGTCAGAGCAGTGAGGAAGTGGCATGGCAAATTACTTCTAAGTTCCTGGCTTGGGCAAATGCATGGATGGCGGTATTGTCAAGGAAGGTAAGGAACAGAGGAGAAGGAGCAGGTTTTATGGACCTTGACGGGTGTATCAGTTCCTACCTGGACACTTCAGGTTGGCATACAAGTGCAGATGTCCAAAAGGCACTTGTATATGCAGAGCTAGACCTCATCAAATGTACATTCAGCTGTTGGGCCGTCAGAATGGTTAGATTACCTAGTGTGCAGCAGAAGGATTGTGTGCCCCTGAATAAGAGGACTGATGATCAGATCCTAGGACTCTAATAGAGTCAACAGAGAACAGATTTAGAAAGATTAACTAGAAAGATTAAGAGAAAACCATCTGAGGGTTTACAGTGACAGGGAAAATGGGGCAAGGGGTGCGTTGGAGAGGAGAAAAGCTTCATGTCCACAACAGATCAAGTAAAAAGTGACCCTTGAACTTGGTCAAATGGATGTCACTGGTAGCCTTAAGAGAAGCATTAGCAGACAAGCAGGGAGAATAATTTAGCCTGTATATGAGGCATGAATTGAAATAAAGGATCAAAGCTAGACAGGGTCTCACAGGCAAGGTTTTTGGTTTATTTTATTTAAGTTTGGAGGCGCTAGAACACGATCATGGGGATGTTCAACACTTAGGAAGTGACCAGTAAATTTATGAATGACAAGGTTTCTAAAAGGCCAGATGGAAACAGCCCTGCAGGCGTCACCGTCCTTGAACTGTGCTTCTCTTCTTCTACCCTTTCAGTCATTTGTAGGCGGGGGCCCTTCCATATAAAGCGCAGGCCAAACGTGGGAGACAGAACACCCTCCTTCAGAATTGTGAGCCATTTTTGTCGCATCTGGGAGTGGAGACGGAAATATTTGAATTAAACGAGGTTCTCGGGTTCCCGTGGATCTTGGAACTTGGTAACTGGGTGGCTCTATGCTGAAGGGCGCCAGGGAAACTCATTCACATTTTCCTACCCGGCGCTCACGCCCTCCATTCAGCATTTTCCTCCCCTTCTCCCTAAAAGAGTTGAAACCAGGGACAAAGCTTTCTCCCTTCTCCCACCTCAGGCTGACCTTCCTACCCCAAACCCACCGCTGGCCCTTCTCCGACCACGTGATTCCCCTAGCCACCGTGACTCGCCGCCGCCGCCCCCTCCCCTCGGGCCGCAGCCCGCTTTACCCCGCCCTTCAGACCCACGTGACCACCTCTCTCCCACCTGACTGGCTCCTCCCTTTCCCCAGGCCGGACCCGGCCGCCGTCGCAGCTGCCCGACTCCAAAATGGCAGCCGCGCACAGCGCGCACCCAAGCGGCCCGACCTCCCTGACTCCCGGGCAGCCCTCCTCTCGCTCGCTACCTCCCTCCTTCGGCCTTCACCTACACGCCTCCGGATTGGTCGCTAGGAATCCCGCCCCTCCAAAGCCCCGCCTGCTATTGGTCACGGTAGGCTGCTCTTCAGAGAGGCGTACCCCCGCCCGTTCCCAGTCCCCCGCCCGGGGAGGTATTTTCCATTCCGGTGGGGGTTGGGGGGAGGGGGGAGGGGAAGAGTGTGAAGAGGGGGAGGTGGCCGGGGAAGGGGGTGGGGGCTTAGCGGGGGCATCCGGCGGAGCTGGGGTCCCCAGGCTCCGTCCGGAGGAAGAGCGGCTGCGCTCGCTGAGCAGTCGGAGGGGACGGGACACACCAGAGGGCGGGCGGACTAGCCCTGTCGGTGACTGCGCCGTCCGGGCCCGTCCTGCCTGGCCGCAGGTGCCCTGCATGAGGCCGCCCTGCGCGCCTGGACCGGTGAGTGTCCCCGCAGTCGCGCCCGGCTCGCCGCCTGCTCCCTGTCCCCCGCGCCGCCGTTAGCGGCCACCTCTCCGTGTCCCGGTGCCGGCGCTGGGCGCAGTCCGCCCCCGGCCGTCGCCCCCGCACCCCGGCTGAGGCAGCGCCGGCCCTCGGGCCGGGATGGGCCGGCCGGGAAGAAAACGGCGAGCCCGGGCCCCGAGCCCGGTGCAGACCGCGCTGCACGTAGTGGGAGCTTGCTCCTAGTAGGCTCTCGATGCTTTTCTGTGGGATTGCTTTTCTGGCTGGAGGAACGTGAGGTACCTAAGGGGAAGAGGGTCGTCCCGGGATAGTAGGAGGGCATTCGTGATCCAGGTCATGGTGAGTAGGGGAGAGGCCGCCGGAGACTGAACCAGTTAGTAGGCTGCAGGGAAGGGGGCACCGGCCAAGTCACTTGGGGTTCCAAGGGCCTCATCTGGGGGTCCTCAAGGTCGAAGAGTAAAGGGCCACTGGGGGATGGATGAGAGAGGGAACCGGCAGGCAATGAATGGGGGAAGTGAAAGGAGCACCTCGGGAGGTTTAACTTGAGATGGTAAGGGATGCGGAGGCGGGCGCAGGAAGACCCCTTTGCAACTGCTTGGGCTCCAGATACTCTTTGGTGCTGGAGTCTGAAGCTGAAGCAGAGTGACTTTGTGGAGAGGGAGTTGTATTTAAAGAAGGAAGCTAAAAAGCAGTGTAAGTACATCTTGGTTTGGTTCTGAACTTTGAAAGGCTTGGGAGATTGGGGTCACAGGAGGTTTTGACATTTTCTTTTGGCATTCCAACAAAAAGGTGCCTGGCTGCTGGATTTTGTTAGTTGTCGTTTACTTAAAAATGTATGCATATGCTTGATGGTATTTTATCACTTACTTTTGCAGAGAATTCTCGTAACTGCACCTTAAAATTGTTGTAGCAACCTCTCCACCTATAGTGGTGGCTTACTTCTTCTGAATTTAACATTTAGACTGGACTGTACTATTATTTACCACTGATTTTTATTCCAGGAGATTAGTAATTCACGTGCTTCCTTGTTTCTTTACAAGATCATGCAAAATTGACCTACAAATTTTAGAGAAGGTTTAAAATATTTTAACTTTAAATTTGCGTTGGGAAGGAGATGGTAAGCTAGCAGTTCTAGAAAGGAATACTAAAATCAGGTTGAGTTTTCTAACAGTTCGTAATCTTAGTGTCAGATGTTTAATTTTAATAATCTTGCATTTAGGAACATAGAAAAACGCAGTGGCAATCCAGAGTCCACAGAACCGCTGTGGAGGTTCTTCATTTCACTGAATAGAGTAAGCTAAGAATTGCACAGCTAGGTCTTTAATCTTTTTAATATTTTCGTAATCATATATATGTTACTGATTTTTTACGTTTGCAAAGTACTTAAAATTTACGAAATGAAAGTTGTTTGATTAAGGGAGTACTTAGACATACCTTAGAAAAATTCGTAGGTTGTATTTTGCACTTTATCATAGAAAACGTTTCTGCAAAAAGGTTAATATTTTCAGTTGGTACCTTCTTAGTTTGAACAGCTAATGGATAATTATATATTTTTTTTCCCCATTGTCCTTGAATTTTACTATTATTTGTCCTTAGGGAGAATGTACTGGCATGCAAAACAGTAGCCTAAAATATTGAAACCTAACACCTTTTAACATTATAATGGCTTCTACTTTATTCACCTTGCTAATGTTCTATGGCAAGCAGGTGGTCTGGAAAGCTTTCCCCTCTCACCTTTGTTTAAATTGGGTTGTTTTTTCCTTTTGTAGAACTAAGGAAAAATAACACTTACTGACTGTGAAGTAATGGTATTAACTAAGAATGAGAATGGGAAGCTTGGAAAAAAGATGTATGTGTATGAGTCACATTTCTTTTAGAGCTGGAAGAGTAGACTGTGGAGATGATTATTTTGTAGATCAGGAAACCAAGGCCTAGAGGAGTTAAAGGGACTACATTGCTAGTTGGTGATGGAGCCAGGATTGGTGGGCAGGTCTCTGGACTCCAGTCTAGAGTTTTTTCTGCTTTATCACATTCACATTGTTTATTTCTAAAACATTCTAATGCCAACTATAAATGGTTTTTGGATTATGTGATACTGTTCCTTTCTAAGAATGGAGAAGTTTGAGATGACTACTTCATACATGAAATGATGTGAAGCTGAGTGAGCTTTTATTTAAAAGTTTAAAACAATCTGCTGCATTGCTAGTGGAAGGGCTGATAGTTCCCTGTCATTCGAAAGAGACAAACTGTCATCTATATTAAAATATGAGATGAATGTCTTAGAGTAGGCTAGGATTCTATAATTTTTATGCTAAAAATTAATTGCTTTAAAGATTTTCAGAATTCAAGAGGCTCTTATATTTTCAAAATAAATTATATGAAGATTATTATTTTCAGTTATTGTGGGAGTTTTGTTATGTTAAAATGGATTTAGTACCTTTAAAAAGAGCAGTGGTAGAATTACATGGTAATAATGAAAACATAATTTCTATAATAATTATAGTAGAGAAAGACAGGATTTGTATCTCAGCCACTTAACATGGTCTCAGGCAAGTGATTTAACTATTGTGTACCTGGGTTTACTCATTTGTAAAGTGAATTTATTAAAAGTATCTACCTCATAACATAGTGGTGAGGATTAAATGCCTAGGACATAGTAAGGGCACAACAAATATTAGACATTATTCTTTATGGTTCATTAGGTATAAGTAGGCAGTTGTATGCCTATTTGTTTCCATGCTGTTAACACAGTCACTTTCAGGCTATAAAAAATTCCTAGATAAATGCACAATCAAATAATAGTCTGCCTTAAAGAACACAGTACAAATGATGCTCTCATGTTTTGTATTCTCCTTCTGCGTACCTTGGACCTTTAATTAGGTTTACATATCAAATTAGAGTGAATGTTTCATTTTTCTGAATGTCGTTGGGAGATCCTTGTTGCAGTTTTATTCTAGAACCAAAATGTTAACAATTGGTTTGCAAGTATTCTAGTGAAAATACAGTGAGTTCTGTAGGCCTACTGGGTTAGCTTAGGTGAGGAAGTCAGGAATTTGTAATGTGTCTTATTGATTACAATTCTTTTCTGCCAGTGGAACCGTGGTAACTCATTGAATCTTGTTTTCTATTAAGTGAATGTTTTGATGACTTCATTCATTAAGCCATTAGGTTGTAGTGATAAAATTTGTGTAACTCCAATTTTATAACATATGGTTCGTTTTAATTTGTTGTAACCCAGGTCCAACTAGTGTCATGACCATGTGCTTTAGCAAAGATTTTTGATGGTGGCCGGGCGCGGTGGCTCACGCCTGTAATCCTAGCACTCTGGGAGGCCGAGGCGGGTGGATCGCTCAAGGTCAGGAGTTCGAGACCAGCCTGAGCAAGAGCGAGACCCCGTCTCTACTAAAAATAGAAAGAAATTATATGGACAACTAAAAATATATATAGAGAAAAATTAGCCGGGCATAGTGGCACATGCCTGTAGTCCCAGCTACTCGGGAGGCTGAGGCAGGAGGATCGCTTGAGCCCAGGAGTTTGAGGTTGCTGTGAGCTAGGCTGACGCCACGGCACTCACTCTAGCCTGGGCAACAAAGTGAGACTCTGTCTCAAAAAAAAAAAAAAAGATTTTTGATGGTGACAGTTTGATTCATTAGCTATCTCAGAGCCCTTGTTAATGATGTCTTACCTAAAGAATGGTGGATATCTCTTGGTGATATTTCTATGGTTCTGCCTTCTCTGGTTCTTCTATTGCTTTTATAGTAGCTTTTCTTCTGTTTATAGTCCTCTTAACTTTGATTCTCAAGCATCTTTGTGGTCTTTCCTTCTCATAACATCTTTCCCTCCTGTTACAACATGGAACTTCTTATCTGTCAGGCAAGAGCTTTTTTTATGAGCCTTTTTTTAACATTAAATTAGTTTTCAAATGTATTCACATAGTATCTTTTAATTGCCCTTGTTTTTATAGTTTTGTTGAAATAAGTCCATTTTACAGGTTAAGGATTAAAATCAGAAACAAGTTGTAGCTCAAAAGTCTGTTCATTATGCCGGTAGTAGTCTTGATATTGTTTTAGATCTTAGGCAGCCATGCTGTCATTGGTACTTCAGATGATAAATACATTGGTTAAGTCTTTAGTCCAAAGTGGTGCTAGCAGGGCTAACAGAGTTACATCTAGCCATCACAGATTTCCAGGGTTATATTTTTCTTTCACTGATATACAGAATTTTAGTGTTTAAAAAGTGACT
This sequence comes from Eulemur rufifrons, assembly GCF_041146395.1. NCBI lineage: Eukaryota > Metazoa > Chordata > Mammalia > Primates > Lemuridae > Eulemur > Eulemur rufifrons. Next base: position 79,801,787 of record NC_091001.1, on the reverse strand, counting down.
AACTCCTAATCTTCTTTTGATTATTATCATAAGAAATTATCACAATTTATTGGATTCATGACATGCTTTTAGGAATTTTTAGAACCTAGGGATGCAGATCCTTTCTTCAGGTTTATTACATAATCTAATTATGTAAATAAATTATTTCGTTAGTTTTAGAAGGCATTAGAAATACCATGTCATATTAAAATATAACCAACCATTGCTCATTTTTTCATTAAGTTAAAGTTTTCTTTATTAAAAATAATTATGGCATTGTGTATGGGCTGCTACTTACATTGAAAATTCATGGGTTATGTAGACGGAAAAGAAGCCAAACTGTGTAAAATAATTTTAAAGAGATTTATTGTGAGCCAAATTTGAGGACTATGACCCAGAGCCATGTCCAAGAAGCCTTGAGCAAGTGGACTTGCTGTGGTTGGGCTACAGTTTGGTTTTATATATTTCAGGAAGACAGGGGTTACGGGTAAAGTCATAAATCAATACATGGAAGGCATACATTGGTTTGGCCTGAAAAGGTGGGCCATCTCAAAGGGGGGGGGGGCTTACAGGTTATTAGGTGGGTGTAAAGATTCTTTGGCCTGTAATTGGTTAAAGACATGAAGCTTTGTGTAAAGGCTTGGAATGTTTTAAGATAAGGAGGTCTGTTAATTAGAGACAAGCCGCTGGACACATATTTGTTGTGTAAATTGAGGACCTACAGGCTTGTCTTGCATACCCTTAGGCTTGTTAATGTGTTACAAAGGATATCTCCAAGAAGGAAGGGGGGCATAATGTGGCTTGTCTGACCTCCCTCCTCCCGGCAGGCAACTTAGTTTTAGGATATCTCTTGGCCAGGAGGGGGGGATGGGCTTAAGATTTTATTTTAGTTAACAGGTACATGGATGGAGTAGATGTAGACCATGCAGAAACTTTCTTAGTTTCAATATAGTTGTTAGAGAATGAAAGAGGGAAAATATGAATTATTTGCCTTGTCTAACTTAATGTAATTCTTCATCTGAGGTAGCCAACTATCCTATTTTTGGAGGGGTGGGGAGAAGGGTTTTTGAATCTGGTTAGAGCAGAAATAATCTTGAAAGGGTAATTGGTTGGGATTGACTCAAGTTAGTGTTGGGGATATTTGCATCTGAGTAAACTGAAAATTAGTTGCCTGCCTTAACTTTACACATAGGTGAAAAATTCTAACGAATGATTTTAGAGTGACCATACTGTATTATGAAACACAATATAGCAATAATATGTTTTCACAGGTTCTTATGTGCTGTTTAACACCAAAATTAAATTTATGTTTACTTTGATGAGTTATCATATAGTAATCTTCTATCAAAGCTAATAAGAAGCAGTGATGAAGATAATTTTTTAAAAATTATATTTGAAATGGACTTATCTGCTCTGGGATTGTCTTAAAATTATGACTTCCTTATTTTATTTGAAGACTACCATAAAGAGGAACAATGTCCAATCTTCCTATTTTGAGCAGGATTCTTGAGTTAGAGGTGATAATCAACTATTGATATACTGTATTTCAAGCGATTTAAAAAGGTAGATGTTCATTTAAATAATATGTGGAAAATGGAACAGTGGGAAATAGAATGATGAAATGGAAATGGTATGAACTTTAGGCCTGTATATATGGTAGGTAGTTGGAAGGAGGGGAATTGGGATAAGAATTGGAGGTTGGATAGAAAAGAGTGTTAAGGAAAACTAGGATTTTGTAGTAGTTTAGTCCTAGTGTAAGTCCTGAGTCCCACAGATTGGCATGCCTTTGTTTCAGGATGTAATATTATGATGTACTGTATATATTTTGGTTTTGGTTCATGGTTCCTGGCTCACATATCTGTAAGCCTTGTTATTTCCTAAGTGACTAGAGCAATAAGGATATCTTTTGTTAAAGTGTTCAGCCTTTTGTCCTTGGGACAAAAGCTGCTCAAGAACAGCTTCACAGAGATGAAGATGCGTGATAGTCTTGTTATTTACAGCAAGCCCTTTCAAACACACCTGAGCATATGTTAATAAGGCAAATTTTGGAAAGTCCCTGGATAACCACTAGATTGGGGGGTGGGGGGTTGGTCTGCAGGGGAACCAGCCTTGTGCTGGGGGGCAGGGTTAGAACTTGCAGTCCCATCCCCAACCTTAGAGGAAGAGATAGGCTAAAGGTTAAGTTGATGACCAGTGGTTTAATCAGTCATGTCTACGTAGCAAAACTTCTATAAAAACCTGAAAGGGAGGAGGTTCGGGAAGCTTGAGGATAGCCAAATATGTGGAGGCTTCCAGGAAGGTGAACCAGAACACATCCACATGCTGGGAGGGTAGCACGTTCCATGGGGACAGAAGCTCCTGTGCCCTGGACCCTTCCAGGCCTCACCCTACGTATCTCTTTATCTGGCTGTTTTATTCATATCCTTTAAAATATCCTTTGTAATCAACTGGTAAAAGTGTGTTTAAACACTTGTAAGTACTTTAAAATGTACTTTTAAGTTACCTTTTAAACACCTTTATGTGTTTTAAAAGTGTTTCCCTGAGCTCTGTGAGCTGCTCTAGCATATTAAACCCAAGGATAGGGTTGTGGGAACTCGATTTATAGCCAGTTGGTCAGAAGCACAGGTAAAATAACCTGGAATTTGGGTTTGGCATCAGAAGTGGGGCTCAGCCTTGTGGGACTGAATTCTCAGCCTATGTGATCTGACTCCAGGTTGATGGTGTCAGAATTGGCTTGAATTAGACGGTATCCTGCTGGTATCCACTGCAGAACTGATGGCATGCTTTCTGGTGGGGAAAAATCCCCATACATTTTGAGGTCACATTTATTTTCTATGTTGATTGTTGAGTGAGAGTATAGGAGAAACTCAGTTTGATTTTTTTTTTCCTATATGTTACCAGATAGGAAAACTTCTGAAAAATATTCTGTAGCTAAAGGACAAACTCACTGAACATTAAGTATAATCTGTAAGAAGTCCATGTACTTTCCTAAGTGCTAAAATACTCATGTGGCCAAAGGGGAGCTGGTTTATCTAATTATTTGTTTAGTTTTTGACTTTGGCTATTTACATGAGAACAGCAGTCTAACCCCCTTACCCTTCATATGCTCAGTACTAAGACCAGTTTTATTTAACATTTTTATAAATGATTTAAAAGTCAGACTGGCAGTGAAAGTTGCCAGATTTGCAGCTGCCTCCATGTGCTGTTCCAGGTAGTTAAAAGCCAAGCCAACAAGGAGAAGCTACAGGAATATCCTTTGATGAGTTTTCATGTGGCACAGAACAAGATAATGCATTTAGGAGAAGATATTCCAAATTGTATTTATAGGGCCTGAGTTGTGACCCAGGAAGGGGATCCAGAAGTCTGTAGATGACTTCCTTGAAGGCATCTATTGTAGTTGCTGCTGGTCCAGAAATCCAAGAATATATTGAGCATTGTTGGGTATGGTTCTGAAAACAAAAATGATGTTACATAAAAATAATACCTTTATTATTCATTTATGTCACCATATTTTTACGGTGACATAACAGTCACCATATTATGACTGTTTATTATGTTCCAGGCTAAGTGATTTACAGCCATTCTTTCATTTAATTCTCTTAATTCAGAAATGTAGGTGGCATTATCCAATTTTATGGAAGCAGAAGTTTGACTCAGGAAGGTTTAGTGACTTTCCCAAGTCAGCTAAGATGTGGTGGAGTTGGGACTAAGGCTCTAGTCTTTTTATTGCTAATCCTGAACATCCCAAGATATTAGGTGGCATCACTTAAAACTTGAAATAGTTTGATTTAGGGCTTGTGAAGTGCTCTTTTACTTCTTGCTGTGGTCTACTTTGGATGTCATTTTACCACAGGGTTGGTATCTAAATACTTTGAGAGGATTTAGAGACATTTCTTAAATTCTTGATTTGTAAGGAAAGCTAGGAATATTTTGGTATATAGTTTTATCCTTCAACAAGATTGGTAAGTCACCTCTAGGTACCCGTAAGACATTCCTCCTCTTGACTTTGTAAAATGCTGAATCGTTAGTGGTTACTAATAAAGGTAACATTAGTTAACAAGGAAAATACTGTTCAGTAGAAAAGTTATGAGAGTAGGAATCCAGGGACCTGGATTGTTCTAAATGGCATAAAATAGTTTTGTTGAAAACGTCAGGATAGCACTAAAACAAGCATCGTAATGTTCTTCTTGCTCTGGGAGTAGAGGAAGGCTTAGATATGTCTTGAGACATGAGCAGGTGAAGAGGGTTTCGGAGTTCTAGGCAAAGGGAATAGCAGTATATTAGATGAATTACTGAACTATACTGAACTGCAGTTTTCCTCAAAATCGAGATAAAATATAAGAAAGTACTAATGGCAGCATTTGATTTTGGAATCCCCCAAAATGAGGTTGTAAAGGACCGAATGAGTAAGTATATGTGAAAATGCTTTGTAAATTTTAAATGCTTTACAAATGAGAGTGTTAGAGGACTACTGATGTTTTTGTGAAGGTGGACAAAGAGGGTGCAGTGAAAACTTAGGTGGCAAGAGGAGCAAAGAAGGTAGAAGAGAAGTGGGGAAGGGAGGTATTAAAGGTGAAAAAGAAGAAAAGAATAAATGTGAAGAAAATTGCATTTTATTAATAGTTCTCTTTGTGCCTGTCAATCAAAAGGTAGGTAATAAATCTGTAACGGAAGAATTTTAACATTAATTTACTGTAAGGAAGAAGCACAGCAGGCAGTTGAAACGTTTTTTTCACTTTTCCGTTTAGTTTACACTGACCATGTTAATAAGGCTATGAAAATAAGCTAATTGAGAGTTGGCTGTGTTGTCTGATTGTTTCTTCACTCATTATTTCTGTACAGGTTTAGCTAATGGCTTTAAATAGTAAAAGGGTGGTCATAAAAATAAAATAAGCTGGACTGAGTTACTATTTATTCTAGATTATTAGAAATGAAAGGGCATAGAGTGTTTAAGGAGAAGGGTGATGTTTGATCTTTCTTAATGGGTGTCAAAGAAAATTAGGAAATCACACTAGGACCAAGGCAGAAGGAAACAAATTGTGAAGAGTTTTGTATGTATGCCATACTAGGAGTTTGGATTTTTAATTAGTTTCATAGGTGAGGAAGTGACGCCATTTTGTGTTTTAGAAAACTTATCATAAGGCCGGGCATGGTGGCTCATGTCTGTAATCCCAGCACTTTGAGAGGCCAAGGCAGGAGGATCACTTGAGGCCAGGAGTTCAAGACCAGTCTACGCAATGTAGTAAGACCCTGTTTTTACAAAAAATAGCCAGGCATAGTGGCATGCTCCTGTAGTCCCCGCTATTTGGGAGACTGAGATACAGGATTGGTTGAGCCCAGTAGTAAGAAGCTCCAATAAGCTATGATTGCACCATTGCACTCCAGCCTGGGTGGCAGAGTGAGACCTTGTCTAAAAAAAAAAAAAAAAAAGGAAAAAGAAAATTGATCATAGCAGTAATAAAGAAAGCAGTCTGGAGGAAAAAAAGATAGGAGACATTTATTCACCAAGTAATTATTGAGCAAATGCGGATGTTCCTTGCTTCTTGACTTAAAATGGGGTTATGTCCTGATAAACCCATTGTAAGTTGAAAATATCAAGTCAGAAATGCATTTAATACACCTACCGAACATCATAACTTAGCCTAACCTAACTTAAACTTGCTGAGAACACTTACATTTGCCTACAGTTGGGCAAAATCATCAAACACAAAGCCTATTTTATAATAAAGTGTTGAATATCTTATGTAATTTATTGAATACTATATTGAAAATGAAAAACCAAATGGGTACTTAAAGTACAGTTTGTAGTGAATATGTATCACTTTTGTACCATCATAAATTTGAAAAATCCTTAGTTGAACCAAATTGTAAGTCAAAGACTCTGTAACACATGGCAGGGTGAGTGAATGGGAGGAAGTTCTCTATGGCCTGTAGTAGGAAGATCATAGTCAAGGATGCTATTTAAGGGTCTGTCCTAGTTCAGGAAAGAGATTATATTGATTTTCTGAGTTAAGGAACTTGTAGTGGGGTGGAAAACAAGAGCACTGATTTCAGAGATATTTAGGAGTTTAAATCCTCCAAACTTAGTGTTTGGAAGTGATGGAGAGAAATTGAGGATGAGTCCAAGGTTTTGGGCTTGGCAATAGAATAGTATGTGCAAGTTTGGTAGAGAGGGAGTACTGAGTTTGATTTCAGACAAGTAATTATGATTTTTAGATAAGTAATGACACCAAGGTATCAGTTGGAAATAGGGGCCTGGATCAGGAGTGTGGTCAGATTTATAGATACGATTTGGAAGGCATATAGTTTAAAGTTGAAAATCATGAAATTAAATGAGTGATGCCCATAATTTCTAAATGATAATGCATTCAGAGCAGGAAGTAACTACCATTACTGGTACTTAGTTCAAGAGTGTAGACATTTTTTAATATTTATCTGTTGCCCACCACCATCTGAAACACTACAACCTAGCTTTACAAAGACTATACAAAAATGTTGTTGCCAGAAAGCCAGAAATACTTTAGTGTGTTTGAAACAGTATACCAATTGGGATTTTCCTTCTTGCTTTCCACATGCTATCTAGTCATTCAGTACAACACAAGGAATTCTTAGACAAACGCGCTTCTTATTCCTCATCTGGAATTACTTTTTAGACTCCCCGATTGCTTGGTTGGGCTGGTGAGCTGGTCTGAACAGCTGAAGCCCGAAGTCTTTTTTTCTCCTTCTTTAAAATCTAGTCCAGAGCATCCCTGAGCAGTTAGCTCTTTTCCTCTTTCCCTCCTACCTCTCCAGCCCTTTAGAACTTAAGGGAAAAGTTAAAACAGCTTGAAAAAACCATGAAGAGGCTGTAATCTTTTCAGTTCTCCTCCAAAGGTTCTACTCTTTAAGCTAGGGGATGGAGTTGGTGAGTCATTAAGATGAGATGTCCAATTTCACTAAAATAAATACATCTATTAGGAGCAAGATCTTCAAGTGCTGAAGGGAATTTGGAAAGAATCTTGAGTTAGGTGGCTTAGCACTTAGTGGAAAAGATGAGTTTTGGGTTCAGTAAAGGAGGTAGAAAGACAAGGCTGTGCAGTGAAAAGTAGGAATAACACTATGAAGAAGTGGGGAAAACTGTACCAAGAAATAGAACATTAAGGAAGAAAAAGTAAAGGAACTGGTGAACAGGATTCCATACCTACAATGTACATTTTGAGTTAGGATTAGTGAAAAATTAAGGGGAGTTGGATGATTGAAGACTAAAGTTTGGAATTGGAACTTCTCAAAGCACGCAGGTAGAAAATTGAAGGTGAACAGAAGAGTATTGTGACATAATTTAAATAGCAATTTAGCACTTCAGTAACAACTGTTACAGTTTATAATTATTATAACACTGATTGCTTAATTTATATTAAGCAATAGTGATTCTCAAGCTTTGCTGAACATGGGAATTATATGGGGCTCTTGTTTAAAATATAGATTTTCATCCTCCCACCCTCACTCCCAAATTACGGTTTGGTAAGTTAGGAATAGGGCCCAGGTGATTCTGATATATATGGTCCATGGACCAGACTTTGGGAAATACTGTTCTAGAGGGTGGGCAAAGAGTAAGAAGAGAGAATTCTATTTTTTGGTGGTTTTGCTCTTTTTTTTTTTTTTTTAAAGTGGTGGTATAATTTACATATAGTGAAATAAACAGATATTAAGTGTACGGTTCCATAATTCTTGACAATTAATACATCCTTGTAATTCATGATGTCCATCACCCCAGAAAGATCCCCTGTGCCCCTTTCCTATTCAATCTTTGCTATCTCTCCCTTGCCATACCTGCAACCACGGTTCTGATTTCTTTCATTATCAGATTAACTTTGGTCTAGAATTTAAGATAAATGGAATCATGCAGTATGTATCTTGTGCATCTGGCTTCTTTTGATCAGCATGATGTTTTTGAGGTTCAACCACATTATGTGCTATAGTTGTTTGTTCCTTTTAGTTGCAGACTAGTATTCCATTATATAGATATTATTGTTGTAAAAAGGGTTGTTTCCAGTTTTCAACTGTTATGAATAAAGCTGCCATGAGCATTCTTGTACAAGTCTTTTTGTGACACATGTTTTCTTGTCTCTTGGGCTAATACCTAGAAGTGGAATTGCTCACTTATAGGATAGGTATATATTTAACATTATGAGAAACTTCCAGAACAATTTCCAAGATGATTTTACACTCCCACCAAAGCAATCTATGAGAGTTCTGTTCGCTCTATATCATTATCAATATTTGGTTTAGTCATCCTACTAGAGTATCTCATTGTGGTTGAATTTGCATTTTCTGGTGACTATTTATATTGAGCACTTTATTGTGTGCTTATAGGCCGTTTGCATATCTTCCTTTGTGAAATGTTTGTTCAAGACAGCCAATTGCCAAAAAGTGTTTGTCATTTTGCTGTTAAGTTTTAGGATTTGTATATATGTTGGATACAAGTTCTTGGTTAGGTATATGTATTACAGATTTTTTTCCCAGCCTGTGGCTTGCCTGTTCATTGTCTTGATGGCATCTTTCAATGAGCAGAAGTTTTGAATTTACTGAAGTCTGTTTTATCAGTATTTCCTTTTTTGTTAGTGTTTTCTGGGTCCTATCTAGAATCTTTGTCACCCCACAGTTGTGAAGATATTCTTCTATGTCTTCTTCAGATGCTTTATAGTGGTAGCTTTTATTTTTAGGTCTATGAACTATCTCAGATTAATTTTTGTGTGTTGGGGTAAGGTCTTGGTTGAGGTTGGGTTTCCCCCAAACCCGTATAGATAGCCAGTTGTTCCAGCATAATTTACTTTCCTTTCTCTATTAATTGCTTTGGCACCTTGATCAAAGATTGGTTGACTGAATAAGTGTGGGTCTGTTTTTAGACTCTATTCTATTCATCTGTTCATCTATCTTTATGCCAGCATCACAGTCTTGATTACCATACCTTTTAATAAGTCTTGAAATGAGGTAATATGAGTTCTCCAATTTGTTTCTTTTTGAACATTGTTTAGACTTTTCTAGGTAATGTTGATTTTCATGTAAATTTTATAATCAGCTTATCAACATCTACCAAAAAAAGCCTTTTGAAATTTTGATTATGGTTGCATTGAATCTATGAATTGGAAAGAATTGACATCTTAACAATGGAATTTTTCAATCCATGAACATGGTGTATCTCGATTTAGATCTTTAATTTCTTGAGCAGTATTTTGTACATTTCAGTGCAAAGGTTTTCTACATGGTTTATTAAATTTTATACCTAAGTATTTTTAGGCTAGTGTACATGGTATTTTAAATTTTTTGTTTTTCAATGACATCTTTCTAGTATGTGGAAATATGGTTAATTTTGATACATTTATTTTGTATCCTGCAGCCTTACAAAGTTTACTTATTAGCTCTAGTAGGTTTGTTTTGTTTTGGTAGTTTTGCTACCAGAGGATTTTCTACATACATGATCATGTGCTCTGTGAACAAAGATTACTTTTTTTTTTTTTTTTTTAAGAATTGGAATGCTGGCCAGTCCTGGCGGTTCATGTCTGTAATCCCAGCACTTTGGAAGGGTGAGGCGGGAAAATCGCTTGAGACCAGGAGTTCGAGACCAGCCTAGGCAACAGCGAGACCCTGTCTTTATGAAAAATAAAAAAATTAACCAGGTGTGGTGGCATGAGCCTGTAGTACCAGCTATTGGGAGGCTAAGGCAGGAGGATCGCTTGAGCCCCAGAGTTCGAGGCTGCAGTGAGCTATAATCATGCCACTGCAACTCCAGCCTGGATGACAGAGCAAGACCCTGTCTTTAAAAAAAAAAGAAAAGAAAAAGAAAGAAAGGAAAGAGTTGGAATGCCTCTTTTTTCCATGTTTGTTGTATTGTCCATGATCTCCAGGAGAATATTGAATAGCAGTGGTGAGAACAGACTTCCTTCAATCTTGATTTTAGCAAAGGAGAAGTTTAGTCTTCGACCACTGAATACGATGTTAGCTATAGGTTTTTCATAGATTCCTTTATCAGATTGAAGAAATTCTCTTCTATTTCTAGTTTGCTTAGGGTTTTTTTCACAAGTGGATATTTAACTTTCAAGAAAAATTTTTCAGCATCCATTGAGATGGTTATATGGTATTTCTCCTTTATTTTGTTGAGATGGTGAATTACATTGCTTGATATATATGTGATTGTTAAACCAACCGTGCATTCTTGAGATAAATGCCACTTGGTGAGATGTGTTATCCTTTTTGTTTTGTTTTGTTTTTGCTAGATTCAGTGAGAGATGTTGGTCTATAGTTTTTTTTATATTAAATAATGAATTTTTTGTTTTGGTATCAGAATTATGCTGGTTTTATATTAGGTTATTAAATATGAAATGTCTGATTTCCTTAAGTATTTAATAAAACAAATTAGGAGGTGTTCTCTCTTCTTTTGTTTTATGGAAGAGTTTGGGTAAAATTGATGTTCTTCTTTAAATGTTTGAAGGAATTTATTAATGAAGCCATCTGGGCCTGGTGTTTTCCTTGTGGAAAGGTTCTTCATTAAGTATTCAATTTAAAAAAGAATAGATATAAGACGATTCAGATTTTCTATGTCTTTTGTGTGTTTGCTAATTTGTCTTTTGGGGAATTTGTCCATTTCATCTAACTTGTTGAATTTATCAGCATGTAAATAAATTATAAATTTTAGGAAGCGATATGTCCTTTTAATGTCAGTAGGATCTGTTCCCTTGCTCATTCTTGATATTGGATGCATTTTCTCCTTTTTCTCCCTGGATTTATTCTAACTTCAGGATGGGTATCAATTTTATTAATCATTTCAGAGAACTAACTTTTTGAACTGAGAGTGGTGGCTCATGCCTGTAATCCCAGCGATTTAGGAGGCTGAGGTGGCAGGATCACTTGAGGCCAGGAGTTCAAGACCAGCCTGGGCAATATAGTGAGATTCCATCTCTAAAAAAAAAAAAGAAAGAAAATAAGAAAAATTATCCAAGTGTAGTGGAAGGGTAAAGCCAGGAGGATTGTGTGAGCCCAGTAGTTTGAGACACTAGTGAGCTATGATCATGCCACTGGGCAAAAGAATGAGACCTCATCTCTTTATAAAAAAAAAAAAAAAAAACAACTTTTGGTTTTGTTGTTTTTTCTCTATGATTTATCAGTTTTTCTATTTCATGTTTTGAGCTCTTTCGTAATTCTTTCCTTTCTCCTTACATTCTTATACTGAGTTTAATTTACTCTTCTGTCCCTAGCTTTTTAAAGTGAAAGCTTAGATTGTTGATTTTAAAACTCCTTTTTAGAAACAATTAGCATTTAAAGCTATAAGTTTTCTTATAAGCCTTGTCTAGCTGCCTTCCACAGATAATGATATGTCGTGTTTTCATTATCATTCCATTTAAAATATTTTTAAATTTTTCTTGTAATTTCTTCTTTGACCTATGGGTTGTTTGAACAAATGGTTTCAACTAATTTGCTAATATTTGCTATTTTCCAGGTATCCTTTATTACTGTGTTTTCATTTAATGGCATTGTGGTCAGAGAACATATATACACTTAATAATTTCAATTCATATAAACTTTTTGATTGTTTTTATGGTCTAACATGTATATCCTAGTGACTGTTCAGTGTGTGATTGAAAAGAATGTATATTTTTCTGTTGTTGGGTAGAGTGTTCTATAAATGTCAATTAAGTTAGGTTGGTCTTACATCTGAGGGTTGAAGTTTCCAACTCCAGTTTTGGATTTACCTGTTTCTTCTTTCAGTTCTGTCAGATTTTGTTTCATGTTTCAAGCATGGTTGACAGCACTGTTAAGTGCATGCATGTTTAGCATTATTAAGCCTTACTGAAATTTCCCCCCTGTCATTATAAAATGTTCCTTTTTATCCTAGGTAATTTCCCTTGTTCTGAAGTCTCTGTCTGAAACAAACATTTCTTTTGATTAATATTTGCATGGCATATATTTTTCTATCCTTTTACTCTTAAGCTATTTATATTATTATATTTAAAGTGAGTTTCTTGTAGAGAACATGTAGTTGGGTCTTGTTTTTTTTTTTTTTATCTAGTCTGACAATCTCTGTTTTAATTGGTGTGTTAGACCAGGAGTTTGCAAACTATGCTTGGTAGCCCATCTGCTTATGTAAATAAAGCTTTATTGGAACACAGCCATGCTCATGGCAATGGTAGTTTAGACCATTTATACTTAATGTAATTATAGATATAGTTGAATTAAAATGTGCCATCTTACTGTTTGTTTTCTATTTATTTGTTCTTTTTTCCTTGATTTTTCTCTTTCCTTTTAGATGGATTGCTTTTTATGATTTCATTTTATCTTTTCTGTTACTTTATAACTTACATCTCTTTACACATTTTTTTAGTGGTGTTCCTAACAATTAATCATGATCTGCCTTTAAATATTATACTTTTTAATGTGTAATACAAGAATCGTAATTGTAATATAATAGTATACTTCCAATTCGTCCTTTCCACCGTTTATGCTTTTGTTGTCATTCATTTTGATTTATGTATTCTTTTTGCTTTGTCAGTAGTTATGTTTTAGAGCAATTAAAAATGAGAAAAATATATTTAATATTTATTCTCATTTTAACCATTTTTTCAGATCATTATTTCTTTGTATAAATCCAAGTTTATGTCTAGCATCAAATTTCTTTTGCTTGAAAAACTTCCTCTTGCATTTCTCCCAGTATAAAATTCCTCTCTTATGGTGTTTTCAATTTTGAAAGTTATTGTAGGTATAGAATTCTAGGTTTTCAGGGTCCCGTTCCACCCTGCCCCCTCCCCCCCCCCCCCCCCCCCGCCTTTGGTACCTTAAAAATGTTGTTCTCTATCTTGTTTGCATAGTTTCTGACAAGAATTCTGTGGTAATTCTTGTACTTGTTTCCCTGTTTGTAATATATTTTTCTCCTTTGGCTACTTTGAAGATTTTTTCTGTATCACTGGTTGTCAGCAACTTTATTATGGTAAAGCCCCTTGGTGTGGTTTTTTGGAGGTTTATTGAGCTTCATGGATCTGTTGATGTATTTATCAAATTTGTAAAAAAATTTTAGCCATGTGTCTTGAAATTTTTTTTCTTCCCAAGTATCTCTTTTTTTCTCAGACTTCAATCCCACATATGTTCAACCACTTCATATTAACTCATAGGTTACTGAGGTGCTGTCCATTTTTCTTCCAATTTCTTTCTCTTTCCTTCAGTTTGAAAAGTTTCTGTTTCCCTGGCTTCAAGATTACTGGGTTTTTTTGTTTTTGTTTTTACCTTCCCCTTTGTCTAATTTGCGATTGTGCCTGTCTGGTTAATTTTTTTTATATCAGATACTTTTTTTTTCAGTTCTAGAATTTCTATGAGGTTCTTTTTTAAAAAAAAAATAAAACTTTTTTTTTTTTTTTTTGAGACAGGATTGCGCTCTGTTGCCAGGGCCATCATCATAGCTCACTGCTACCTCAAACATCTGGGCTCAAGCAGTCCTCCTGCCCCAGCCTCCCAAATGTTTGGGACTACAGGCATGCACTATCACTCCTGGCTAATTTCTTTATTTTTGTAGAAACAGGGTCTCGCTATTGCTCAGGCTGATCTCGAATTCCTGGTCTCAAGCTGTCCTATCCTCCCACCTCAGCCTGAAGTGCTAGGATTACAGGTGTGAGTCACTGCCCCTGGCCAAGGTTCATTTTTTATGTGTATTCCACTTCTCTATTGAGATATTTCTTTTTCTTCATTATGTTGATGTTTTTCTTTAAGTCTTTGAACTCTTTTCTAATAGCTGTTTTAAGTCTTTGTATTTGAATGTCCTTTAGCCCTGCCGTTTCTGGGTCCTGATTATAGGTTATAATAATCAGAGCAGGTTCTTTTTCTTATGTTTGGTGATTTTTAATGGATTTTATGATGTTAAGTGTCTTGATTTTTTTTTTTTTTTTTTTTTTTTTAAGGGGGATGGTGTTTCTTGAGTGTTGAGTCTTGTTCTGGCAGGCAGTTTATGTGTGGATCACCTTGATCTTTCAAGTTTGTTTTAAGGGTTTTTGGTTTGGGGGAGGTTTGTTTGTTGTGGGGCAGTTCTAGAATATAGGTTTTAGGTTAGAACTTGTTACGGCCCACTACTGAGGCATGCCTCTGTGTCTCCCTTAGTTCCCCCATGTAGTCATCAAAGTTTATTCATTCCAGCAGGTGGGAACTCAACGATCGTGGCCCTGTGTGAACTCTGTAAGTTGTTTGGCCAAGAACTCTCCAGTATTTATTTTCTTGTTTTTCTTTGTCAAGCCTTATGGGATTACACACCACACATATGTAGAGTGTATTTAACCAGAAACTCAAGAAGATCCCTTTTGCAGATTTGGGGAGCACTTTCTCTGTGGTACTATGTCCTGGAAATTCTAGCTGCCTCAGACTCCACAAACAGTTGAGTTCTGTCACCTCAACTGAGTGAGACTATTGACTCTACTTGGTTTCCTCTCCCTGTGTTGTGCAGTTCCAGGCAGAAAGCTGGGACAATCATAGGGCTCACCTCATTTGTTTTCCTTCTTTAAGGCATCATGTTTTCATAACTGCCTAGCATCTAATGTCTTAAAACTATTGTTTGATATTTTATCTAGTTTTCTACTTCTCCTATAGCAGGAGGACAGTTCTGAACCTTGTTACTAGCTCATGACTAGAAGTCATAGTCTTCTGCCTTCATTTTTGGAGGATATTTATGCTGGATATAGAATTTTAAGTTAACAGCTTTTTTTTCTTTTAGTACTTTAAAGTTATCATTTCATTATATTCTTTCTAGCTTAGATTGTTTCTAATGAGAAGTCAGTGGTAATTCTTACCATTGTTCACTTGATGTAATATGTCTTTTTTCTCTCTGAAGATTTCTCTTTTTATGTTTGGTTTTAAGCAATTTTATTAATTTTAGGATTAGCTTACTTCTAATACAGAGGCTTAACTTTTCTGGGGTCTCTATTGAATACATGAGGTGTTCAGTGAGGTCTCTTCCCTGTGGTTGCTAGGAATTTTAATGTCTCCCGGACCTTTGCAAGCTCAGGTAGTTGTTGAGCCCACACTGTGTAGTTGTTTTTTTCCCTAGATGTAATTCTTTGGCTGACCTCATAGAGTATGGCTTGTGCATATGCAGCTTAGTCTCCAGGCAAAGAATCAGGAGATCTCTCTACAGATTTCTGAAACTTCTTTCCACAGTTCCCTTCTAGTACTTTGCCCTTTAAATTCCAGTGACCTCAGTAGCCCAAAACTTCAAAATCTATTTCCTCAGTGAGATTTTCGTGCTTTTGTGGGGGTTTCCCCTCCCAGTGGCTTAAGCAGAAAGCTAAGGCATTTCTTGAGTCTTTGTTTCTCTTTTCTCAGGAATCACAGTCCTACACTGCCTGTTGTCTAACATCTGAAAATAATATTTCATATATATTGCCGAGTTTTATAGTTGTTTACTGCAGGAGGCCAAGCGCAGTACCAGTTACTCCATCATAACTAAAAGTGAAAGTGTAGATGTTTATTTAAATTTTTCCTTTTAAAAACTCTGTATAGTTTTTGGTGTATCATACTTTTTAGAGTAAAGCTTTATTGTAAAAACTAATGCCAGCTTATGCTTTAATTTTCAAGCGATGCAGTTACAGAGAAAAAAATTTTTAAAAAGAGGAAAAATAACTCAATATCCCAAAACCTAAAGTTTACCACCTATCTGAACATCATTTCAGACATCTTTTATTGCAAATATATATAGAAGGATAATTTTATTTTAAAAATAGCTTTATGTACTTCATGCTGTTTTTAATTTGAAGCATTTAAGTTTAATTAACAGAGGTAAATTTGTTAAATAAAAGCAACAGAAGAAAAACTGTTCAACCACAGACAAATACTTATTTACTATAAGAGATATTACTTCCTAAAAGATTTTTCTCTAAGCTTAAGAAATAAGATGACTGAAAAAGCCTAAGAGGTCAGAATTATTGTGTCATTAATTGCATGCTCCAATAGTTCTTGCCCATAAAAAATAATCAAGTGTTGCTGGCAAATATCTGCTGCTGGTAGGAACATACATTGGTACAGCTTCCTAACTGGCAATTTGACAATATTCTCTTTGCCCCAGAATTTCATTCTAAGGAATTTATCATAAGAAAATAAGCAGTGCACACAAGTATGTGTTACTTATTCATCATTACAGGGGTATTTATAATGTTAAAACATTAGAAGCCTCTAAATGATTAAATTATGCAGTAGCCGGCCATGTAACCAAATACCATAAATCCATTACAAATCATGCTTTTTATAATTTTTGTTTTGTGTACTGATTATAGTAAAAATAACTGGCAAGAAATAAAAAATCATGAGCTTTAGGATGTTTCAGGGTGTAAGAAAATGTTTACAATATAGTGAATGGAAAAAGTGGGATGATACTTTTGAGTTTCTTAAAAAGGAAACATTTATTTAAAAGGATATAAAATAAAATATGCTAACTTTGAGTAGATTATGGATAATTTTTCAATCATGTCATAGTATTTAATATTTTTCACAATTTCTGCAACAAATGTGTACTGTATTCATAATAATCTAAAGAACAACGTACTTAAATTTTTAAAATTCTGATAAAATTAATGATTTGGGGGGCGATGAAGGAAGAAGGATGTAAGTGAATTGTAGCTTTTCTTATCTTGATCATGCCTTTTTTCCATTTTTGCAGATACTTTAGCTTGAGCTTTATTGAACTTTATAGATTCAATGAAAGGGACATTTTTTCTTACACTATATGTAATAGTATAAGAATACTATATGTGTAATATATATCCTAAACTTTTTTCAAACTGTCAGTCTCCCATGTTTCATAGTTTAAAATTGTTTCTATCAAGCACTTCTGTATGAGCTTGAATAGATTTAATATTACTTTCTTTCCTTTTCTCTTTTTTCCAAAGCGGTTTTAAGAAGTTTCGGTCTTGCTTTCTCGGTCATGTTACTGCCCATTTCTTTGCAGGTGTGGATGTACTAATGTTAAAGAAAGAATGGAACTCATAGTCTTTGGTTTTCTTAACAAAATACCATATTTGCTGTCTGTAGCCCTGGCTTCTAAGGATATAGACCTGGGGCTCTTCAGGAACTCACCATAGTGACTCAGCTTCACATATTTTGCTATATATAAAATAAAACATGTTAGAAATCTAGAGCAGAAAGTTAACATTCAAGAGACAAAGGAATGTTGTGGTTAATGAACAAAGAACTAGACGTGTCCTCCAGGGAGGCACCATTCATACAGGACCTCAGAAAATGACCTTAAATGTCTAGAGTCTATTCCTCAGCCATTGCAGATCCAGAAACTCAGTTTGATTTCATTCTAAGCAAACTTAATGAAGGCTAATATAGAAAACAAAGCAAATTTTAAAATTTGTATTGGAGAATATATCAAGTCGTGATAGTCTGACAGCCCATGTCTTCATTATAGGGCTGTATCTGCCAAAAGGATGGGAGTGATTGGGTTCACTGATCAGAGTCTGTGTCTTGAAGGCTAAAGACAGTGGTTCATTCTTTACTATCTTATTTTTAGGCTTTGTAAATGGCTCTGTAGCTGTAGGCAAGTTATTTAACCCCCTGAGCCTCAATTTTTTCATCATCAAAATAGTAATAACTAGTACCTCGTAGGATTGTTGTGAGAACTAAATAAGGTAATCCATGTAAAGTGATTAGCATGATGCCTAGCACATCATTACTATTCAGTAATTGTTAAGATTGTTTTCATCTACTTCTAGATTTGAGGTTTGGAACTTAAAGGTACACTTGATCTTTTCTTGATCCCTACAGACATTGGTGAGAACTCTACTGCTCTTGGTGTTGTAGAGGTACTAACATTACTTGATTTACAAGAACATTGTTGTTTTGAGTGGTAAAAATTTAACTCAGTTTAGTAAAGAACTATGGTGAGTTTTTGCATAGGTAATGTTTTACTGTGAGATCTAGCCATTTTAATATTTTCACACTAAGGTAAAAATCTTTCTTTTAAGGAATTCAGTAGTGTTTGTTTTTCTAATATGGCATTTCTAAAACAGCTTGATATTTCTTCATAAAGAAATAAAACCCAGATAGCAAGTTTAATAAGGTGTTTTTCCTTACAGCTGACAAATGTATAAGATTTTTGTTCTATGGTTAGTGTTTGTAATTCATTATATTTGTAGGTTATGATGTTGTATGGGATCTGGTCCAATTTCCTGTTTTTCAGATGAGCTTACAGGGACCTGTAGAACCAGAGTGAAACTAAGCCAGACAGCTGATGCATCATAGGGGGTCCCTGGGACTGTGAGGTGCCAGTGCAGCTGGGCCCAGGACAGTGAGGCCCTTGATATAAGTGTTTGTACTCTGGAGGAGGCCAGGAGAGCAGCCAGCTCCTCCTTTTGGGTGTCAGCGTCCTTTCTTTCACATGGTTGTGAGAAGGCAGTATTGAATTTAAGCAGCGAGCTTGCTGTCCTGAGGTGCAGACATCTGAGAGAGCCCCTTCTGGAAGGAGCCTCTGCCTGCCTCTCCTTTCTTGCTTAGCCAAATCCAAATCAGAGGTGAATGAACAAATGTTCTTTTTGTGTCAGGTGTCATGTCTACTAACTAGACACTGTAGAGCAGTTGGGACTTATCCAAGAGCATTTTTATGGAAGAGCTGAGATAGGTCTCTAGAGTCTAGCGTATCACAGTGCCTCTCTACTTGAGATGAATTTATTTTCTCTTCTGTGGAAGAAACTTATATGAGAGACTTGTTAAAAAAAATGTTTTGACATCTATTTAGATATTATTCTTTAATTGTACTACATAGTACTTTATTATTTTTAGTTCTGGTGTCTAGATGTCTAATTATCTCACAGGTTTGTATTGTCTCCTTAGCCAAGTCCCTGAGGACTGTATCATAGTGATCTCTTTTTTGTATGACCCTTAGGGCTTGGATTTTTTTTTTTTTTTGAGTCAATGTCTCACTCTGCCACCCAAACTAGAGTGCTGTGGCGTGATCATAGCTCACGCAATCTCAAACTCTGAGGCTTAAGCAAATCCTCCTGTTTTAGCCTTTCCAGTAGCTAGGACTATAGGCTCATAACACCATGCCCAGATAATTTTTTCTTTCTGTCTGTCTTTTTTTAAGAAATAGTGTTTTGCTATGTTGCCCAGGCTGGTTTCAAACTCCTAGGCTCAAGTGATCTCCCACCTCAGCCTCCCAAAGTGCTGCATTTACAGACATGAGCCACTGTGCCAGCCAGGGCTTGAAATATTTTAAGCATTCTGTTATTAACTTGTTGATTAGTAGGTAAATATTTGTTGTCAATTTTTTAATTGTACCCCATATTACATTTTAACATAATAGAAAATATAAACAAAAATAGAAAGCTGGATTTACTGCTTACAGCTTATATCCTCAGAAGATTTAAGATCGAGAAGTTATACTAGCTCTGTTGTCATTTGAAAGGAACCTTGTGCTGCCACATTAAACTTACATGTAATGTGTTAAGAATTAGGAAACGTTAGGGACAGTGAAATAGGTCACTTATTTAAATAAATGGCTTTTAATCATCTTGTTAGAACTACTACTAACTTTTATGGCAGCCATCCAAAAATATATGCAGTTACAGAGAATGAATAGCAGTCTTCTTTGAATTATAATCCTCTGTGTGTTTTGGTGTACTGATTTGCTGTGGGTTTATTTTCTTGGAGAAAAAAGAAATATTTCATGTCTTCTTAGGATGATTCACAGAGTGATCGAACTATGACCAGTCTTAGTATTTGATCCCAGTCAGCATTCTGCAAAGTGCATGTTTTTGATGTCAAGGGGAATCAAGTGAGAAGAATATGGATAAATTAGTATAAATCTGTAACTGCTATTAGAAAAAACAAGGCACATTCCATAGCAATAATGAACAAAATTGTAATTACTGTTCCAAGGACCAATTGAATGAATGTGTAATCTTTATTCAGACTTCTATTTGATTTGTCTACGCTCTGTTTGTTTTGTCTCAGATTATCTTTTTCACGTGGTGATACTAAATATTTGTGTTTAGCTGATAGTAGGTATTAATAGCCTCTATGGTTGGTTGAGGGATATAGTTGTTTCTGAGTCTAAAGTTTAAAGGCCGGGCGCGGTGGCTCACGCCTGTAATCCTAGCACTCTGGGAGGCCGAGGCGGGTGGATTGCTCAAGGTCGGGAGTTCGAGACCAGCCTGAGCGAGACCCCGTCTCTACTAAAAATAGAACGACATTATATGGACAACTAAAAATCTATATAGAAAAAAATTAGCCGGGCATAGTGGCGCATGCCTGTAGTCCCAGCTACTCGGGAGGCTGAGGCAGTAGGATCGCTTAAGCCGAGGAGTCTGAGGTTGCTGTGAGCTAAGCTGACGCCACGGCACTCACTCTAGCCTGGGCAACAAAGTGAGACTCTGTCTCAACAAAAAAAAAAAAAAAAAAAAAAAAAAAATAAAGTTTATACCCGTGTCATATCTTTGTAGGTAATTTTTTAAGTCTCCTTCTGGCTATCTCTTTATTCTCGTTTTTCACTGAGGTAACTACGCTCAAAAGATTTACTCTGAACCTTAATTTGTAAAGAATTAGAAAGTTCTAAGATAATTTATACTATGTACTTTAAAAGGCTTTTTGCATGTTTAAAATTAACATACAGCAAAATTGGTTATTTGGTATATTGTTCTATAAATTTTAACTAATTCATAAGTTCGTGTAACCACCACCACAGTTAGGATACAGAACAGTTCCATTCCCCACAAAAACTTCCTGGTGTTAGCCCTTTGTACCACATTCCTGACCCTTTGGTTATCCTGCCCTAAAAGCCCTGATAACCACTGATATCTTATAAATGGAATCATATAGTATGTTATCTTTCAAGACTGGCTTCTTTCACTCAGCATAATGCCTTTGAAATTCATCCAGGTTGTTGCATGTATGATTTTAGTGCTCAGTAGTATTCTGTTCTATGGCTGTACTACAGTTTATTTATCTATTCACCTGTTGAAGGACATATGGGTTATTTCTGGTTTGGAGCAATTAGGAATAGAACTGTCATAAGCATTTATATATGGATTTTTATGTGAACACAGTTTTCATTTCTACAGGGTAAATACCAAGGGTTGAGATTGTTGGGTCATATGGTAAGTGTATGTTTAAGTTTATAGGAAGTTGCCAGACTGTTTTCAAGAACGACTGTCTTACTTTGCATCCCCACTAGCAGCGTATGAGAGTTCTGGTTGCTCTGCATCTTTGCCAGCATTTGGTATCACTGCTTCTTACTCTATGTTTTTATATCATTTTGGCTTTAATGTGGATTTCCCTAATGGCCAATAATGTTGAACATCATCTTATTAAGTATGTACTTAATTGTCTTCCATCTATTCTCTTTGGTGAATGCTCTGTTCAAGTGTTGTTCTATGTTTTCTTACTGTTGAATTTTGAGAGTTCCTTACATATTCAGGATACAAATCCTCTATTGAATTTGTCATTTGCCATTATTTTCTCCCAGTCTGTAGTTTGCTTTTCATTCTCTTGACACTGTCTTTCATAGAACAGAAGTTTTTAATTTGATTAAGTCCAGTTTATAATTTTTTTCTTTTATGAATTATACTTTTGATGCTATGTCTAAAAGTTCTTTGGCTGTGTCACAATGATTTTATTTTTTATGTTCTAAAATTTTTATAGGTTTGCATTTTACATTTAGATCTATGATCCATTTTGAGTTAATTTTTGTATAAGATGTGAAGTTTAGGTTGAGGTTCATATATTTTGGCATACGGGTGTCCAATTGTTACAACACCTCATATCTTTTTGCAGAGACTATCCTTTCTCCATCGAGTTGTCTTTGCACATTGTCAGAAATCAGTTGGACATATTTGTGTGAGTCTCTTTCTCAACTCGATTCTATTTTTGTGGTCTGTCCCTTCTCAGTACTATACTGTCTAATTGTTTGGCTATTCTAGTTCCTTTGTGTTTGATTTTAGAATTGGTTTGTCTATGTCTACAAAAAATATTCTGGGGAGGGATTGATCAGAATTGTGTTAAATTTGTAGATCAAATGGGAAGAACTGATGTTTTTACTATGTTGAGTCCTCTAATCCATGGATGTGATACAGCTCTCTGCTTATTTCTATCTTCTTTGATTTCTTTTATAGATTACTTTCAGCAAACAACTCTTGTACATGTTTTGCTAGATTTGATATCTCAGTATTTCAATTTTTCAGAGCCATTATAAATGGTATTTTAAATTTTTAGTTTCCAATTGTTCATTGCTAGTATGTAAAAATATGGTTTTGGTGTGTTGACCTGTATCCTATGACCTTGTAATCTTACTCATTAGTTCTAGGAAGTTTTTTTGATAGTTTCCTTGAGATTTCTCTGAAGACAGACATGTCTGCAAATAGGGACAGTTTTATTTCTTTTTAATCTGTATGGGTTTTTTTTTTTTTCCTTGCTTTCTCTTACTGGCTAGAACTTCAAACACAATGTTGAATAGAAGTGATGAGAATAAATGTTATTGACTTTTTCTCAGTCGTAGAGGGAAAGCATTCAGTCTTTCACCATTATGCCCTTCTACTTGATTTGAGTTCATTTTGCCCTACTTTTCTTCTTAAGGTGGACACTTAGGTTATTGATTAGAGACGTTCCTTTTTTGTTAATATAAGCATTTAGTGCTATACATTTTCCTCTGAGCATTGCTTAACTGCATTATACGAATGTTAATGTGTTTTTATTTTCTTTCAGTTTAAGATACTTTCTAATTGCCCTTGAGACTTCCTCTTTGACTTGTAGATTATTTATAAATACATTGTTTAATTTCCTTTTTTCTTTGAGATAGGGTCTCTCTATGTCACCTGGACTAGAGTAATGGCCTCATGATAACTCGCTGCAACCTCAAACTCCCGGGCTCAAGCGATTCTCCTGCCTCAGCCTCCCAAGTAGCAGGGACTATAGGCACAAGCTACCACACCCAGCTAATTTTTCTATGTTTTGTAGAGATGGGGTCTCACTCTTGCTCAGGCTGGCCTCAAGCAATCCTCCTACATCGGCCTCCCAGAGTGCTAGGATTATAGGTGTGAGCCACCGCACCTGGCCTAATTTCCAAATTTTTAGAGATTATTTCTATTACTGATTTCTAAATTCTTTATGGTCAGAAAATATATTTTGTGTTATGTCAGCTCTTTTCAGTTTGTGAAGATTTGTTTAATGGTCCAAGATATGATCTATCTTGGTGAACATTCTGTGTGTACTTGAAAAGACAGTATATTCTGTCTGCTCTCATTGGGTGGAATGTTCTGTAGATATCAGTTAGATCCAGTTGGTTGATAGTGTTAAATACTATATTCTTAATTGATTTTTTTTTTTTGGTTTACTATATTTTTGTTACATAGATTCCTGAGAGGAGAGTGTTGAAATCTACAACTGTAATTATAGATTATATTGTCTATTTCTCCTTCTAGTTCTGTCAGTATTTACTTTACTTCATCTACCTCATATATCAGCCTCTGAACCACGCTCCATCTTTTGGAAAGCCATTCCCTTTCCTGAGTCTGTGCCTTTGCAGTATCTGCCTGTTGGGGCATAGCTATTCAGTCTTTAAAACCTAGCTTAAGATCGTCTTTCCCTCCCAGTCTCCCTCCTTCCCTCCAGGGTCTCACTCTGTCACCCAGGCTGGAGTGCTGTGGTGTGATCATAGCTCAGCCTCCCAAGTAGCTTGGACTACAGGCATGTGCTACCAAGCCTGGCTAATTTTATTTATTTGTTAGAGATGGGGTCTCACTTTTTTGTCCAGGCTGGTCTCGAACTCCTGGCCTCAAGCAAGTCTCCTGCCTCAGCCTCCTGAGTGGAATGATCATCTTTTCTATGAAGTTTTCTTTTACTTCCTGCATTAGTTAGGATTAGTTAGGTATAGTAGCAAGTAACAGAAACTTCATAATACCGATGGCCTAGAAATGAGAATTTCTTTCTTTCCTGTAAAAGTTCAGAGTTTGTAGTATAGGGCTGAGATGACAGCTCTGATCCATAAAGTTATTAGGAAAGTAATTTACAGCTCATGGCTTCAGTATCTCTCATATTTGACCCTTGATCTCATGGTTCAAAATTGAGGTATTTGGCCATGTGTGGTGGCTCACACATGTAATCGCAGCACTTTGGGAGGCTGAGGTGGGAAGATTATTTGAGGCCAGGAGTTTGAGACCAGCCTGGGTAACATAAGGAAACCTTGTCTCTAGCAGATAGATGGATGGATGGATGGATGGATGAATGGTAGATGAAACCCTGCCATTCATAGATAGATAGATAGATTAGATAGATAGATAGATAGATAGCCAGGTCTAATGGCATTTGCCTATAGCCCCAGCTACTTCAGAAGCTGAGGGTGGGAGGATCGTTTGAGCTCAGGAATTCGAGGTTGCAGTGAGCTATGACTATGCCACTGCGTTCCATCCTAGAGTGACAGAGTAAGGCCTTGTCTCAAAAAAAAAAAAATTTTTTTTTTTGAAGTATCTTTGTTTGAAGTAGCAAGATGTATGAGAAGAAATAATAGAGACAAAGGACATATACTAGCTGTCTCTTAAGAAAGCTTTCGTAAAGCTCCTGCACTGCATATCTGCTTGCATCTCACGGGCCAGAATTTAGTCAGTGGCTGCAAGGAAGGTTATATAACTACTGAAGAAAGGGTGAGTAGTCTGCCACATTCCCCCAACCAGAGGTAGCTGCTTTGTGCTTTGCATTCCCAGAGTACTCTCTTTAGTTCACACTTAGATTATATTGTATTTTGATTTTCCTGCTGGATTGTGAACTTCTCAGAGACTATGTTTTTCATATTTTTATCTCTGGCACCTTACGTAATTTAGCACATAGTCCATGTTCATAAGTGTTGAATGAATAAAGATATTCTGTAAGAGTACAGCAAAAATATCAGACATAAGCAGATGGCAACTTTTAAATACTCATGTGAGTAAGGATAGTTGCTTATGTAGACATTGATACCTATATCTTATACTTAAATTTTTTCCTATCTTCTCCATTATATGAATAAAAGTAGACACTACCAATAGCAGATGGCATGGCTGCTGCTTTTTAATAATGTCTAAAAATTGATTTGGCACATAGAACACAAAGTTAAAAGTCATATAATTTTTCTTTATGTTATACTTTTTTATTATTGTGGTAAAATATATACAACATAAAATTTACCATCTTAATCATTTTTAAGTGTACAGTCTCACATTTGTCTACCCTGAGGTTCAGAACCTTGTAACCAGAAGAGACTGGTAAATGAGTAAAGTTAAGAGTTGCATTCATAAGTGACTGATACATGAGTAAAGAGCTGAATTCATATCAGAGTGCTGCTGTTTTGATTAACAAGTAGAAAGCATTTTTTAAAACAACGGAATACTCACCAATCCTACCACTGCTTTTCCCCTTTCATTCCTTTTTACATTTTGGAAACTGTCATCTTCAAAGCTCATCTGTACTAGTTGTTAATATTATGTGGCATCACATAATCTATTTCTGTCCTTTAGCCTATAAATAGTACCTCCATATACAAAGGAATGCACATTACTTATTATTGGCACTCTTTTGGATAGGGTATTTCCTCCTTCTTAATCCAGTGTTACTTACCACTAATCCCCAGCACTGTTTGAGAAAGTCAGGGTGGCTTGAGTGGCTTGAGAACTATATTTGCTACTCCTTTCTCCATTGATTGTGTTCTTCTGCCTGTTTCCAAACCCCTGTTTCTTTGTGTGTCTCTTTCCTTCATCACTGTTGCCCCATCTTTTCTATAAAAAGTTTTTTTAATACTTCATTATTTATTTCTTCTGCATTTTATACATAACTTTGGTTTTATTTTTATTTTTTCTTCTTCTTTGCTTTTTTCCTTCTAAACCGCATAACTTTGGTTTTATGATATGAAATTAGATTGGGCCTTTTTAAAGACCTACTTCCTTTTTAAATAGCTTTTTTTTCCAACTAGGAAATTAATACATATTGAATCTAATGTTCTGGAAAATAAAAGAAAAAAATGAATTTGATTAAAATGATTTTGATTACAATAATCAAAAACTATCCAGAGATAACATCAGTGGTATTTCCTAATAATAATCTTTTAAAAAAAATGTTTGTAGGTATATGTGTATATACCTATACCTGTGTTGAGGTCAGTTTGAATGTACCTCTATTAACTGAATAATACGGTTATTGCCATTTTTTGCTAATATAGCTGATGCTGTGATGAATATCTCCTGTATATAAGTCTTTGTGTCCTTGTCTGATTATTTTCTTGGAATAAATTTCTGATTGTGCAACCTTGGATAAAAAGATATGCATAGTTTTTAAGCTTTGATACATAATATAAAATTTTCTTCTTGAAAAGTCAGATGAATTTATGTTCTCACATTAGAATGAGAAAATGCTAGCTTCCCAATACCGATATTAGATAATACCATTAAAGTGTAAAAAAGAAACAAAAGGAATCTGTCAAGTTGATAAAATTTTGTATTACATTTTTATGTGCATGTCTTTGATAAATTACAAGAATCACCTTTTTTCATATATTTATTAGTCATGTATACATCTGATATGTGATTTCTCTGGAGATGTCCTTTGCTATATCCTTTTCTTTTCTTCTTTCTTTTTTTGTTTTTTTTTTAAAGAGACAGGGTCTTGCTATGGTGCCCAGGCTAGACTCGAACTCTTGGTCTCAAGCAGTCCTCCCACCTCAGCCTCCCGAGTAGCTGGGACTACAGGTGTGTACCACCACCACACCTGGCTTATCTTTTTCTTATAAATTAAATATATTAAAACTTTGTCATATGTTGAAAATATTTTTTCCAGCTTATTGTTTACCTTTCAATTTTGTTTATGATGTATTTTTTGATATACAGAAGTTTTAAATTTCATGTCGTTACTTCTTTTCATCATTTACTTTTGGTTTCTTTTTTCAGCATTTTGCTTAAATAGGTCTTCCCATCTCTTCTTTGAGAAGTCGTAAGTTTTCTTACATTTATTACTTTTTTTTTTAATGGTAGGTTATCTGTTTTTACAATCCATTGAAATTCTCACCCATTCCTCTTGTGGGAACATTTGAGATTACTCAATTTTAGACCTAGAAGTATAGAGATTTTTAGTTTCAGAAAACTGTTAAATTTATTTTTATATTTGTCTACTTCCAAAAGAAAAAAAAAGATGATTATCAGATCTATACCTGGACATGTAGTGTAATGATAATTAAGAGTTGTAGAAGGGACTGGGGGGAGTCTCTAAATATATCAGAAGTTTAACAAAGGCCTTCTATTTGGGTTTTCTGTTGGTAATAGTAGGGAAAAAAAAGGAAAAACACAATGAGTTATATTTTTTTCATTTTCTACTTAAAGGAAGCATATAAGTTTTTTAAGGAGAGAAACCTTGGTAGAGTCAAGGAAGAATTTTTTTGTATGGGTCTTTATATGAGGCATGATGTCTTTGATACAATTTTTATAGGGTATGGAATCATACGAGACCACTTATTTTATAAACTCTTGATAAAAATTGAGGGCATAACATTAAGTTGTACTTCTGGTAAAGTATTTATGTAGGGAGCCAAAGAGTGAAGTAATTTGATAAGGGATAGAACATAGAAAATCTTTGTGGGTGGTTAGATATTCCTTAAACTAGCTCTTCCAAGATAATAATCAAGACTTTTTGATCTGGGTTTGTTTTATGTATATTTGTGATTTCTGGTTAGTACTTGGAAAATAGTTGTGGAATGGTTTATCCACCTTAGATCTGTTTAACTAGAAAGTTGTGCATTTTATTGTGAAAACTAGGAAGTCTACTATTTAACAAGATGTAGAATTATCCCGTTTAAGAGGGTTTCCGAGACTACCTGCAAGTAATACCAGAGGATTTTTGCCTCTACGCTTCAGACAATTATAATGTGAACTGTTAATCTTACCTCATTTCAGATCTCACAGAATGTCTAAGAATTTTTTGAGTTTTCAGGAAGCACCACTTCTGTCATTATCAAAGAATATTGAGAATTTAAGCTGCTCAGTTCTTCTTTGAAACTGTTTAAACCTGCTTTTCTTTATCTGTAAAAGAACTCTCATTTTTAAGCTATATTTATGGAAAATAAATATTCCTTAAATTGTTTGGGCAATTTTTTGGGGGGTGAGACAGGAAGGGGAAGGTTTGCGTTGAAGGAACAGTATTGCTTCCATTAGGTATTTTTGTAACTGGCACTAAACCTACAGTGTTTAAATGGAACATTGAATTTGCAGCTGATCAAAACCATGACTAGCTCTGTAGTATGATACTATTTAGATAACTCAGTATGTTGCACATTAGGATTTTAATTTAATTGGAGAGTACTATGATCAGAGTTCGAGTTGTAACTGCTGTGCTGTGCTAGATGTTAAATAACTTGAGTCTGTTTGTGGAATGCTATGCTTATTTTTTAAATTCTAATATAAAAAAAAATTGCAGATCTTTGAGGTTAGCTAATTGGGTTGCTTGTAGAGGAGGGACTACCTGGGCTGGCTAGAGACAGAGGGTTCCTTATCCTCTTTAACATCTACCATGAAAAATTCCTCACAAAACTCTTGGTTGTTTATTTACCTTCTTAACCATTTGAAATACAGTTTTCTTCCTGAGAGTTTCTTTGTTTTGGTCTTCAGAAGCATTGAAGAGTGACAAGTCAGAATTCCCATTTTTAGAGAAAGGTTCTTTATATACTTAAAAACAGCCATTTGGTCATCTTCATGCTCCAGATTATATTAATTTCAGCTGTATTATCTTTATACTCTTAAATTATAATATTGTTAACTGTTGATTTGTTGTTCCTTTTGTTCCCAGTTCTTGAAGGGTGGAGGAAGTAGCCAGGCACAGAATCCTTTGATAGTTTTTTTTTTTCCTTCGATGCTTGAAATCCTGGGATCAATATTAATGGAAGAGGGAAGTGAGAGTAGAGGAAGGTAGACTATTTAGGCTGCTGTTACAGTTAATCAATACAGACGATGATGAAGACTGAACCTGGGAGGAGCCATTGGAGCTAGAGAGGAGGGAGGGACCTGAGGAGTAGACTGTAGACCCACACTCACCACTCCCCAGGGTAACTATAAAGGCAGTGGTAACTGTAGGATATCTAGCATATTTGATCCCCTGCCATTCAACTCTCATCCTTTCAGAGCATAGAGAGTTAGAACTCCTTCTAAGGAAATAATTTGAAAGAAATATCAGTCTGTCTGCTTATCCTTAAGGTCGTATTCTTTGTTGCATCTCTTTAATTTTGGTTTCCACATCTTTATTGTTAGTACAGTATATAGTTATGTGATTGATTTTTGTGTGTTGATCTTGTTTCTGTGATCCTGCTGAACTCATTTTTAGTTTAGGGTTTTGGGGATTTTTTTTTTTTTTTTTCATCTTTTTTGAAGATTCCTTAGGGTTTTCTATGTGGACAATCATGTCATCAGAAAATGGAAAGTTTTATTTCCTCTTTTCCAATTTATATGCCTTTCTTTTTCTTGCCTTGTTAAGCTGGCTATTGCATCTCTTTTGACCTCTTGCTGTGGCCATCAGTGATTAGAAATCAGAGTTGTTAGATTGGCTTCTTTTGCCCAGAACATCTTGCCTGGGTTGGTGTTTTCCTTGTGCAAATTTTTTTTTTAATTTTATTTATTTAGTTATTTATTTGAGAGAGAGATAGGGTCTCTCTCTGTTGCCCAGGTTGGAATGCAGTGGTGTAATCATAACTCATTGCATCCTTGAACTCCTGGGCTTAAGGGATCCTCCTGCCTCAGTCTCCCAAGTAGCAGGGACTACAGGTGCATTTAAAAAATTTTTTTTGTAGAGATGGGGTCTTGCTATGTTGCCCAGGCTGGTCTCAAACTCTTGGCCTCAAGTGATTCTCCTGCCCTGACCTCTCAAAGTGCTGGGATTTCAAGCTTGAGCCACCATGACCGACCCCTTGTGCAAAGATTTTTAATTACTGATTCAAAGACTTTAAAAGTTATGAGTTATTGATTTTTTAATTTATTTTTGAGTCAGTTTTGGTAATTTCTGTTTTTCTAAAATCTAGTCATTTCTTCTAAATTTTAAAATTTATTTGCTTACAGTTCATAATGGTCTCTTATCTTTTAAATCTTTGTTTTGTGTCCCCTTGTGTTCCCTTTTTTATGTCTTACAGTATGTATCCCCATAATTTGTGGCCCCAGGCTACTATGCTCCTTAAGGTTTCTTTGTTTTCTCTTGCTCTGGTCAGTCTATTTGCACATGGCAATCGTCTCTAACCACACTCTCACCCCTTCTGATTTGCAGTTTCTAAAGCTGCTGTGTACTTGGTGTCCAGAGAATAAAGTTTGCTTGAATTGTGGGTCATTTTAGAGAAAATATGCACAGAGCAAGAGCTTTAAGTATTCACATGTGAGAGCTTGAACTTTATCATAATGTCGTCCACATGTGGTCCTCGACAAATGTTAAAATGAATTTTTTTAAATCTTTTCAGCTTACTTGTTTCTCAGCTTTTGATAGGTAAGATTTTATTTCAGTTCTATTAATAAGCTAATGGTTTTTTGATTGCCCTTTTTAAAAATAAATTTGTATGTTACATGGTAATTCTTAAAACAAATCCAAGATGTATTACTTGGAGTTTCTAGTCTATAATTTTGGTCAACATACTTCTCTTTACATTCGTGTTCTTACACGATTAAAAAGTATCCTTATTTGCCTTTACTTCTCCTGGTATCCTTCTCAAATATCTTTCTAAAGAGTAAACTAATTCTGAGATGTTTAAATTTTCCTTTTTCTTAGGTCAAAAAAAAAGGGAAATTGTCCTGATTGTTTTTTTTTTTTCTTTCTTTCTTTCTTGGATTCATGACAAGCTGTCAAATTATTTGAAGCCCATTACTAAAATTTGGCATAGAAGACAGTAGTACCTTTAAGTTTTTAGGAGGATAATTTATTTCAAACAGTTTTAGATAAAAAGTAAAAGGAAGGTGTTATCAAAAAATCATTTTATTATAGTCCTCAGAGTCTTTGTATTTCTTGTGATGCTTTACTTAAACTGCTGGAGTTAAAAAGTAGTTATCATTCTTAGAGAAAGAAATGGTTCAGATTACATTTGCTCACTTACCATTGGTAACTGAATATTCTTTATAAATTATTAGCAGGGTCATAGTGAGCTCACTGTTAAGTAGTTCTCCAAATCAGAGACTCTTTTCTGGATTAAGCTAGCTACTAAATTCCTCAACTGAGAGTTATTTTACTTTGTTGGTTCTTTTTAGACTGCCTTTTGTATGAAGGGAGATTTGGGGGAAGCTTTGTGCGAAGCTTTGTGCTCTGGGAAGCATGATCTGTAGAGTCAGTGCTGTCAGTACTAATCATGTACAGTTTAATGCTTAATAAGGCTGATTGGTTTGCCTAACTGAAGTGGCCTCCCTAGAGGTGGGAGATCAATGCAGGACTAACCAATAATCTCTCCCTACACATAAAACAACCATGCTTTTTGCTACTATCGCTAATATGCACCTTCTCTTGCTTTGGATTGGTTGTATATAGGAAGATATCATTTTTGAGCCCCTCTTAAATACTCAGCTATATTTATGTCATGTTATCCTCCTAAAAAACCTTGTAAGAAAGGGATAATTGTTCTTATTTTTAAATGGAAAAGCTGAGACTTAGTGAGAGCTTGAATTTGATTTTAGGTACTGCTAAATCTAAAGCACATGTTATTTGTGTTATACCACAGTCTGCCAATAATGCTGGCCAGGTAAGAACATTTCAGTGAATAGTACATTTGTTACTATACTACATAAGATATTTTCCCCATAGAAAATGAGTATAACTTATTAGGATTTATGCTTCTTTAGTGGGTGGTATCTATAGAGTAAAATTTAAATTGTAGCATTATTTTATAGACTAAAAAGGAATTTGAATCCCCCCAAAATGAATATGATTATATTCCTAGGCCTTGGCCAGTACTGTATTATCCTTAGTTTATATTGTAGATGAACTGTACCTTCAACCACTAGAGAACACTCTAATTTCCATAGTGCTTCGTAGGAAGTAATATAGAAGCTGGGATGATTGACAGAACTTTCAGTCTGACAGATACTATACATAGGAAGATATTGACATTTGTGGCATGAACTGGAACTGAAATGGAGAATTATTTTTAAAAAGAAAAGCCAGAGATGCTAGATGGTTTACTGGGAACATTTTTAAAACCTCTGTCTCTTAAGTGTCTCCTATGAGCCAAAGGTTTTATGTATATTATTTCTAATCCTCTCATCCAACCCATAAGGTAGATATTATCCTCATTGTACCAGGAGGCAAATCTAGGTTCGGAAACATGGAGTACATTCAAGTCTACAACATTCTTAAGTGGTAAAACTGGAATTCAGCCCTCCCCCACAGCTCCCAAGTGTTTGACTGTTTCTTGCATGTGCCCTTTTCATTATGGTGCCCTAAGCAAAGCTCAGGTAGTGTCTCTATATGGGATTTGGTCCTAAGAATAGTATTTCTACTGGGCCTGGAGCGCCCTCCTACATAATAATTGGAAGTTAGAATTGTGTGGGTAAAATTTTACAAATAGAAACACAAAAGTAAATACTTATTTTCTTATTAGAAAAAGAAGTAGCCCTTAAATTGTCTTTTTACGGGGGGTATTATTGCAGAGTCTATGTAACATGTGACTCTTTGACTCTTAGTTTGGTTCTCTGTCTTCTTTCTTTTTTCTTCTTTTTAATAATGGACTACTATATTAATATGCAGAGAGAAATATAAGAACTTCTTAAACTTCATCCATTGAAATTAGACATGTGGTTACAAAACACATTCTTAGCAGACTATGTGGTTAAAAGTAGTATTCTAGAAAAGCAGTAGAACTTAGTCATATAGACCCATTAATTACAACAATACCAGAACATTTCTGAGTGGTGTATAGGTCTACACAGAGTTGTAGGTTTCATAGTAGATAGGCATAGAGACACCAAAACATTCACAGTTGGTCTATGAATATACTTTTTATTCTGGATTCTTTTGGTCAGAGTATTGTTTCATTACAATTAAAATGGAATAGGCCAGAAATTGTCTTTTGAGTATGCATGTGCTCCCTTTGTCAAATTTTAATGTTAGAGTTATACTGGGTGTATATAATAATTTAAGACACATTCCATCTTTTTTGTGCTTTACAATAGTTGATATAGAAATTATGTATTTGAAGTTTTAAAGGACTTATTAATGACACTACAGTACTTAGAGTTGTTAACATACAGTTCTAAAATTGATTCAAGAAGAGGTAGAAAACCTGAATAGATTAATAATAATAGAAGAAACTGAACTCCAGGTTATTAATCTCTCAAGATGTATCAGTTTCTACATCAATAAAATTGAGATCGTTACCTGTAGGGTTGTTGGGAAAAGTAAAATGCTTGTATCAGAGGCTGACACATGGTTAGCCCCCAGTAATGTAAATTGCCATCGCAGCTATCACCATAATCATTATTATTCTTTTTTGTCAAGTTTAAGCTTTCTAGAGGTTTGTCTGTTTTATTGCTCACTTCGAAGACTCTTGGATTTATTTATCGTTCTAAAAAATACAATTGCCAGAGAGTTTTCTCTTTTACTGGTCTGATCCTATCTCTGACATAAACTAAAAAAAAAGAAAAATACACTTTATGATAAATAAGAAGGGATATAGATAAAGACATAGAGGAGTTGGGTTTTTTTTAATTATAAGAGATTATGTACAGCTTTTGCTTATGGAAAAATGCTTACCGAATATTAACATAACAGTGATTATCTTTGAGTGGTAGTATTTCAAGTGAGGGTTAGATTTTTAAAATATGTTTATGTAGTATTGTAATTCTTCTATATGTATATGTTTTCTTTTTACAAGAAGTAGTTTCCAGTGTTATCACTGTTATTCTCTAGTGATCATCCATATACCTTTATCTTTGCATGCTTAAGTTTATCTTCTTAGAGTTATTGAGCCCCAAACTGTTCCATAGAATGACTGTTAGTTTTGGTAAATGTAATACTTAAGGTTTTATGATGTACTACATCAGGGGTTGGCAAACCATGGCCCACGGGCCCAATCTGCCCCACCACTTGTTTCTCTACAGCCCCTGAGCTAAGTATGGATTTTACATTTTTAAATGGTTAAAAAAAAATCAGAAGAATAATCATCTTGTGACAGGTGAAAATTATATGAAATTAAAATTTCACCGGCCAATGAATGAAGTTTTATTGACGTGCAGCCGTGCTTATTTATTTACGTATTATGTGCCTGCATTCAGGCACCAATGGAAGAGTTCGGTAGTTGCCACAGAGCCTGCATGGCCCACAAAGCCTAAAATATTTACCGTCTGTCCCTTTGCAGAAAATGTTTGCTGAGCCCTGTACTACCTTAGAGAAACCTGTGTAGAGTTTTGTTTTGTTTTTTGTTTTGTTTTGTTTAATGTTGCTCTTTAGAGTAACCATCTAGAGTATGTAATTGCCAAGTTAAAGAATAAGAGCATTTTGATAAATATCACTAAATTGCCATGCAGAAAATTATACTCAAACATTAATAACCTATTTTCTAAAAGATCTGTCATTTTCAGTTCTGACAAAAATTTCTCTTTTACCTAAGAGTTAAAAGAGCTTTATATTATCCGTAGTTGTTTTGTTTGGTATTTGGTTATTAATTAACATTATGTTCAAAATGTAGCCTGTATAATTTTTAAAATTTTATAATGCAATATGTCATGTACAGCAAAAAGTGTATAAAATCGAAGTGCATTCTAAAGACTAGTTAATAGGCACAAAACATGTACCCAGACTCAGAAATAGAAAATTACCTGTGTTTTAGAAGCCTTCTGAGTGCCTCTCCTAATTCTGTATCCCTCCCCCTCCAATAGGCAGCCATTATCCTAACTTTGTTGGCATCCTTTCTTTTATATCTTTATTATACATGTATATATAGCTAAATAAGATAGTTTGGGGTTTGCTTATTTAAAAGATAAATTGATTCATAATAGATATATTCATCTGTTATCATTTCTTCCTCTAAGCATTATGTTTTGTATTGATACAAGTAGCTGTAGTTTATCATTTCTGCTATATAGTACTCCATTATATGAATGTATATTAATGGACTAATGAGAGTTCACTTAGATGTTTCCATGACGGCCCCAACTGCAACATTTTCTTCTCCTCCTCCTCCTCCTTCTTCTTTTTTTTTTAAAAAAAAAAGAGAGAGAGACGGAGTCTTGCTCTGTTGCTCAGGCCTGAGGTACAGTGATGTGATCATAGCTGACTGCAGTCTCAAACTCCTGGGCGCAAGCGATCCTTCTGCCTCAACCTCCTGAGCAGCTGGGACTGCAGGCAGGTGCCACCATACCTGGCTAATTTTTTTCTTTTTTCTTTTTTTTTTTTTTAGGTAACTAGG
This sequence comes from Eulemur rufifrons, assembly GCF_041146395.1. Classification (NCBI taxonomy): domain Eukaryota; kingdom Metazoa; phylum Chordata; class Mammalia; order Primates; family Lemuridae; genus Eulemur; species Eulemur rufifrons. The sequence goes on along the minus strand of NC_091001.1, from coordinate 79,766,440 downwards.
TCTCACTATGTTCAGGCTGGTCTCAAATTCCTGGCCTCAAGCAATTCTCTCAGCATGGGCTCCTGAGTAGCTAGGATTACAGTCGGGAGCCACTGCACCCAGCCAAGTGCAACATTTTCTAAATTGAATTCGTTAACTCTCTCCAAACTCACACTTGCTAAAAACTTTTCTCTCTCTTAGGTGTCCTGTATCTGAAATAGTATCTCTGTTCACCCATTTGCTCAAGCTAGAAACCTAGCATCATTTTTGACACCTCTTTCTCATTCCCCATTTTCAGTCAGTCACTGATCCTATAGATTTGACTTCAGAGCATCTCATACCCATCTCTGCCATCTTAGGCTCTCACTTGGACTCCTGCGGTACTCTTCAATGCAGTATCAGCATCTATCTTTGTTCTCTTACGGTGGATTACAAGGCCTACCTCTCTGATTTCATCTTGGCACTCCTCCCCTCACTTGCTAGGCTGTGTTAATTACAGCCATTGTTCATATCATGCTCATTTCTGCTTCAGGACTTTGTAAATGCTTTTCCTTCTGCCTGTTGAACATTAGTCATTCATTCTTACTTATCCTTCAGGACAAAATTTTGAAATATTACCTCACCAGAGAAGCTTCCTTGCTCACCAACCCCCAAACGAGGTCATGTTTCCTTGTTATCATTAGGACTTTGTGCTACTCAATCCTGGCACTAACTATAAATTTTAACTAAATGATTGTTCAGAAAGGCCTCTTATCTGATTCAGTCAGGACCAGTTATCTTTTATAAAGTCTAATAAAGCAAAAAATCTTAAAAAGGGATACGTACCTTAAATATTTAACTGAAAGAATATAACTGTATGTTTATTTGGTATTGCTTTGATTAAGGAGCCAAGGCCTCTTCTTTGAGAGTAGGTCTACTAGTTGCAGATCCATATTGGCTACGTTGCAGAAACCACATCTATAATGTATCACCTAAGATTCCAGTTTGAGTTTTTTAAGTAGAACAAGCATTTAGACTCTTCCAATGCATTCTGAGTTTAGAATCCTTCTAGATCTTAGCAATATTTTTTCCACTTCTTTGAGCTGTTTTATTACCTATATCTAAGTCAACGGCATAAGTATTTTACTTTTATTGAGTATTTCAAAGTCATTCAACTTAGTCAAACTCCCCACTCTCCCATATTTCATTAGATTTAATTAACATTTAATTAAGTCACATAATTACAATAATATAAATGGCATGAACAGGTTTGGAACCTAACATAACTATATAAAAATATAACTCGACTGATAGGAACAGAAATATCTGGTTGTGCTAGATCAGAGGGCTCTACATTTTTTTGAGTGTACATGTACATGGTCCACTACATTAATAATTATGTGCACTGTAATAGTATAACTCTGAGGTTGAATTATATGATCATTTTTTACCCACAAAACAATAATTTTATATAATTGTATTTTATATAGTTCAACCTAATATCAAATAGCATTATAAAGGATAAATAGCCATCAGGTTGGATAATATAGACCATGTCACAATATGGTATGTAAATAATAATTACAAATAAATAGTTTTCTAAAGACCAGATGATTCTCAGTTTCTTTTAAGGAGCTACAGCTATAACAGCCATACATCCCCGGAATTCTGGGACAGTCTTATTGTAAAACATTGTGTTATCTTTTGCTAAAAATTATTGAAGTGCCCCCAAAATTATCAATCAAAACTTCAGTCTCCTAAACTGCCTCTTGTACCTGAATTTGACACACAAATACTTTAATCAACCCGTGTGTCCCAGTATTTGTTATATAAATGAATGACTTTTTGTTGGCACAGTGTTATCATGGCTAAGTATTCTAGATAGACTGAACAGTGATGAGGGGTTTGAGTTGGGCGATATTCTTCCTCTACTTCATATGGCATGCAATATCCTCCTAAAGCGTGTTGAATTTAATTTATTTCTCATAAAGCATGGGTTAAGTTTCGTTAATACTATTTCAATTATTTTGTGTAAATTTTGTAATGTATGCTACTTAGTGTTAAGAAGAGCCATTGACTATACTCTTTAGTTTTTTATATATGTAAATTTTTGTGGTAATGGAGTTTGACCTAACTCTTCATATTTCTAATTTATAGCTTATCCAGTTAAATATAATTTTTCAACAAAAGCCATTTAACTTACAAAAGCATTATTAAACCAGTTTCAAATTATGATTCCTTGGGGAAAGAAGTTATTTTTTAGAAATTTGCTTTGGATAGTTTTAAGGATAGGTAAGCATGTGTAGAAATGTATAAGATTGTAATAGATGATAAATTTTCATTCTGGAATCAATACAATCGAAATTGAATCCTTTTTTTAGCCCTCTATAACTTTATGTAAAACTGTAAAGTAATACAGTTGTGATTTCGATCTCTAAGAGTTTCAGCTTTATCTTAAATACATTTCCAAAAATTTAACAGCAAAACAAAAGAACCTCAAACCTGACATTGTGAGGAAGGTTGAAATGCCTTCCTTATTCTTACGTGTAGTAGTCTATGAATCATGGTCAGTACCTTTTCCTTCCCACTGTTACAGCTGCCAATGTTACCCCATGTCAAGCAAAATCCCCTTTCTTTTCCCAGGAGTGTGGAAGCATAATAGCCTTTCTTTAAATTAGAATATTTTGTCACAATGCAATATGATAACATTCTCTGGATTAGAAATAGACAAATAACTAAATTTCATGCTCTGAAAAACTGAACCAAAGCTTCAGTGTTGGAAACTGCCTTCTGTGTCCTGGCAGGTACAAATATTTTCTGTACGTCCTACTCATTCATACAACTTATAAAAAGCTATATAAGGAGATGAGTGGTTTTAGGTTTGATCACTTTCTAAAAGTCATTTTTCAGGTATAATTTGCTTGTCTGACAAATATCTTCAGATAGCTACAAAATTTATCATATAAACATGGAGAAGAGAGACTTCTGGACTTCTTGAATATGGCTCTTCTAGCATGTACAGTGGTGTGGTTTATTTATCTTATTAATACGTACTCTAGGCTAGGGGTCAGTAAACTTTTTCTGAACGGGGCCAGATAGAAAATATTTTAGGCTTTGCAACTACATGTGGTCTCCGTCAAATGTTCTTTGCAGGGTTTGGGGCTTTTTTAAAGCCTTTAAAAACGTAAAACCATTCTTAGCTGGAGTTCCTACCAAAATAGGCCCCAGGTCAGATTTGGTGCTCAGGCTATAGTTTGCTGTCCCTTACTCTGAATCAGTAGTGTCCAGTAGAACTATAACCTGAACCATATATGTAATTTAAAATTTTCTGGTACTTGCATTTGAAAAGTAAAAAGGTGAAACTAATATTAATAGTATATTTAATAAATTATATCCAAACTATTATTATTTCAATATGTGTACCAGCTGCAATTCAAGTACGCAAAAGCCACATGGATTGGACAGCGTAGCTCAGACCAGAGCTCCTCAAAGTATGGTCTATGAGCTGGTGCCAGTCTGCAGTTTGTTACCACTCTGTGACAAGTTAAATATAGAAATTGAAAATAAGCATTTAAAATATTTTATAGCAATTTGATGGTTATTTGCTATCTGTTTAATAAAAATTGGCACTCATGTCTTTTTTTTACATTTCATTTTTCTAGTAATCCTTATGTCTTACAAAAGAATCGTTCTACAAAATTAAAAATAAAAACATAAATGGCTCTTCATAGCCGATTGTTTAAGAGACACTGCTCTGGACTGTCCTGAGATTCTGCAGGCCTCCTGTATACATGGCAAAAATAAGAAGAGAATACTGAGCAGCATCCTTTTACTTGTCTCTTTTAGAGCTCCCATTGAGAACTTTTAAAAACTAGCAGTGTCCAGAACCTCTCTTAAACCAGAATCTCTTTGAGAAGGAGCCTGTCCATCATGTATTTTAAACGATGATTATAATATGCAGCCGGAGTCATGATGTGGATCCCTCATTCCAGGAGAGGGACTTTCATATGGTAACATTCATTCTCTTTAACAGTAAAAAAGGGGACTTTCCAGTTAAATATGTCAAATTCAACATTGGCATTTAATTTTAAAAAGGTATAAGTAAGTCATAAACCCACGAGTAGAAAGCAGGAGAACAGGCAGAAGTAGGCCAGACTCATCAATGAATTTTTGGTAGAAGCAGGTAGCAAGAAAGTAACAGAACTGAAAAGGCTAATCTAAGTGCCTGCAAAGGAGGATGTTGAAAAGCAGCAAACCAGTTTTTATTGCTGGCTCAGAAATTAGAAGAACCAGTTCCTTCATAAGGTAAGGGCAGGAGTGGCTGAAAATTTGTGTGTCAGACTCCCACGTGCCCTTTTCCCTGAGCAGCCAGGAGACCATTGTTCCTTTACCTTTGGTAAAACTAGAGGTTTAGAACCTAGAGAAATTTAATCTGAGAGGTTCAGTCATAGGTGAAGTTGGGATATCTTTGGAAAATAAGGACACCTTTTGAAAAACAGGGACTAAATAAACGGGCTAAGTAAAAGTATGAATATTGAGTTTGAAACCTCACCATTCCACTTTCCCTGTCCTCAGAACACAGCAGTCAGGTGTATATGTCCTAGATAAAAGGTTGGAACATTTCTCTCTGGGATAATTCACCAGCCAGGAGACAAAGCTTATAGGTACTGACTTGTAGGGATCCCCTAATATACGAGCCAACTCATTGCTTCATCACCCTGTAGTAAATCCAGCCAGTGGACAGACAGCCCTACTCATTTCAGACAGAGCCCCTCTCCTAATCAGTATTTTAATGTTAATGGGCAGCCAGGGATCATCAGACACTTGTGAAAGCCTCTAAAAGAAAAACAGATTTAAAGATTCAAGGAGAAAAAAAGGTACTCCGAAGAAACAGATAAAAATATTTAAGGTGTTGATTTATATATTTAAGAAAAAAGGAAGAAACAGTTTAAAAGTTTGCATCCTCAGAGAAATTAGATATTGCATATGGGAAACTAGAATAGGATGCTATTAAAACAAACATTCAGAGAATAAGAAAATGGTCTTAGAAATTAAAATTGTGATAGGAGGTTATAACTGTAATAGATGTGTTAGAAAGTGAATCTGAAGAAATTTATCATAAAGTAGAAAAAGGAAATGCAAAATAGAAAATGCAAGATAATCAAAAGATCTATCTTAGGTCTAGTGTCTAATGATAAGGACTTTCACAAGGAAAGGAAGAGGGCATTGGGGAAGACATTGAGAGGGCCCAGGACAATGAATGAAAAAAAGGCCACACTAAGGAGAAGGAGAAGAAGCTACATTTTTTCAGAAAATAAAAATAGGTCACATACAGAAGACTGGGAATTGGCATTGTATTGACCTTTTCAACAGCTACACACAAGTTAGAAAACAATGGGGTAATGCCCTCAAAATTCCAAGGATAAGTTATTTCAAACCTATAATTTTATTCTGAAACAATTTTAAAATGAGGATAAAAATAGAACATTTTCACAAGAGAGGTAAAGGGAATTCCTAAATGGTAGCGCGGGAAAGTCACAGGACAGCACAGTGTAGCAGTGTTGACTTCATTGAGAGTCGTTTTACAATCCTGTTAAAGAATTTGTGAAAAAATGCAATACAGAGAAAACAAAGCAAACAAAAAAGAGGCCATTATTCTAGAAAAAACAAATGTACAAGAAAGGAAAAATAGCTTAACTACATACAATATTTTTATGGTCATAGTGAAAACACTGAATATTAATTTAACCAAAAAATGTACTTTTAACTGTTTTGGGGAGGAGGGGTAAGGATAAATGGATATTGAGACTATGGTTAAAAAAAAAAAAAAATCTGAAACCATTATCTTCCATAGTATGAAGTCAGTAGATAATGTCAAAACTGAAAAGTCAACAAATAGCAATATGAACATGTTACCTAGAAATGATGAGGAATTTGAAGTAATAAAATGGGAATCAAGGATAGGAAGGGTGTGCTGGGTGCTATTTTTTGTTAGAAGACTTGCATTAGTATTTGACCTTGAAAGCATAAATATATGAATTAGGTAAAAATAAAAAGCAACTTTAAAATAAGAGAAATGAGAAGGAAGAAACTAGGATACAAAGGTGTTAGGCTATTTGAAGAGTACATCTATAAAGATAATGGAGTCACCAGGAATGTGGCAGGAATCAGGTTATAATAACAAAACTATGAGCAAGGAATTGAAATCTTAATGTAAGAAATAAGGCATATGCAATTCAAATGGTATAAGCCTCAAAAAAAAGATTTTTGCAAGAGGGAGGAAACAAAATGTTCTGAGATGGATGTGAGGGCGATCTGGCTGCGACATCTGTCACCCCATTGATCGCCAGGGTTGATTCGGCTGATCTGGCTGGCTAGGCGGGTGTCCCCTTCCTCCCTCACCACTCCATGTGCATCCCTCCCGAAGCTGCGCGCTCGGTCGAAGAGGACGACCTTCCCCGATAGAGGAGGACCGTTCTTCGGTCAAGGGTATACGAGTAGCTGCGCTCCCCTGCTAGAACCTCCAAACAAGCTCTCAAAATGTTCTGAGATCAACATTAATGAAATTTAACAGTTCCATTAATAGGAAATTCATTTAAATATATACCGACTACTGTGTGAACTTCCCATGTGCCTAAACAGCATGCTTTTAATAAAGAATCATCTGAAAATACATTTCATGATATCGTAGACATTAATTCTCTCTGTTGGTGTTACCATTAGTCAAAGAGCCCTTTCTGAAAGAAAATAAGGGGAAAATACATAATTCATTTGGAGAACGTTTATTCTGTGTTGTTCTCTTGACCCAAGTCAACTTCTTAACAACACAGGTATTCATGACAAAGAGAATTAGTCAAAGTTATGGAAAGATCAGCTCTAATGACGTTTACCGCTATAAGAAAAAGTACTTAAATAGTTTTTCAAAACTGATGCCAAATTTAAGAATAGTGCATACTTTATAGATGATAAATATGAGCAAAAAAATTAAGAAAATTAAAATTGCCATATCTATTAAATGGCAAAATAGAAACAGAGACCTTTTGAGAAAAGTTTTTTGTTATCAAGATGTGATAAAGCCAGTTGAATTTTAAGTTTTCCTATTTCTTGTAATGTTGACTTTCAGGTTACTGAATTAGACAGTATACTTGTCGATGTAGTCTTAAAAGAATTTGTAAGGTGCCATAAACTGCTTTACATTTTTTTTTAAGGAACAAGAATAAAGATGCCAAATTACATGTTTTTTGTTTTGTTAATAACTATAGCAATAGTCATAGCTTTTTTTCTGTTACTCTATTATTTCCATACTTCCAGGATTAAAAGTTGGGAAGCTTAAAGACACCTTTTCTAAATATTATTCTCTTTATTCTTATTTTACTTTCTATTCAAACTGCTTCAAAATCATAGATAAAATTTGATACATTGTAGGATAGGGAGGGAAAATATGGGATTTTTTAAGTGACTAAGCTGTAAACTTTAGAACAGCAGGGAAGGGGTTGATAAGTGAAATTGCATAGATTGCTACTTAAAGGTTTTTGAACTAATTTTAATGTGTTACACAAATGTAGTCCTGGTTGTAACTTTTGAAGAGTTGAATACAGATATGTCTCAGCAGCGCAGAACGTATTTTGTCTTTGTAATATTCAAAGTAAGGAGACAGAAAACAATGTGATAATGAAATTAGGTTGATACACAGGAAAAAGAAACCAGAGTTTAATTAAGAGGGTTTATTTCCTTTCACCTGAGTTCAGAGTATTTTACCTGAAAGAAAATGGGAAGTGAGGACTGGCTTGAACAAGGTCAGTGCCACTGCAGGGCCTGGTGGCCCCACTCCTGCCAGAGTGTTTGCCTCATCCCCTCAGCAGGGCAAAGTGAGGCCAATTCTTGACCCAGGATTACTGAGATTCCTAATGAGAAGGGGAGTGGGTACTGCTTTTTCTATCTTTACATGCCACTTTGATTAATTCATTTTTCTCCTTTTCCTATTTTGCCTTTAGATCTTATAATCAATGGATAAAGTGGGGAAAATGTGGAATAACTTCAAATACAGGTGTCAAAATCTCTTCAGTCATGAGGGAGGAAGCCGTGGTGAAAGTGTGGACATGAACTCCAATAGATGTTTGTCTGTCAAAGAGAAAAACATCAGTGTAGTAGACTCAGCTCCTCAGCAGCAAAGCAGTCCCTTAAGAGAAAATGTTGCCTTACAATTAGGATTAAGCCCTTCGAAGAATTCTTCAAGAAGAAACCAAAATTGTGCCACTGAAATCCCTCAAATTGTTGAAATAAGCATTGAAAAGGATAATGATTCTTGTGTTACCCCAGGAACAAGACTTGCACGAAGGGATTCCTACTCTCGACATGCTCCATGGGGTGGAAAGAAAAAGCATTCCTGTTCTACAAAGACCCAAAGTTCATTGGATACTGATAAAAAGTTTGGTAGAACTCGAAGTGGACTTCAAAGGAGAGAGCGGCGCTATGGTGTAAGCTCTGTACACGACATGGACAGTGTTTCCAGTAGAACCGTAGGCAGTCGCTCTCTGAGACAGAGGTTGCAGGATACTGTGGGCTTGTGTTTTCCCATGAGAACGTATAACAAGCAGTCAAAACCTCTCTTTTCCAATAAAAGAAAAATACATCTTTCTGAATTAATGCTTGAGAAATGCCCTTTTCCTGCTGGCTCAGATTTAGCCCAAAAATGGCATTTGATTAAACAGCATACAGCTCCTGTGAGCCCACATTCAACATTTTTTGATACATTTGATCCATCTTTGGTTTCCACAGAAGATGAAGAAGATAGGCTTAGGGAGAGAAGACGGCTTAGTATTGAAGAAGGGGTTGATCCCCCTCCCAATGCACAAATACATACATTTGAAGCTACTGCACAGGTTAATCCATTATATAAACTGGGACCAAAGTTAGCTCCTGGAATGACTGAAATAAGTGGGGACAGTTCTGGAATTCCACAAACTAATTGTGACTCGGAAGAGGATACAACCACCCTGTGTTTGCAGTCACGGAGGCAGAAGCAGCGTCAGGTATCTGGAGACAGCCATGCCCATGTTAGCAGACAGGGAGCTTGGAAAGTCCACACACAGATCGATTACATACACTGCCTCGTGCCAGATTTGCTTCAGATTACAGGGAATCCCTGTTACTGGGGAGTGATGGACCGTTATGAAGCAGAAGCCCTTCTTGAAGGGAAGCCTGAAGGCACATTTTTGCTCAGGGACTCTGCGCAGGAGGACTACCTCTTCTCTGTGAGCTTCCGCCGCTACAACAGATCCCTGCATGCCCGAATTGAACAGTGGAATCACAACTTTAGTTTTGATGCACATGACCCATGTGTATTTCACTCCTCCACTGTAACAGGACTTTTAGAACATTATAAAGATCCCAGTTCTTGCATGTTTTTTGAACCATTGCTGACTATATCACTCAATAGGACTTTTCCTTTTAGCCTGCAGTACATCTGTCGCGCAGTCATCTGCAGGTGCACTACGTATGACGGAATCGATGGGCTCCCTTTACCATCAATGTTACAGGATTTTTTAAAAGAGTATCATTATAAACAAAAAGTTAGGGTTCGCTGGTTAGAAAGAGAACCAGTCAAGGCAAAGTAAACGCTCCTGCCCCCGAAGGGTATTCACTAGGTCTGCTTTCATGTGCATCAGACAGTAACCTCTAGCAAGCACACGTGTCAGTGCTAGGTTTTCTCATACAGTATGTGAGCTTAGTGTCAGTGTCTGTCAGATGCAGTCTGCTGTTACTTAGTCAGATAAACATGGTGCCTATTGGAACAACAGAGGATAGAGCTCCAGGTGTTCAGTAAGACGACAAAAACATTTTGCTGATTTAGCTAACAGTTTGGTTTTTAATGGCTGTAGTAACTGAGTGAGGCAACTGTGGGGCATTTGCTATGAAGAATTCTATTTCTTACTGAAGAACAAATTATTAATATTGGATGAGTATTTCAACAGTGTGACTAATGTTTAAAAGTATTTTTTCTAAGAATTTTTCTATAACCTTCCAAAAGTAGTGATGTTAGTAGTTACTATAAATCAATCTTTGGAAGTCTAAAAAATAAAAGACTGCCTTCCTTTTAGAAAAAAAAAATGCAATTTTCTGGCCACAAGGGCATAGTGCAGTTCACTTAAAGTGTTGATGTAGTTTATAGTCAGACTCCTTTTCTCTTCTGCAAAAGGTACTGTTAAGTAAACCAGGTTTTCTAAATAGTTGTTCTTAAAATTTCAGACTTTAGGAAGTTAGTAGTAGGATTTTATTTAAAGGCCCTAGGTATTAATTTTTTAATGAGTGCTTTAACTTAAAACAGATATTTGAATAGCTGCTGCAACATAGTGTCTTGTGTGTGATTTTTTTTTTTTAAGTTGACGTGCAGTCTAATCGTTTCATAAAAGTTGGATCTTTTCCTGTGCCCATCGTGAGTTTGTGAACCATGAAGAAAATGAGACTAGAAGATGCCCAAATAAGTCAGATAATAGTAACTACAGTGGTTGCTAATGTTGAGATTATTAAACTGTAATTAATAATTTGGATGGCAGTATTTATCTCTTTGTTGTAAACTCTTATAGCTGAATTACTTAAGTATAATTTATAGAATTTCAGTGCAGTTAATTCTTAATGGAAAATCTGAAACCTAAATTGCAGATTTAAAAGGTACTGTACAACCATTGTATCTGTAAATAACTTTAATTAGCACCTTTTTGTCACTTAGAATAATATGTAATACTACTTGAGTGAACTCTTTTGGAAGTTATATCAAGTTCTAGTGTTTGCTTCTTAGTAATTGAACTGAATTTACAGTTCTGTCCTAGACATTTTGCACTAAAGTAGCCAAATCCATTCTTGTGTCTTTTTGTTAATGTGCTCTGTACCACTGGTGAGTGCTCCATAGTTTCCTTACCTGCTGCTACAGAATGTTATTTTACATCGCTATGGCTATTGCCAAGGCTACAAAAAAGAAAAAGCTATATTTGTATGCAACACTAACCTTTTGACTGCTAATGTATGTTTCTGCTTGCTGTGCCTTGTTATGGCTGCTTTTTTGTGCTAATAAAGTATGTTTGGTGTTCTCCTTGTATATCTGCTGTTTTATACATTTGCAACAATTTCTCTTATAAATGGAATGGTTTGGGGTTTTTAAATAAGCATTAACTCACAATCTACTGTAGTTAATGCAGAGTTACTGTACAGTCTAATATTGACTTAGCAGAATAAGCTAACTCTAAATTTAATGCTCTACATCTTTCCAATCATAATCACATATACTGTGGAACAGTATCTATAGTTATTACAAATTACTGTACAGTTTAGGTTGTAACAAAACTAACAGAGAAATAATAAACCTTTTGATTTCTCTGCTTGTAAACAAAACATTGAAACTGTCAATGACATGTCATAGGAAATTAATATCTATAGCCTCCCACTGCATCAGAAACAGGTTAAATAAAGTGAACTAATAATACATCAGTACCATTTATTGGTTTGGGGACCATTTTAATTGATGATAATGCCCAAAATGTAGAACTTTAACCAAAGACTTATCCATTTTAAAGCAAAATGGGGATTGGAGGGACTTTTAATTTATGTTATTTCTAATAGAAGTCCCTAAAGAACATATACCAAAGTGTTTGAGAACTTCATCCAAACCTACTTTAAAGCATTATGTGCAATTAAGTTGTTATGACATAATTATATTGCATTATTGTTGGGTCCGTTTTCTTGAGCTTATAATGTACCTGGAAAATAAACCTCTTGAGAAAAAAAAAAAGTCCATACTGATTATTGGGGAAGGTCTATATATACGAGCAAGATTGTGTTTTAGAGTGGAAACTTGAAACTCCAAGAAAGCACTTGATGTTTTTATATACTTGTAGCAAATTGATGTTCTAACTGTAGTTTTATAGGAAGTGTTAATGCTTTTATGTATTTCAGAACTTTCATATGTTAAATGGAAATTGTTTTAAATGTGTAACTATTTGAGTTTATGTAAGCATGTATACACTGTGCTAAAAGTCACTTATGTTTCAGTTTGTGTATAATATCAATATGCAACTTTTGGTTTAAATTTTTTTCTTTAAATAATAGTGGCTTACATTTTAAAAAAGAAAAATCACCAGCATGAAATTGCACCTAAGTCTATATTCACTGTGTCCTTTTCTGAATCTCATTGTAACCTGTCAACTAAATTTTGAGTTTTTATGGTCTTTTTGAAGTGTGTTTTAATACAAACCAGGAAATTCTTTAGGAGTTGGGACACATCTTCATAATGAAATAATTCACCCAAGGAAAGGTTGCTTTGATTCACATCCATTTTCATTCTTTCATTCTCTCCCTTCTCCACACACCTCTCTCTCTTTCTGTATGTATACATATACATTTATAAACACTCACATACATATTTCTGGTGTTAACATTAGACAGTATTGCCACCTGATTTAAAATCATTTAGAGGCCTTATTCCACAGATACTACCTCGGGAGTATCCCTGTACCATTCAGATTTTATTATCTGCACCTAAAGTTTTCCCTTGCTACTATAGTCTGTTTGTAATATAGTCACCTTGCAAAGAGAGAGAATTCATCAGTATTTTCTTTTTTGGCAGTAAAGAATTTGAAGAAGAAATAGTTTGGTTGAAGTAGAGTTATTAAGAGTGATAATTAAGTTTGTATTTCTTAGACAAAAATTGAGCCCAAATAATCATTCTCCACAAACCAATTTGTATTTTTATGGTCTTTTGGAAGGTTTATATAAGATTTATAATGGCTTGAACCATAAAAATCGATGCTTGAATTCTAAGCGTCACTTTAACAAAATCCAAAGTTTATGAACTTTTTTATTTGACCTTTTGATCTGGTTGCTGTTCATTTCTATCCAAAAGCTTCCTTTTCTCCCTGGCACTAAACACTAAATTTGCTAAGTTTCAATGAAACTGGTCTTAAATCTCTTATTTTTATGGCAAATAGTAAAAGTTGCTTTTTAGTAGTGACAGAGAGCCTATAGATGAGTCAGGATCCTCCAAAGAAAGTTATAGACGGAGCCATCGGAGTGCATGTTAACACAGGGCAGTGATACCAGGTTGTTTGCTTGCTTATTCTATACCCCAACACATCCGGTTTTACTTAAAATTAGATTAAAATGCACACAAAGGGCTGACTCAAGGGTGAGAAAAGTTTCCAAAGAGAACAATGATGTTTGCTGCATGTGCATAAAAACTACATATATATGGGGCTCAGGGTTTGTTTTATATTTTTGCAACAGCAAAATATCCAGGACATATTCTTTTAAAATAATATATTCTAAGGTTTGGGGTGGAATTTTTGTGGGAAGTAGTTGGGTTTGGAGGGGGGGAAGGGAGTGTTTTTCATTGCAAAGTATGGATGAGTTGGAGCAACTCTTTTCACGCCCTGCAAGCTTGCTTGAACATTTGGATTCTTTTCAACCATTCATTCGACAAATTTTCATTGAAGACCCATGTGCTGGTCACTATTTTAGGTAATAGGGATACAAGACAAAGTTACTGGCTTTTCGAGCTTATTACATTCAAGTAGATAAGACAGCAATGAAATACAAAATAATTTCAGGAGCTATGAATAAAATGAGGCAGAATATGGTGACAGAGGGATAGGGGCATAATTTTATAGGGTCATTGGAGAATAGTAGCCTTCAATGATGAGGCAGTCACACCAAGATCAAAGAATAGAGCATTCTAGATGAAGGGAACAATAAAACCAGTCCCCAAAGCAGAGAGGTGATCATATGCTGAGAAAGAATGCCAGTAAGATGAGTCCAGTACATGTGGTGGGCAGTGGTAGGTGGTGAGGTTCTAGCGGTTGGCAAGGGCCTGACCATTCAGGGCTGTGAGTCCACAGTGAAGGGTGTAAATGTTACTCTGTGATGGGAAACCATTGAAGGGTTTTAAGCAAGAGAGTGACGCAGTTTGCTGCATATTCCTCTGGTGGGTGGAGAATAGACTAATGAGGCAGGATAAGGGAGACTTGCAGTCATCTAGGTGGGAGATGGGAGCCTGGACTGGGGTGGTAGTCACAGGAAAAAGTCAGATATAGGATGTATTTTAGTGTTAAAGCTGACAGGATTTGATTTTCAATTAGGAGAAAGCAAAGATGGCCAATTTTTGTCATGAGCAAAGATGGTGATTAGCTGAGATTCCAGAAAACCAATGGAGGAACAAATTGGAGGGTATAAATCAAATCCTGCCTTGGATATGTTGAGTTTTGAGATTCCTATTAATTATCGCAATAGAGACATTGAGTAGGCAGTTGGATATATGACTGTAGGGTTTAGGGGAGAAAATAAAAATGATGAATCACTATACGGATAGTATTTAAAACCACAGGACAGGGTACAACACCTAGGGATTTTATGTAGAATGAAGTGTTTCTTTGAAGGAAGTAATTATGGCAACATTTATCTTAGTTTGTCAGTTCAAGATTCCGTATTAGATTTTTTTTTTTTAAAGCCATCTACTTTCAATACAGGGCTTGCCTTTCAAGAAGTTTTAACATATTGGAATCATAACCTTGCACTGAGTTTTTAAACCTTATCCACATCAAATTTGGGCGTCATGCTTTTTCCATGTCTGATTTGTGTATCTTTTCTTAGTGTGAATTTCTATGTGAGAAATCCAAGTTCATTATGGATTATTTAGAAAGGACTAAAGATTTTACAGAACTAGTACCAAAAAGGAGTCCACATTACCATTTTCTCTGCCACCGGCACCCTGCCCTGCTCTCTCAACTCCCCTTTTGTAATCTTGGAGAGGTAACTGCTATTAACATTTGTTATTTACCCTTCCACCATTTTTGCATGCATTTTTAACAGTTAAAAAGTCAAAAATTTATATAATATATAGTTAGAGAAAGAGTTGTAGGCCTTGGGTCACTTTCTGAGGATTTTTTGAAATAAAATTTCAGCAGAGGATGAGGCCCCTTAGTTCATTGATTTTATAAGCCAGTGGGGGCACCGGCATATGTAAATCTATAATGATGAGAATAAATGGAAAGAGACCAAGCAAAAACTGGTTTTATTGGTGATAAGGAAAAATAGAAGAGTGACCCAAATGGAGTCAGGTTGATCTGGGAAGGAGTCTGGGATTTCCATCATCACAAGAATGTCTGAGAACTTGGTGTAGCAGAAGGTGGTGGAGAGGTCAGGTGCAGTAGAGCAGCAGGTAGTGACTGGAGCGGGGCAGGATGGAGGTGGAGAAGTCCGTCACTGGTAGGGTTTGAATCTGCCGGACTCAACAGTCTGAAATTATCCAGCATCTGAAGCGAAGAAGAACTAGAAATTGTGCCAGCAGCCGTAGAATGGACTGGAACCCCAAGGGCTTGCAGTCAGGAAGTCCTGTGAGATTGGCCTAGATCAGATCGCTCGCACTGGAATTAAACCGAGGAGCACATGTGAGAGAAGTTGTAAAAGAAAAATTAGCACAATTTGGGTAAGAAGAAGCAAGCACTTTGCTTGCCTAGGAGGTTTCTAGTTAAATATGTCAGAGTTTCTCCAAATTTAAGCAAATCATAAAGCCAAGCTGTGTTTCCCATTTAATACAAATATGTATCCCGTTTTTAAATAAAACTGAATATGGATATATTTTTGAAAGGCACATTTTAGTGCAAAAATTAATAAATATTTGATCATATAAGGAAAACTTCATCACTACTGGCTACACTTAACATAGAGAAAATTAGGTCAAATCTAAAGCAACACCAAAAAATTTTTTTATTTGACAAAAATGCTGAGGAAAGGTAGCAAAATAAGATTTAAGAGGGAGTTATTAAGCTGGGCTTGGTGGCTCACACTGGTAATCCTAGCACTCTGGGAGGCTGAGGTGGGAGGACTGCTTGAGGTCAGGAGTTGGAGACCAGCCTGAACAAGAGTGAGACCCGTTTCTACTAAAAATAGAAAAATTAGCCTGACGTTGTGGCACAGGACTGTAATCCCAGCTAATCAGGAGGCTGAGGCAAGAGGATCACTTGAGCCCAGAAGTTTGAGGCTGCAGTGAGCTATGATGACACCACTGCACTCTACCCAGGGCAACAGAGTGACACTCTGTTGCAAAAAAAGAAAAAGGAGTTATTGAATTTGACTCCCCCAATCCTATGATTGATGTAGTTTTTCTGATTTCTCAACTTTGGTGTAAAAACTGCTTTGAATTTTTATTGTTTAGTAGCAGTATATTTAGAAATGTATTGCTGCCTAACATTTCTTTCCCTGGGTATTTACTAAATATCCCTTTCTAACTAGGAACCCAAGATTTTAGGGTCTTTTCTTTTTACCTAATGTATCATTACACTGAACGATTTAATTTTTTCTCGTCTATCTTAAAATACAAACAATTGTGCACTTAACCCTACCTTTTTATGTGCTTCTAATTCTATAATAAAAAGGTGAATTATTTTAAATTTATTGTACTTTTCTTAAGCCATTTTAAAAAATTGAACAGGAATATTTTAAAGGTTTGTCACCTAATTTAAAAAATATTTTTAGGTGCCCTTGGATGTGATTGAGACAGTATTAAATTTTAATAGCATTAAAGGAATAGAGAAATATTTCGGTATAGTAGTTCCAACACTGTGAATAATATAAATTTGAAATTATATCTTTAAAATATTGTCTTTTAGCAATTACTTTCCTAATGATAATAGAACTGAAATTAATTTTTAGAATTTGGCTCTGCAAAATTTCTCAATCCTTTGAACAGTCGATAATCGGAGAAGCAGTATAGTTTATTGGTGATATAAACAAAATAAATGTAAGGTCCTACATTTGATAACTAAACAAATAAGTCTGGGCAATATACCTAACATAAACTGGGGAAAGCTGCCATGAGAGTTTCCTGGCCAGCGAACAAACCCTATATAATCTGATGCAGCAGGTGGATCATTCTGTAATATATAAGATTCACCTGAGCTGCCTGCGTCTCATTCCCTACTCTTCTTTGATACCTGGCTTGGAGGGGTTAAGTGACTTGTCCAAGGTCACAGAGAGAATGTCAGAGCTAGATTTCAAACATGATCTGAGGCCAGAGCCTAAGCTCTTATCCACTATACTTTACCGTTTAGACCCTAATTAGTCAGCCAAATTAATATTTCCTTCAACCCTTTGTTCTCTTTTATTGTATTTTAAAAACAATAGATTTTAAATAGCTGGTAAAAATAGATTCTAGACCATTGATAAACATGTTGAAAGAACAGGCCCTGGAATCTCCTTAATTCGTGTCCACCAGTTTGTCACTTGGGAAATGCCCTTGCCTATTTCCTCCACTTCCTGTAGTACAACTGTCCCCTTGCTCACCACTCCCCCGTCACGCTGGTCGCCTTACCAGTGCTCTGTCATTCCAATATCTTTCCCATTCAGGGCCTCTGTGTGTGCTGTTCCCTTGCAATTGTCATCTTCCCAGTCTTCCTCATAGCAAGATTCCTTTCCTTCTTGTACCTAAGCTTGAGTGTCACCTCCTCAGAGAGACTGCTCAGGCCATTTAAAGGAGACTCCCCCCAATATTCTCTACCTCTGCCCTGATTTTGTTTTCTTCATAGTCTTTGTTACAAGACTTGCAAATATTTTATTCACCTGGGCTTTTGAGTTTTGACTCTCCCTCTTGAGAAGCTCTGAGCACAGAGACCGTATTTATCTTGTTTGCTATTTTATCCTCAGTGCCTAGGGTAGTGCTTAACACAGAGTAGGTTATTTAATATTTGTTAAATGAATGAGTAATCCACTTGTATTTATTTCTCCACACAAAAAAGTTGTGAAAACCTTACCCTTGTCCTAAAATCTAGATTGCTCTCCATAGTTCTATAATGTCCCATTTAGTTGTTCTATGAAAAAAGGTAAGATTAATCTGATGTGAATTGTTCTTGGTGAACCTATGCCGATTCCTGGAGATTATACATTTTCCCCAAATTCTCACAGGCCCTACCTTTAGTAATCCAACCTGGAATGTTGCCCAGGATTATGTGAAGCTCATTGGCTGCAGTTTGTGGAACATCTGATTCCCCTTAAAGATAAGAATCACCTCTCTCTGGTCTTCCAGCATGCCTTTCATTTTCCTCAACACCTCTGGTGACTCAACCTCAGGGAGCTTACTTGAAGACTCTCTTCATTTTCTGGAAGAAACTATTACAGGACAGGATATTTGGTTTGTGTGTGTTTGTTTTGAGACAGGGTCTTGCTCTGTTGCCCAGGCTGGAGTACAGTAGTGGGGTCATAGTTCACTGTAACCTGGGACTCCTGGGCTCAAGTGATCCTGTCTCAGCCTCGGTAGCTAGGACCACAGGTGTGCGCCACCATGCCCAGCTATTTTTTTTTTTTTTTTTAGAGGTGGGATCTCACTATGTTGCCCAAGCTGGTCTCAAACTCCTGGGTTCAAGTGATCCTCCCACCTTAGCCTCCCAAAGTGCTGGGATTACAGGTATGAGCCCCAGGCCAGGATATTGGAACATATTTATAATAATTATGTTTTTTTCTAGAATCTCTTCACCCATTCAGACCATTGATTTCCCTCTTGTCAGGTTTTGTTCTGCCTTTTTCAGAAAAGGTAGAAGTATAATATGAATTGGATAGCTGAGCTTTCCCATCATCTATTAACATTATATCATTTACTATTTCTTTATTCATTGTCTGCTTCTCTCAAACATAACTAAAGTTGTGTATGTGTGTGTTTGAAATCAAAATACTTTCCTGATTTTGTGTGTGTTTGTGTGTGTGTGTGTGTGTGTGTGTTGTAAATCAAAATGCTTTCCTGGTAGTAAGATCAGATATCCTTATTTATGCATTTGGATCATCCTCTTTAAATATACCACAGCTGTCTAGCAAAAACAGATAACCTTAAATACTTCCTCTGGAAAAGCCTGAACTTTAAGATAAAATACATGGTTGTAGACGCTAAAAGTACAACTATTTAAAGGAATGCAGAGTAAAATTTTTCATTAAAATCAGAAAATTGGAAATGCGCCATATCTGTAACTTTAGCAACATGTTTAGCAGATTTCTGGTGAAGACCATAGATTGTGTTTTCTACCTGAATATCCAGGATGCAGGGCCCAGTGGGTCATAAAATCAAATGAACACATCTCTGCCTTTTCCCCCTTCATCTGTCTCCCCAATCTCGTTTTCATACTTAGGGTCCAAATAATTTTCCTCCTTTGTATGTTAAGAGATATATTAAGTATGCATTTTTTTTAAGTTCTTTGGGTAGCTTCTTGTGACTTCCAACACCAACAAGGTGTGTGTGTATGTGTGTGTGTGTATCATAAATACAAAAATTCAAAGTGATTGCTCTTATACTAACATTTCAAAATTGTTTATAACTTCAGTCAAACCATGAAAGAATGCTGCTTTGGTAATGGGAAAAGTATGGTATGATGTTTTCAAATGTATTACCATTATAGTCTCTGTTCATTAAACTTGACCTCCAGTGGACAGGTATAGGATTACTCTTTTTTCAATCCTTAATAAATGAGTGAAGAGACTCAGAGGAACCCATATATTCATGTTTCAATGGTTGAAATGTAGGTATGGGTGCTGTGTCCTCTCCTGCAGTGTGGGCACAAAGCTGTCCAACCAGGTGGCTTTTAAAAACAGACAAGTAGATGCCTAACATGATGGCTTTGCTGTGGTGATGGATAGCCGTGGGTAGGTTATACAGAGAACAAATAAACGCTGGAAAACACTAAGGCCCATGTAGTTGGAGGTAACTATAATATATCTGTGAAACTATCGGCCCTAAGTTATGCGGTAAAGTCTTTTTTTTTTTTTTAATAAAAAGCAACACTCTAAACATTGTGTGAAGCTGTGTGAGATCCTACAGGAGGTGGGGCGTGGTGAGGTTTGGTGACTGGGGCTTGGGGTCAGTGGCTGCCACTCCTGTCATCTTGGTCAAATCACAGTTTCTCTTGGCCTTTGTTTCTACCTCTCGTGAAGAAAATAATACCTGCTTATCCCACAGAAGTACATTTTGGAAATCATCTCAGATAGGAAATGACAGGTAAAACACAGATCATTAATTTTCAGAACTCTGTGGCATTTGGGAAAATGGACATTTTGTAATGTATGTGTATAAGTTAATATAAGGCAGGGCAGATTTACTGAAATAATTCTTCAGCTGAGAAGCTGTTTTTTCTATAACATTTTTCTTCTGAAGAACTCAGATTTATGTCATAGCTGTGTAACCGTTGCCTGGCTGGGGTGTGCTCAGCTCAGCGACCTATTAACCGGTGAGTTTCTGAACTGATCCCAGGCTTGTTTTCTTCAACTACCTCCCTCTTTGAGAAGTGCCTGGCACAGAGCCTGGCACATGGTGAGTGCTTGGTAAGTGCTGTTATTGTTTTCTTTGTCCGTACATCATCTGTGCCTGCTATTCCATTAGTGGAAACGCAGTACTGGAATCCAGAGATCCTGATCAAAATCATAGTGTCTCTTTTTTATGCTAAAGGCTTGGCTAAAATGAAAATTCAGTTGGTAGTTCTATATACTGTTGGTTTAATGTGAAGTTTTAGTGAAGGACACAGTCAAAATGTTTAAATATTACCTCTAAATCTTCATGGGGGGGGAATCTGTAAAATTTCTTGCTTGGAAAATTACTGGGAAGCAAATAGGATAAAGCAAACCATAATTCTATTCAAATTTTTATTTTAATGTTCATAAAATGTTTTAGTTTTCCATCAAGTGGAATAATACATCTTTGGAATCAGTAGAAGTATAGTTATTAAAAATTTAGTTTTATGTTTTTTTATCCTGGTAGAAATGTATTAATAGCAATATACATAAAAGGAAAAGTTTCACTAATTATTTTTCTTCAAATGCACCATTCTATTTTATAATTTTGGATATGAGGATAGGATTGGGAAACACACACACTACACACACACAAACACACATGGACTGGGGCGTGGCTGATGTAGCCATAAGACCTGCTGTAGCGATCTTGTACCACCAATACAAATCATCAAAGTGTGGTCATCTATGGGAAATTCACATTGTCATCAACTGCTGCCCAAGACTTTGAAAACCAGTGTGTTTTCTTTCATGATTGAGATTTCTGGAAAGAGTCCCAAGTGTCCCTTTTCATCTAAGTTCTGTTTGTCACTTCCCCATTCTGCACACTGATTCATTGCTCATTGGAACTGTGATTTCCATGAAGGTAGAGACCTTATCATTCTGGTCCTTGCTGTATCCCTAGGGCCCAGCCCAGTGCTTGGCTTATGGTAGGCCCTCAGTAAATATTTGTTGAAAAAGTGAATTACTTTTCAAAAATAAAAAATATTTGATCACCTACTGTGCATAATTAAAAAAACATAAAACATGGTCTTTTGCCCTAAAACTTAAATCTCTTCCATTTGAAAGAATTAAAGACCAAGATAGCATTGTCTGCTCATTTTACCTTGCTTTATGTCAAAAACTTTAATAAAAAGTTGTGCTTTATTCCTTTATTTTTATGACTTAATTTCCTGGCTACCTTACAGTTAAAAGACTCTTCTGACCTTATTAGTGTTGAAATTAATGCTTAACCTTTTTGGCGTTATTACTTCATTCTGCTAGCTATATACCCCCTCTAAACCATAAAGAAATTGAATTCACGTCATCTGATTCTAGAACTGCTAGGGGTTTAGAAGATGTCGGCTTCGCTTTGAAGTTGAAGTGCCTACCATTTGTTGAGAAGTAGAGCTCAGGGAACCTGTAGTGTATCAGGAAACAGAGGAAAGTGCTTCTACCTATCAACATGGATTTTTTTCCCAAAAAGAGATGAGACAGTGGGACATAAGTAAAAGACCACATAACTGTCACTCCTGAATGTTTCTATTTACACTAGAGTGTAATACTAGAGTGGTGTTTTATTCTCTAAGGCAAAATTTTAGAGTATTGTCCTTGGGAGCTACACTGGAGACGTTTCTAACAGAATGTTCTGAAAGCATATGTTACACTTGTGAGGAATGTCTCTGAACATCCAAATAACAGATCAAGTGAAAGAAAGTGGTATTTTGATTTTAACCATTTGTGACTTCTTGTGCATGTGCTGTCCTTAGGTCCTGGCCACGTGCTAGGGCTCGTGCTGTCCTGCACAGGCACACGTTTCTCCCTGGCCTGTCAGCTTGGGAAGCAAGGTCGAGGTGAACGAAGGGAATTCCAAACCACACTACTTGGCCCTATCCTTAGAGGTAAAGCTCAATTCTACCTTCAATCATTGGATTCTTCTTTCAGTTCAAGAAAGCTAATGCCATGCTGATTTACACAATCAAATCAGAAAAATTTTGAGGAGAGAAGTAAATAATTTCAATCCCTTTATCACTGATCTGCTTTTTGAGTGATTGTAGTTCTTCTAGGTTTAAAAACTTTATATGGTTTTTTTGTCCTGTGGTTATTTTATTCTGTTGTTGAAAGAAAAGATACAATCTAATGGCCTTAAATATACTTAATTTGAATTTTTAATTAAATATATTAAGTGGTTAAAAAAATATTTCCCAACCCCACATCTTAGGAGAAGGATATCTCCACGCTTACCAGACAGTCTCTGTGTCCAGTGAATGACTCCTCCAGGAAGGGACATGGCCCAACCCTTATGAAAGCTGTCCCTAGTCCCCATCAGTTGTAACAAGAAAGAGCCTTCCAGGTGTGGCAGTTAAGTGGCCTTTTACCTGTGTCTGTTTTCTCTTGTCTCTAGAACTAGGTAGAATCACCTCCCTCCTCTAACTGATGCACACTTCAGATCACTTGAGCCCATTTCTCAACATGTCCTAGGTTCCCATCCATTTAGGACAATGATTCTCAAACTTCTTGGTGTCAAGATCCCGTTACACTCTATAAAATTATTGATGACCCAAAAAAACTTTTATTTGTGAATTTATATACCAATATTTACCATGTTAGAAATTAAAGCACAAATTTAAAAATATATATTTGTTAATTCTTTTAAAAATACTAAAACCCACTATACATTAACATAAATAACATTCTTTGAAATATGACTATTTTGGAAAACAAAATTCAGTGAGAAGAACAGCATTGTTTTAATCTTTGCACAGCTCTTTAATATCTGGCTTAATAGAGGACAGCTGGATATTCTTATCTGCCTCTGCATTCAATCCGTTCCAGTATGTTGCTTTGGTTAAAAAATATGAAGAAAATCTGGCTTCACGTAGATATGTAGTTCAAATAGTTGTGGATATTTTTTGGTGATACTAGAGCAAAACTTGACAAATGATAGTTTCTTAAAGGCTGATTGCAAAGTAAAATCTGAAACCCTATCAATGAACTTTTAAAATGTATTACATTAATCACTTCTTGGCCTTTTGGCTAAGATCAAGTGTAAGATCCATCAGCCTATCTTGTACTCTGAGTGGATTTGGTAGCATCATGCATTGCATTGGTCATTTGGAAAATACTGGCTCACTGAGTTATGCAGTTCTTCCAAATCTTTATTCATTTCAGTATACAATGTTTTTAAAATCCCATTGAATAATAGCACCACTGATCTCATCCTTAAGTATTGGGAAACTCATAATATTGAATACAAGTTTTCCCAAATTCTAATTTTTGCTTGAAAATTCAGATTTTATCATTAGCAACAAATACTTTCAGTTGTTTCCCTTAAAGTGGCATTTTCAAGAAAATGTCGATACTTAAGTCTGAAAAGCCATAGTTTTTCATTCTTTCAGATAAAAATGGTGTTCCGTTACAAAGTGGCTAGTTCAGCTTGCAGTTCAAACAGTCACACAGTGCTTGTCTTGGAGAAAACCACTGTACCTCAGAATGCAACAGAATGCTTTGTGCATTTTGTTATGCAGAATATTAAAAAGAGATGTACTCAAGAGTTGAAGTTTAATAAAATTAATAATTTTTACTGCTTTATCAAGGACATTGTTACATGAAGCTGGCTTCTTTTTGCTGTTGCCAGGGCATGGCGATAAACAATATGCTCACTCCTAGTATACTGCCTTGATTGATGCTAAGGTACTGTTTGCCTACAATTGCTTTTGCACCATCAGTGCAAAATTTCAACACAGTTGTGTCAGTATAAACCATGAGATTCAAAAAGTTACTCAACACCTTGACTATTTCAGCACGTGTTTGTTGCCATGTGTTCTTATAATAAAATATCTTCAATGACCCATTGGGGCTCATATGAACAAATATAAGCAAAACAGCAAATCCAGCAACATCTGTCCATTTTTAAGGCGCAAGAACAATTCTGTAAATTATACATTAACTCGGTCTTCATGTTTACAGTGAAATCTGAAATTTGACAAGTTATCATGTTTTGGAGAAGCGGCACTGGTTTCTTTTCCTAACTTTTCATGCAGCAAGCATTCAGCAGTATCAATTACACAAGGCTTTGTCACTCTCTCAGCTAGTATGTGCACTTCTCCAGCCAATGCCATCTGATAACTCACCCTGTGGGATACTTTGGTATTTTTTTCATTTCTAGTTTGAAAACCTAAATCAATATTTAACTTTTAAAGAGCTCGACATGTCTACATTTGAAATATTCCTTTTTCTTTGAACTCTGATGGGTCTAAAAAGGACAATTTGAGATTGTTGTGTTGCATAAGACACAATTAGGAGACTTACTAGCATCCACGAAGGTGAGAGGAAGAGAGCTGTCATTGTATTTTTATTTCTTCATCCAGTTTCTTTGAAGTTGATCCTCCCTTCCATGAGTCAGGGAACTCATACTTCAGGTTCATCTTCTTCGGCATCTTAGACAGAGACGCTACATGTGGGGATTGGGAAAGTGAGTCTTCTTATCTTTTGTTTTCAAGCCAATGATCTATCCTTAAAGAAAAGAAAAACATCCTATAATTTTTCTTTTTATTTTTAGAATACTGAACGCTTAAGGTAATTGTTTTAGGTGAATTTTTTTAATTTAAAAATTTTTTGAAAAAAATTTAAAAGATTGCAAAAATAAAAAACTCAAACCAACAACAAGATATACTTATTTGCTGTTGAGTTTCCCAATAGATGCAAGGGAAACCTTGGGATTTCAAAACAATACATTGGATAATAATGAGATTACAGACATTACAGCAGGTATAATCAAAGATAGTAATAGTGTAGTCCAAGTATTAAGAACAAACTGAGTTAATCTCTGAAAATACACATATTTATATGCTAAAAAATAAAAACACAAGAGTACAAAAAACACACATTCCACTAGCTGTTGGAACATTGATATCATCCTATGTCATGTAGCCTCTGGAAAACTCAACTGTATTCTTGTGAAAGAATGAAAGTGAAGAAAGCAAATGATGCCTTAGTATTATTATAAAATAGTTCTGACCTCACAGACTTTCTGAAAAGATCTCAGTCCCCTGGCGTCCCCAGGCTACACTTGATGAATCACTGGTCTAGGGAACCATCAGTTTTAAATGGGTTTAAATTATCTTAAATATGCCAAAGAGAAAAAAAAATGCCGAAGAGCAGTATATTACATTTTCTTTATTTGACGCACCTTGTAGAACCTAAAATTAGATTTGAGGACTTGCTGATGCTTTGAATGAAGTAAGAGACTTAGTGACTCCAGAGGCTGGAGCTCAAGAGCCATAGATTCTAACTTGGGTCCCTTACACCCTCTGCCTTTGCAGTCCGACTCTGGATGCCCTGATCCAGTCCTTGTTAAAAAGCTAGTTAGCTATTTAGCTGTTTGATAAATTGAATGAATTTAAATCCCCACATGTTGCTCCTCCAGATCACTACGTGACCACTTATTTTCCTTCAAAGAGGAAACTGTAGCAGCTAGAAGTGTTTGTATATGGTTGGAATTTAATCGCTTTGCATTTTAAACATTTCTTCTAAAAGAAATTTCCTTTGATTCAATACAAAGATACACGATTATGTATCATGTACCCAATACTATTTTGGACTTCATGGAATACAAAAGGTGCACATCCCTGCTCCTCAATTATTAATTTTGCAGAGACTTATTGCATGAAACAAAGGATTTAAGAAAATATATAGTTAACTATTTCCTCAAATGTAATCAAATGCTCAAATGTAGATTATGAGCAATGAGAATAAGGTACAGGAAGGGATTTTCGGTTTTTACAGAAAAGGTGAGTTTTAAGAAGGCCTTGAAGGATGAGTAGGAGTAGATAGAGGCAGGATGGCAGGGCTGTTCCAGAAGGACAATGGTTGGGACGAAGGCTCTGAAGCTGGAAGATGGAGCTAAGCTTGAGGGGATGGAGGTCACTGGGGCTGTGACATTTGCAGACAGCCATATCCAGAGCTGCAGAGGTGAAGAAAGGGGTGGAAATAGTTGTTTTCTTCTTCACTCTCCTACCCTCAAATTGCCTTTGGTTTAGCAAGGAGGAGCGAAAGTGAACCAAGAGAAATTGGGGAGGCAGCAGAGGCGGGAGGGAAACTCCAGGGTGAGTTACCATCTGTCAAAAGAGGTTATGGGAGTGAAATGAGCAAGAGTATCAGGGCACTGGTGTCTGCGGCAGACGTGGAGACGCCCAGCCTAGATATCCTTCCGAACAAGGACTTGTCACCCATGTGCAGGAAGCGTGGGGAGCAGCCAGCCTGCCTGCAAAGGGCTGTCTTGCTCAAGGCCATGCCCTTCCCTGGACAGCTTGCGTCCTGTCACAGAGAGGCCGGCATGGAAAACCACAGCCATTGCACACAACTCTGCAGGAGGATATTCACAACAGAGCTCCCTGCTGGACTGGCTGAGGCCTCGTTGCTATTCAGTTTCTTCCCCATTCTATTTTCTCCCTCTTCCCCTCACAGATGTTGAGCCCTGATAACATATAACACCCCAAATTCTGCCTCAGTGTCTGCTTCTGGAGACTCCAATCTGTGACATTCTCTCATCCAGGGCTGGAAAAATATATATGTTTATATATGTATTTATATTTGTATGTATATCTCTGTGTGTGTACATATATATGCCTTAATTACTTTCCTATATTCAGTGGTACACTGTCCATCAATTATTAGCAACTGTGTTTTCAACCTGTTGGCTTAGTTATTCTAAATATAGCTATTTTCCTCGAATGAAAATCTTTGTTGCCAAAAAATGTTATAATGGTAAAATTATTTATTTTTCCCACTAATCCCAATGTAATTTTTGCCCATTTTGAGATACATATTATATGCTCAGAACAGCAGGGTGAGACATAAACAGATAGAGTCAACTAATTTACTGATGATTGTGGGCACTGGCTGCAACTTACGTGTCACACAGCTGTGAACTTTAGTACCAGGCTCCCCAAAGCCGACTGCAGATGGGATAGAGAGCTGATTTAAAACATGACCTCCAGGACTGATCCTCAACTTCCCATCCCTGCTTCCAGCATTATTGTTTTGGCGTTAATAATATTAATCAGAACTATGAATAATTCTTGGTAAGAATAAAAAATATTCCATTTGTAACTTCAAAACTATACTCTCTGAAAGGTTGATAGCCACTGTCTCAGTAGTACCTGGTGTCTTAGCTGTGACACCATCTATTCGGCTCAGTCCTTTCGCCCTCCCGCCTGTGCCTGTGCAGAGGGCTGAGGTCTGATTGCCCTGGATCTGTTTGTAGGGAACTCAAGCGGGGCCAGGCTTTTTCCGAAAAATGTTCCACGAGATAAGGAGTTGGGCTATAAGATCCCTAAAGTCTCTTCCTCTTCTGACATCCCAGATCCCAGGTTCTGTGCAGTGTCCAGCACACAGGGTATTTTGGGTCCTTAGAAGTAGATTAAATGGTGATTTTAAAACTCTATTTTAGGCAAATCTTTTTTTATGGAACAACAACAACAAGCAAATATGACACCCTGAAATTCTTCAGGAGAAACAAGGCTTCCTTTCGTGCACCCAGGTGGAGGGCCAGCCCAGGGCTTGTCTGGAAGGCGAGCGGAGGCCACCTTCGATTTTCTTCCCTTCTGTCCTCTCTTTGCCCTGCCCTGGTTACACGGGCTGCCTTTCGCTCAGCCTGCCCGTCTCACCACACCTCCCAAATATCACTTCCGCAGATCACTGCTCCCCTGACTCCCCAGTGTCTCAAAATGCAGTCCGAGTCCACAGGCGGACACACAAGGTCTGGCCGCTCTCCCAGCCGCGCACTCTGTGCTCTAGCCACGCTGGAACTCGCACAGGCCCTGAGTGCGCCACTCCCCTTCTCTACCCGTGTCTTTGTGCTTCCGTTGTTCTTTCTCCGTAGACTGCCCTTCCCTCTGTCCGCCCACCCCAGCTGCCTCAGCCCTCCAGGCTCTGGTACTTCTGTTGTTTCCTCTGATAGCCCAGTTCCCTCAATATTCTTTACATACCCCCACTGTAACTTTTCCTTTATTTTTTTGTTTGCATTCTAACCCATTTATTTTTCATGCCAGACCCTTCCCTTGACTGTGACTGACTGAAGAGCAAGGACATCGTATTTATCCTTGTATCAGCAGCACCTGCCACAGTGCCTGATACACAGTGGCATCGGTAAGTGCTGAAGGTGAGCGAATGGCTCCCCTGTCCCCTCCTCCCCCAACCCTTCTGGAAGAACTCTTTTTGTCTTGTTTCGTTTTCTTATTTTAACATCTTTCCTTCTGGCCAAACCATCTCCAACAAATGGGAAAGGTCTAAAGAGTGATTTTTCAGGCAAATTATATGCCACCCACAATGCCTGGCACCTGAAAAGCAAGTACTGAAACTGTGTTGAATTAATGAATAGAGCCTCTATGGCAATGCTATGCCTTTGTTTTCTAACCCATTAATAAGTTGACTTCAGGCTAGTGGGAAGATGTCGGGGAGGAAGAAGTTGCCCTCTTGATGCTCTCAAATCATGGCAAAAGGGGGCCACCTGCTCAGAGCCCACCCTGGTTAAGTACGTCTCCCAGAAGATAAAAAGGAGGTAACTTTGGCTCATTCCAAGTACGTTCTGGGCTCTGAGGGTAAGAAGGGTGTTTGTGAACCCTGGAGACTGGGGGTAAGTGCTGGTGCGAAGCTGAATTTGACGGAGTTTCCCCTTTCTGCAGGTTTCTCAGGTGTGCCTGAGGTTCGACTCCTGTCAAGCGGGGCTACAGGTGGGGCCCAGGGGAGGCCTTTCACTAGGACTAGGAAACAGAAGAGGTGTGAGAAAGTGTGTCTGAGAAGTCCATCCAGCACACACGTATTTGCTGGCAGATTATAAACTGATAAATTCATACTACATGAGCCTGTTCTTGAAAACATTGTGGTAAAATTGCCTGCTGACGCAGAAAAAGGAGCTTTGTGAAGTTCTGGAGGAAGAGTATGTGCATGTTCGTGAGTTCCCTGCCTCTTCTCTGGACTCCTCTGTGTTTGCCAAGGCCCTGTGCTGCTCCCCCCGTGGGTTTCAGGACGTGAGCTCCCTGAGAACAAGGTCTTCCCTCTCATCTTCATCGCTCATGCTGGGCCCATAGGAGCTGCTCGATAGATGAGCATCTAATTAGCTGGGAACTAAGTTAACTTAGACGTTAACTAAGCTGAACTGAAGTGCTATCATGTGGCAGCACAGAGAGTGCAAGAATAGCTGCCCTTTATTGCTTTGCGCCGGATGTATACATCACCTGTTTGCATCCTCATAACAACCCTACCCGGTAGGAGATCTTACTATGCTAGTTTACAGATGTATAAACTGAAGCTTGGAGAAGAGCTTATCTGACATCACAAAACTAGAAATTGGTGAGGCTAAGATTTAAACACAAGAACTTCCACTTCTGGTATTGCCTAAGAAAGACTCTCCCAGACCAACCCTCCTGCAGCTAAAAGCTATAAACTCAGAACAGAATAAACTAACCTAAACAAAACTAAACCACAGCTATCTGAAGGCACTGGAGAGTGAGGAGGAGCAGGCAGCCCTGGTGGGGACTCTGTGCTTGGAGGAGTGGAGTTGTGTGAAACGAGTCTCGTTTCCACAGCGTTTAGACTGGGCCAGGCAGAGTCAGGGCGGTGCAGGGACAGTGGCAGTGCTGGGGGACCAGCTTCCATCCTTCTGGGGAACCAGAACACTGCACACGGGGGAACACAGCTGCTGCAGGAGGAATCCCAGCAGAAAAAGGGCTTCAGAGAGGATCCCCAAATCCTGCCTTTGCATGTCTTTATTGACCCCTAAGTCACACACGTGTGAAGCAGACTCAAAGCAGCTCAGCCAAGGACAAAACGTCTGAATTGAGATTGGAGGTGCTAGCCAAAAATTTGCGGTTTGAGTCCAACGAAGATATTTACCTGCTTAAAAAAAAAGGAGAGAGTTAAAAAAAAAAAAGAAAAAGAAAAACAATACTCTTCAGGGGAAAATAGCATAACTCATAATCCAGAGTTTTCATGACTTAACATTCATAATGTCCAGGATGCAATCCAGAAGTTCCTGACATACATAAAACCAAGAAAATGAAGCATATTCTTGAGAGAAAAGAATAGCGACTGAGAACAAACTGGAGATAAACTGGATGCAGAATTAACAGACAGGAATTTTAAAGCAGCTATTATCATAACTATCCTCAATGAAATAAAATAAAATATCTTCACAATGAATCAAAAGAGGAAATTTCAGCAGGTGAATAGAAACAAATAAACAAAAAAACTAAAACCAAAAACTGTCATATTTGAAACTTTAAAATACTAAGTAAATTTAACAATAGAATGGAGATGACAGGGGAAAAAAATAAGTGAACTTGAAGACAGATTCATGGAAATTCATATGAAGAACAGGGATTTTTAAAAATTAAAAAAAAAATACACAGAGCCTCAGAGATCTGTTAGATAATATCAGTCTAAATCTGTAGATTCAAAGTATTCCAAGAACACTAGGCAGGATGTGCTGAAGCACATCATAGTGAAACTATTGAAAGGCAAATATAAAGAGACAAACCTTGGAGAAGTAGCAGGAAAAAGCAAACAACATATAACCTACAGGGGAACAGCAACAGCTATCTTCTCATCAGAAACCCTGAGGGCCAGGAGGGAGTAGAACAGTATCTTTCAAGTGCTAAAAGGAAATATGTTAACCCAGAATTCTGTATCTGGCAAAATTATTTAGGAATAACGGTAAAATAAAGACATTTGCAGTTAATTAAATAAAATAAACTAAGAGAATTTGTCAACAGCAGACCTGCACAAGGACGTGCTAAAGATAGTTTTTTCAAGACAGAAGGAAAATGATATCAGAATGAAACTCAAATATCAGGAAGGAATGAAGAGCACTGGAAATGGTAAATATCTGGGTAAATACTAAAAACATTGTTTTCTTTTTTTCTCTTAATTTCTTTATTACTTGACTGTTTAAAGTAAAAATATTAAGATTGTCTTGTAAGGTTTATAATGTATATGGATATGAAACGTATCGCAACCATAACATAAGAGTAGGGAATCCGGACCTATACCTCAGTTGCAAGGTTTTTACATGTTGTGATGGTAAATTTCACGTGTCAGCTTGACTGGACCAAGGATGACCAGATAGCTGGTAAAGCATTCTTTCTGGGTGTGTCTGTGAGGGTGTTTCTGGAAGAGATTAGTGTTTGAATCAATAGGCTGAGCAAAGAAGAGCTCTCACCCATGTGAATAGGCATCATCCAGTCTGTTGAGGGCCTGACTAGAACAAAAGCGCAGAGAAAAGGCGAATTTGCTCTCTGCGTGAGCTGGGATGTACATCTTCTCCTGACCTCAGACATTAGCACTCCTAATTCTCAGGCCTTCCAACTTGGATGGGGACTTATATTAATACCATCCCCAGTTCTCGGGCCTTAGGACTCATGCTAGGACTTCCACCATTGGCTCTGCTGCTCCTGGGACCACTGGGTTCAGACTGGAAATACACCACTGGCTTTCCCAGGCCTCCAGCTTGCAGACGGCAGATTGTGGGACTTCACGGCCTATAATCGTGTGAGCCAGTCCTGCATAATAAATCTCTTTCTCTCTATATATATCCTATCGGTTCTGTTTCTCTGGAGAGCCCTGACACATACACCTTATATGCAGTGATGTAATATTGACTGAATTTAGACTGTGAAAAGTTAAAGATGTATATTATGATTCCTAGAGCAACCACTAAAAATAAAATAATAATACAAAGAAGTTTAGCTAAAAGGCTAATTAAGAAAACTAAAATGGAATTCTAAAAAAGATATTCTGATAATTCAAAGAAAGGTAAGAAAAAGAGACTATGGAAGAAAAATCAGAAGAAACAAGTAGAAAACAATAAAACATAAACTCAAACCTTTCATTAATATAAATGGAGTAAGCACTGCTGTTAAAGGCAGGAATGTCAGAATGGATTTTTTTAAAAAGCAAGAGCTAACTATAAACTGTATTTGAGAGACACGCTTTAAGTATAAAGGCAAATACAGGTTGAAAGTAAATGAATGAAAAAAATATAGTTACATGTCACTTAACAACAGGGATACATTCTGAGAAATGCATTATTAGGCTGTTGTTGTGGGCCATCATGGAGTGTACTGACACAAACCTCCACGGCAAAGCCTACCACACGCCTAGGCTATCCAGTGGACTACTGCTCCTAGGCTACAAACCTCTACAGCATGGACTGTATTGAATCCTCTAGGCATTTGCAACACAATTTTAAGTACTTGTGTACCTAAACATATCCAAATATAGAAAAGATACAGCAAACATATGGTATTATAACCTTATGGCACCACCATCCTATATGTGTTCCGTCACTGAATGACATGTCCATATCTGGTGCATGACTATATACCATACATTTATTTAAGTCTTCTCTTTTCTCCTCCTAACAATGTTTTGTAGTTTTCTCTTTTTCCTGTAGTTTCTATGTTATTGTAAATGGTGTTACGTTTTAGCAGATAGACATCGATTGTGCAAAACCCCAGCAGGCAGTCTTGCCCCTGACGTTTGAAGGTAGTGGAGGGGTTTGGGTCAATAGGAGAAGCAGGTTCTAACGTTCCTTGGTTACTTTTTTTGCTCTTAGTCTGTTTATACTGATGGAGCAAGTTTGGTCCCCCTAAAAGTCCTGCATCGGGGGTCAATGTCCCAGTTTGGAATGGGAATCAGGGTAGAAATGTTTACTCTCAGCTGCTTTCCAGCTCTTGAGTTTATGTTACACATTCAGCCACCTAGACACACCTACCCTCTCTCTTGCTCGTCCATGTTCTAAATTTCTACCTATTTGCCCACCCCTGAAACGATTAACCATAACTGTAACAATGCACTATCGCATAGAAAAGCTACCACGAACAATTGCTTTTACCAAATCAGTTGGGGGGAGGCAGTTTCCACAAAATCTGTCTGGGAGGGCAACTCAATAGGTGTCTAACACAATAAGAAAAGAAAGAAAAAAACTCCCTTGACTTTTCAGCAAGGAAATGATACAGAGAAATCATGTGTTAGCGAAGCCTCCCTGTTGCGGGGGCTCAGGACGTGCAGGCAGCAAAGGGGGAAGAGACTGAAGACACAGAAGGAGCGGAAGGCAGGCATGTGAGGTGGGGGCGGGGGGCAATCCGCGGGAGTCCACCGTGCAGCCACACCAGCTCTTATTAATGTTGAATTTTCCTTAATGGTTGGTCAAGAGCATGATTGGTTAACTGGTGTGTGGTGAATGCACCAAATGCACCAAATAATATAAATCTTGGTCCACATCATTTATCTCATAAGGCAGGCAGCCGTGCAGTTTCAGAATATCTGTCTGGTGCGGGAGTGGAGTCCGGGGCTGGGGCGAGTATGGCGCCGGGGCGGGGGGTGGGGTAGGGGGCAGGCAGGCATCCTGCTGCCTGTTTCAGGTGTTGGGGACGTGCTCATTCTCAAGGGTCACGTATGTTTCTAGCGTCCTCTCCTGCATTTCCTCCTTCAGGGCTCACAGCAATCCTGTGGGGGGGGGGGGGGGGCGGGGTGTGAGTCCCCCATCGGAGCCAGAGAGGAAGGATTTGCTCTGGGGGCAGAGCCGGGATTCCCATTCAGGTCTCTTGTCTCCACACCCTGCAGCTTCCACCTGTGTGACCACTGATGACTTCAGGGCCTGCTGAGGGAACCAGCCTGCTGCTTTCTGACACTCCTCTGGGGGCCTTGATCTATGTGGCATTGTCTGTGTCCCCTGCACATTCCTTTGGCCAGGGGAGCTCACCTGCAGGCTCAAGGACAGTTCCTGCATATGCAGATGGCTTCCTACCCAGCACCTGCGACTCGGCCTGGAGGCTTTCTCTGGCCCTGTCTGTCCACAGCAGTTTAGACTGAAAGTTTGAGGGAGTCAGTGCCTTCCAGGGACACCCCTCTAACAATGAGTGATGAGAGTGGGTGGAAATACCCTGGCTTCCGCTTCAGCCTCCTCGGCCTAGGTGGGCTGATTCTGAGGTGGCCTTGGCAGGACGGTCTCTCGGCTGCCCCCGCCCACCGCCCAGAGCCCACGAACGCAGCCCTTTGCAGCCCTCCTCCCTTCCCCGCTCTCTCCTCACTCCCTCTCCCTGCTTCCAGGAATCATCTCCCAAGTAAGCGACTTACATCTGAGTCCTTGTCTCAGGCATCACTTTGGGGGGCACACTGAGGCAGATAGCAATCCCGACCTAAGGTTCCAGGCATCCGAGCCAGGGGAGCCCTCCGGGACTCAGGGCTCTGTGTGGGAGGAGCCGGGAGACACTCGGAGTGTGGCTGGCAGGTGGTGTTTCAGGTGGGGGGCACTGGCAGGAGCCCAGCATGGAAGGTGTGAGAGGTGGGGGTGGGGTGGGGCGTGGGGGACACGTCATGGGTGGTGGTGGGGAACCAGGGATGGGAACCCGCCTCTCTCAGCAAAGGGACCTGTGCCAACGGGCCACCTTCACCCCAGCGGTTCAGCCAAGGTTTTTAAGGAATGGAATTGGAAATGCCATTTACTGCCTTGCTGTTGGCCCAATATTTCTTGTTTCACATTTTGCCCTGGAAATTCCATTGTCCTTACTCCACAGAGGAGACTAGATTTTTATGGGTAATAAACTATGTTCTCCAGGTTAGATGGCATTTCAACAAGTGCCATCATTACATTTCTCTGCACCCAGCCGTTCACATAGCTCTTCCATTTTGTATGGATGGAACAGCCCTGTGCAGTAAGCAAGACAGGGGGAGGATTCCCACCTGAGGTGCTGGCTAAGGTGCCCAGGGCAACCAGCTGCAGGTGGCGTCTCTCGATAAGCACATGGCGAGGGAGCGCACAGAGCCTGTTCAGTGTGGCTCCACTCCTGTGGCGACAGCAAATGGAGTTCACAGACCCCAAGGGTGCCCGCCCTCTGCTGGCAGAGTCAGCACTGTTCCAAGAGGGGTCTAGGCTGTCCCCCTGGGGCCAGAAGGCCCATGCTGAGATGCTAGGGTCTTTTCCACCCGAACCTGTCCTCTGTGCCCCACTGCGGCTGGCGGGACTTTCTCGCAGACAGCCGTCTTTACCAAGGAGAGTTCCAAGTCCCAGTTCTTTCAAGCGGTTCTGGAGATGGCAGCATTTGGATAGAACATTGGAACTTGGCTGGTGCCTGAGCAGCCAGGACCACGGTGTCTGGCCTTGCGTGAGGCAGGGCGACCTGGTGATGTGGGGCTGAGCCCAGGATCAAGTGAGGCAGGTCTGAAGTCCATCTGAACCTCTTAAAGCCTGGACACGTGGCCAGCTCTTTGCAGGGTTTGTGTCTTTACACCCTTCTGCAGCTCCCAGACGTGTGATTTAGGATGTTGAAAGCACTTGTTATTCCTTGTGCTAATACGATGAAAGCAATACTAATAAAGTGTGGTCTCTCTGCGGCTGTGTGAACAGGGCTGGGCTTCCTGCTTCCCCCGACCTTGGGTGAGGTGGCTGCTCTGTGGCTGTGTCAGGTTTGGCTCCGGCAGGATTCTGTGGCCCTTCCAGCAGAGCTGATGCTGTGGCTCTGTGCCCTTAGCTTGTTGTTTCCCAGGGTGGTCACAGGCCAGGGAACAGCTCCAAGCCTTCCTGGCAAGGCAGACTGTGGAGGCAGAAGCAGGGGCCCTGCCCCAGCCACGGCGGACTCCAAATCCTTCCAGGCCTGGCCCCACTGCTCAGGCCCCACGTGGAGGAAAACTCAGAACCCCAGAGGTGGCCCAAAGTCTCCCAGTTGGGAGGCAGAGGGAGGCAAACCGGTGCCCTTTCTACTGGGACGGCTTCCTCATGGTCATGTTCAACACCTACAGGAAGTTACTGCCTTTCTCGACTAGCATTTCACTCTAACCTTCCCATCTTCCTCCCAGGAAAGTGAGGATTCAACAATACAAATTATGAAGCTCTTCTGCTGGAATCAGACAGAAATGAAAATCTTTAATAAGAGCCCATTCTGAATGCTATGCTGTTGTGCCCAGGTCCCCAAGAGGGTAAAGGTGACATGGGAATTAATATCGCTGAACTCCTTCTCAAACCCTCAAGTCTGAGTCTAACTGTTACCACACGGAGCCTATTTCTCTGTGAATTCCCTAACATTCCAGTTGCCACTGAATTAACCTGGCCTTTAGAGAGAACAACACTTCTCTTCCCTTTGGACAGAGTATTGTGGGAAGGCCGTCTTTGAATCTTCAAGAGTGGCTTTTGTCTCCCCTGTTCCTGTTCTCGCATGTCAGATGCGGGGCCAATCTTATTTCACTCTCCCGTAGCCCACGCCGGTGGAATCTGCCCCTCCTCCGCTAGATTGGGGTGGGCTGCGACTTAAGGGGAGCCTCTCCCAAGGCCACGGAGCTGTGGCCTGGTGAGAAAGATGCTCTGGGCATCTAACATCCTTCAGGACGTAAGTTTGGGAAATTGAGAGGCTGTTGCCATTTGAAGGGTTGTGGTGCAGAAAAGGAAGAGAGGCGAAGCAAAGCAGGTGATCGCCATGATGGTCAGGTGCAGGCCGAGGGCGTGGAGGAGCCAGGGGCAGAGACTGGAGGACAGAGCAGACACTCAGAGGGCAGGGACATGGGTTGAGGGTTCCTGGAAAGATGGGAGTGTGGCCCTCGCTTGGGAGGGCTTTCCCCTGTCAGCCCCAGCTCCCACGAGGGCCAGCTGGGCAGGGCTCATGTTCTGAGTCACCCTCCCTTCCACATAGATCCTTGCACAGAACCCCCTTTCCTCAGCCAGCTCAAGGGAGAGTCTCTGTTTCTGAGCCTCATCCGCTCATCAAAGGCAGGTCTACTGGCTAGTTGAGGAAAATGCCAGAAACCTGCGTCATCCAATATGGCAGCCACTAGCCACATGTGGCTCTCAAGTCCTTGTAGTGTGGCTGGTCCAGATTGAGTTGTGCTGTGAGTGTAAAATACACACTGCATCCTGAAGACTGAAGGCAAAAAAAAAGGTGAAATACTTCGTTAATTATTTTTGTGTATTGATTATATGTTAAAATTAGAATATTTTGGATATATCAGGTTAAATTATTAAAATTAATTTCACCTGTTTCTTTTTTATATTGTTAATGTGACTACAAGAAAATTTACAATTATTAATACATATGTAGCTTATGTTATATTTCTATTGGACAGCCCTGCTTTATACCTCTTTATTCCCTAGGGAAGAGCAACCATAGATATTTTAGTAATCACATTAATTAGTTCCAAAACTAAAACTGAAGCGTCAAGGAATCAACACTCCTAATCTCCTGCCTCCAGGCATGCTGAGCCTAAACCAGTCCCGCTACAATAGTCCTTCTTCCAAAGCCCCCACCCCACCCCAGGGAAACCCCCAACGCGTCAGTGATGCTCTTAACTGAAACATATTTGAACCACGTGAAAATGAAAATACAATATGCTAAAGTTTGTGAGATGCAGCTAAGCAGTGTTTGAGGGAAGAACCACTGGTAGAACATTTCAGAAACATGCTGAGCCAAAGTTGCCAAACAGAAAAGCCTACTTACTGTATGATTCTATTTATGTGAAGTCTAGAAAAGGCAAACCTAATCTTCAGTGATAGAAAGTAGATCAGTGGTTGGTTGGGCGGAGTGAGGGAGTGGGTGACCTCAAAAGAACATGAGGATGATGATAGTGATGGAATTTGAGAATGATGGAAATGTATACAGTTGTCCCTCGGTATCTGAGTGGGGACGGGTTCCAGGACCCCAGCATATACCAAAATCCAGAGATGCGCAAGTTCCTTACATAAGATGGCATAGTATTTGCATATAACCTGTGCACAGCCCCCCGTATACTTTAAATCATCTCCAGATTGCTTATAATACCTAATACAGTATAAATGCTATGTAAGTAGTTTTTATGCTGTGTCGTTCTTAAAATTTACATTTTTTATTGTATTGTATTATTATTTTCTATTGTGTTTTTTCCCCCAAATGTTTTCGAATCCGAGGTTGATTGAATTCACACACGCAAAACTGCAGATACAGTGGCTGACTATATATTGATTGTAGTGATGATTACACAGGTATATACATTTATCAAAACTCGTTGAACTGTACACTTAAAACATAAATTAAAACTAAATATACTTGATTTAAATAAATGAGACTATGCAGAAGCCCCCAGCACCATGCACACATTAGGTGCTGAGCAAATGTTATTTCTCATCTCTCCAACCCCACCTCTTGAATTTCCCTCTGCGCTCCTGCTCTTTTTACATACTCTTAGCTTCATGTGCTTCTCCTACCCCTCTGCTTCTCCAAATCCCTTCCATCCTTCCAGGTGCAGCTTAAGTCCCTCTAGCCTAAGTGTTTTCCAGGGTACTCCAGGTCAAGGCCAGAACCGTTAAAGCAGCCACCGCTTGTTTCTCCAGAATTCGGAAGGATTGTATATTGACATTCACAACTTGTCTGATGCATCGGTGTCTTGCCTCACCATTGCTTTTGAATTCCTCAAGGACTAGTACTACATTTTCTCCTCTGAAACCTCACTGCTGGCCATGACAATACTGCCAGGAGGTCTTCCTCATTGTCTGTGGCATAGGACGGAGCCTTCCATTTTTGCTGGAGCCCTGCAGACCTCCTGGCCCTGGCCAGCGACCTCCCGAGGGGAAGAGGCTAGTCTAGAGACACAAGGTGGTGGCCTGAAGGAAAATGGGCTTTGCAGTCCAACTGTCCTGGTTTGCATCTCAACCCTGCCTGCTGCCTACCTGTGTGGCCCCGGCCAGGTTACTTAGCCAAACTGAGCCCCAGCCCCCTCGCCAGTATCGTGGGCACGACTGTTGGAGTGAGATGAGAGAGGAGTGTGTCCACACCTGGCTACCATCTGCTGTCACTGAGAGCTGGGTGAAAGGGTGCAGGAGCAGGGCCCCATCTGGCAGGGGGTACATGGAACTGGTGTTCAGGGGACACCTTGGACTGTGGTTTCTTGCCAGTCATAAACTCATTTCCCCGGAAAGCAGAGAAACAGCCTGGATCTCCGGGCTCTGCAGCCCTCACAAAAGCTTGCTGTGTCTCCTCAGCCCCATCCACACATCTGGTAGTACTTACTGCTCTAAAAATGCTTGTCATGTTCACATTTCACAACGTGGGGCAGCCCCTTGGGAAAAAGACCTCATAAATGCCATGCATTAAAAAAAAAACAGGAATACCCTCTTTACATACTTCCGGAAGGCGAAGGCCCAGGACCAGGAGCATACCCCCTCTGCAAGGGGCAGGCATCCGGACAACACTGAATGCCGGGGGCTCACCTGCCAGGGTGGGCAAGGAAAACCCCTCCAGAGCAGTGAGGAGGACTTCCAGAAAGTAAAGATTCTCTTGACTGCCTAAGAAAGGCTCACTTCAAAAGATGGGAGAAACAGACGCAGAGCCTTTCAATTTCCTGAGTGACCAAGAGCATGTCACTCGGCATCTCTGGGCCTCTCTTACTCGTCTGTGCATAGTTGCTTCAGTCTCCACTGCAGCTGTGATTCTGTGAATAACTGCGGAATGAGTGAGGCAGAGGTATTTGCTCACGTGTTTATATCATGCATGTTCTCAGTGCCTAGAACGGTGCCTGGCACGTAGTAGATACTCCACAAATGTGGTTTGAATAGATTAATATTATAAGGTTGAAATCATAAGCCTATGTTTAGATGCGACCTTTACCCTTGACTACTGTGACAGCAGGCAAGTAACCTCATCTCTGAGCTCCAATGTCCTCGTTCGTAAAGATGGTGACACCCACACGTGATGAGATGAGATGTTTATAAAGCCCACAAAAGGGTGATGTACAGAGTGGGTGCCCACTCAATGGTGGCTGTCATGGTTATTTTTGCATCTGCCACACTTCTTCGACTTGTTGGTTCCACGGGGGCTGTCGAGATTTCCCCCTTCTGCTTTCTCTTCTTCCCCCCATCCTCCCACCCTCAATTTGCAGGTGTACAGCCTGGGCACTTCTCACTCGGTGGCCAGAGGATCAGACCACCAGAGGATCAGAGCACTGGCTTGTGTTATAGTAGGAGGTTAGATCCAGGTCAGAGCTAAACAAGGGCTGGCAGCCTTTGAGAGGAGTCATGAAAAGAGGTGGGGACCCTTTCCCCAGAAACTCTGTTGGAATACAGTAAATGTTTTCATGGGTGTGGGCTAGCTCCTGTGTTGCCCCGTGAGGAGGACTACATAGGCCCGTGAACAGCCCAGGGGCCTTGCAATGAGGCCAGTGGGCTGAGCCAGAGACGCTCTGTGTGTGTGAGCCGCTCTGCACCAGCCCCCGGGTCCCAGAGGGGAAAGAGCTGCTGGAACATGCGAGTGCTGCCTAAGGACAGAAGCAGAGCGCTGCCTGGGACCCTGAACCAGCCCGGTTCTCGGCTCTGAAAGAAAGAATAGAGAGAGGTCCCCGCTACACCTGCTTCCCCATGAGGCCCCCATGTGCTTAGTCCTTCAGAAACCTCCTGACAATCTTAGAAGTCTGCCAGGGCCAGGCTGGAGCCTCTGCTGGGAGCTGGAAAGGCAGATCCTACCCTCTTAGGATCCCCTGGGGAGAGGCAGCCTTTCTGTGCAGAGATTGAGTTTGTTTTCCTCAAAACTGCTTCCAGCAGCTGAGGAAGAGAAAGGTTTTACTTGTGGATGAGACGTCCAGGAAGGCCACGCCCAGCTCCTCTCTGGCCCTGGGGGCAGCACTCCCACAGGTGGCCCCGCCAGGCTCCTCCCCCAGCCAGCAGGGGCTGCCTCCTGTCCCCTGTGCCTGTGTGTCCCCACACCTCCTCCCCACTCCTCTCTGCTCACTCCTCTTCCGTGGGGGAGTGGCTGCCTGGGGTCCTCTCCTACCCTTTCTAGGATAACCCTGCTCCACCCAGGGCTTCGGCACTTACCTAACTGTGCCTTGAACTGACTCCCTTTCTCCATCTCTTGGGTTTCTCTGGGTCCTTTTCCCCCCAATAACCAAAAAACCGCGAATGCTACAGAGGAGAGACTTGCGATCTTTGGTGTTTCCCAGAGTGCTAGCTCAGTATCCAGCAGGTGTGCAGCAATGCTCCTGGAATCACTGACTGAAAGGCTGTGTTACCTCCTATATGAGCATGCACTTTTAAAAGCTCGTGACAAAACAGGTGAGTACTCAACTTAGACTTTAAGATTTATTCTGAGAAATTTGGTTTTTCTCTGACTCCAGGTGTGAGTGCTTTGAAGTTAATAGAGAGCACTGGACTAGGAGAAAGGACATTAGGACTGTGCCCCAGTCCTGCTGCCACCTGGTGTGTGAGAGATGAGAGCAGGGGCCCCCGTCACGGGATACCCAGGCTAGAGCATGAGGGTCTCAGGGGACCACAGCCAGCTACAGGGAATAGAAAGAACAGGCTTCAATGGGCAAAAGCTGCCATTTCCTTACTTAGCAATACACACGTCTTTCTAAATAACAGATTTAAATAAGTAAGGCAAACTGTGAAATCAGTGGTTAAAAATGAAAGGGGAGGGGCGGGACTAGAGAATCTAGCAGATGGTTGCCGTGCCTACCTCTGTGAAAAGGTGGGATGGAGTCGTCTGCACGAGCCCGTCTCTAACAGTCCTCTTTCTTGTGGGCACACTTATCGGCGTGCCGCAGTGAGCCCTGCACATGCAAACTGCAAAGCCAGCTCAGCCCACAGCAGCTCTGGAATGGAGGGCCTCGGCCTTGGCCATGACTCACCTGTGGCCACAGGGTTCCCCTCACCAAAAAGAGGAAAAGGAGAGAAAATGTTCTATTCCTGGTCAAGAGCGTGGAGACCCAATTGCAGGTGGGGCATGAAGACCTGAAGCTGGTCCTCGGGTGGCTGAGTCACAGCATCCCACACACAGGCCGCCTGCCACAGCCCCCTGGCCTTCTGCCATCTGCTCTGCCCACGCCTGCGTCTGGCCCACGGCTCCCCAGTCACTCTGGTCTCCAATGGCCAGGACTGCATGTTGCGGGTGGCCCTTGGGGAGACCCCACCTGGTCCACTTGCTGGCTGGTGTAGGAGAGTCTTCTGCCCCCAGCCAGACTGTGCCCACATGGAGGCACAGGCCAGCCGATGTCCTCCAGCATCCCTGTGGCCAATTGCAGGCCGAGGTGTTTCCACGGGTCAGGCCCAGCCATACTTGGGCACATTTCCCAACATGCTCATCAGTTTGGGGACAGGCGGGGTCACTGCTAATTAGCATTTCACCTCTCTGTGGTTCCCACTGCATGTCACAGTCTGTCCTCATTTCTGAGCACCGAAGGCTGGAAGCCCAATGCTGACTCAGCATTGAGTCCACAGGGTGTCCCCAAAACCTGGACAGTG
Organism: Eulemur rufifrons; assembly: GCF_041146395.1. Taxonomy (NCBI): domain Eukaryota; kingdom Metazoa; phylum Chordata; class Mammalia; order Primates; family Lemuridae; genus Eulemur; species Eulemur rufifrons. Next base: position 79,723,938 of record NC_091001.1, on the reverse strand, counting down.
GAGGGGAGCTCTCCTGTGAAGCAAATCATATGACACAGACGCCTGCCATGTACCCATGCTTGTTTGGCCAGGCACTGCGCTAAACTTTTTTTAATTTTTTTTTACTTACAGTAAAATTTTATTTTTTAATTTTCTTTCTTTTTTTACTTCAGAATATTACAAGGGTACAAAGGTTTAGGTTACATATATTGCCTTTGCACCTGTGCTAAACCTTTTTGTATGCCGAATTGTATTAACTCCTTCCAGCCACTCTAGGAGGTGGAGTCATCATTGTCACCCTCGATCCTCATTTACTATATAAGAAAACTGAGATGCAGAAAGGGCAAAGGACTTGGCCCAGGTCACAGAGTTGGTAATGGTGAGCCAGGATTCAAAGCTTGCGGGTCCGACTCCATGCATCCTGCTCTTAACCCCAGTACTGCACAGCCCGCCCTGACCTCACCTGCCCCACAGCATCACAGGCACCTGTGCACAGGCCACAGGACAAGTGCAGGCTCCCGGTGGGAGGCAGTAGCCTTGGCTGAGTCACTGCCCTTGCTGAGCCTGTGGGTTCTCAGCAGTAATTTGGGGTTTGTAAGAGAAGCTGCCTCACGGGGCAACTGGGGGGATTAAATCTGCTGCTGTGTGTAAAGGCTTACAAGAGTGCCTGGCACTGGAAGCACTTCATAGCCGGGCGTCATTATCACGGTTATTAATAATACGATTCCTCCAACCGGAACAGTCCAGGTCTGTCCTCGGAGCTCGTCTCCTGTCCAGGAGATTGGTGGATTGACTTCCAACATCCGTTCTCTGTTTAACTTATCCCTCCATCTCGTTCTTCCACTTTCTCCTTTTCTCCTCCTTCCAACCCTGACACGTCCCTGACTCTGTTTAATTCATTCCAATGCTCAGGGCCCGGGCTCCCTGAATGCCACAGGTGGGTGGGGGCTGGGGGAGTGGAGGAACTGGTGTCATAGGACATAAATAAACTCACACAGGCTCCTCTTTTTTAATTGCAGGTTCTATCCCATCACGCGGCAGGTTTTGGTTTGTCTCCTCTTGAATAAGTGAGGTGGTGTGTGAAGGAACCGGTGCATTCCCTTCCACTCCGCCCCCAACCGCCCCGACCCCCAACTCATTGAATGCTCTGGTCTTAAAGCCCTGGTGCCCCGCAGACGATAAGCACTCAAATGTCTGGCTAATGAAGGAGACATGCTTGGTTTCTACCCTCCTGGCGGACACACCATTAAACCCCCAGCTCGAGTTTTGCGGCCCACTCGTCTTCCCTTCGCTCCTGCCACCGCTCCTCTCTAACGTCCAGGAAGGGGTTTCAGCTCAAAGTCACTGCGGAGCCTGAGTGACAGAGACGGAGCCGAGCGCACACCGAGAGGGACTTCCACGGTTTCCCGTAGGGATGGATTTGAACGCGCCGAGAAGACCCCTGGGATCTCCGTACACTGCGGATCTGGGCGGCTCAGCGCGCCGCGCCGCGGTCCCACGGCCGGGCCCAGTCCTGGTCCCCCGCGCCCGGAGCCGGCGGGGCGGGCCCTGCCTCGCATCATCCCCGCGCCACCCTCTGACAGCTGGTGGGCGCCTCCTCACTGTGACAGCAGCTGAGCACCGGCCACTAAGGAGGGAGGAATTCCGAGGGCGAAGGAAGAGGGGACGGGGACAAGAAGGGTGCACGCTGTCCCCCGCCAGGCCTGCGGGGCGGGACAGGGCGGTGGGCGGGCGCCGGGAGGGGAGGGAGCCGTTTACCGGCACAGTCGACAAACAAGCATCGGGAACATAAAGCAAGGCATTGTGCTAAGTGCTGAGGAAGTAAAAAGGAATCTTTATTTATAATTTATACCCCACCTACTTCCAAAGAGAATTTTGAAGGTGACTCACAATGAAAACCACATATGCAGCGAGATCACTGAAATAGACATGGAAAATCAAATCCATGGAAGTGAAGAAAGGAAGCCCACATTTATTCCCGCCAGGTGCCAAGTCCTTGAATGCACTCCATCATTTAGTCCAACAGTCCCACTGTACAGATGAGGAAGAGGAGCAAAGAGGCGTGCCCAGGGCTGGGGAGGGGACCTGCAGGGCCGGGTCCTCCCTCAGGCACAAGCAGGCCGGGTGCCTCCACCCATAATGCTTGCACGGGTCCATGAAAATGTTTTAAAATTTATTTTAAAATCAGGAGAAAAAGGAAGAACATTTAGGTTAAAGAAAATATATAATATTCATATATACTATATTAATCTTACAGTGTCCTTATACCAACACAATATGTTTAATTACTTTTATGGAGGAAGGAGCCCGCAAATGTAAAAGCACCTAGGGCCCCTGAAAGTCTAAATGCAGCCCAGGCCACTCAGGTCTGCCCGGCTGCAAAGCCCACGCCCTTTCCACACCTGTGCAAGAGTATTTGCTGTCATTGAGTATAACGTGCAAGTCAGTGGCTCTGCTGCTAAAAAGAGACCATGATGAGATAAATAATTCTTAGTCTCATAAAATGGATGTGTAGTGGAGGAACATGTACTCACTCTACAATGCAATTGTCGGGGGGTGGGGGGAATGTAGCTTTACATTTTTTTCTTTATAACTAATCTTTCTTATCAATTCCACTGGGCAGCAGGAGGGGAAAAAAACCTCTAAATTTCATCTAATTTGTTAAATTTCTAGCTGGATCTAGCAATTAAAACTGTCTTTCCTGGTAACTTAGGTGACTCCAGTAAATCTGGACCTTTTGGAGATTGCTTTCTCTGCCTGCTGAACCCCAGTGTGGCCAATGACTCTGACCGGATCCTCTACGGCCCAGGGAGGAGGCCCTTGGGTTCCCATGGCATCCCCTGGACCCTCACTGCTCTCCACTGTGAGGAGCTGGACTAGCCTGCTCCCTGAACTCATGACCACTGCCATGGGATGGCCCCATCTCACTTTCTGGCGTGCTGTGCTAGGACACATTGCTGGAGCCCATGGTCTTTGCCAGCTGCCCTAGTGGCCACTTGGCCTCTGCCACTCTGCTGAGACCATTCAGAATGGTCTCAGGCTCCCCTACCTACTATTAATACTTTCTGGTCCACCTCCACACCTTCTTGTGGGCACTTCTCCCGGACCCAACATGCCTGGCTAATGGTGCCTCTAGCCCAGTCACTTCCTGTTGCCTTCATACTTCTGTATGCTTCAGAAACTCCCAACTTGCAGGTTGTGCCCTGATATATTGGTGGGAAAGGTGGATGAGGTAATAATGGTAATGGCAGAGACAAGCTCTGGTGCCTGATTTGTCTGTTCTCTCTCTATCCCCCTTCTCCTAGCCACAGACTATGAGGATAGAAGGGACAGGCTTTCCTGTCATCACCTTCTATGATGTAGTCAGCCAGGTCTAGCTCTTGGTACACTAAATGAGAGTCAAAGGAATTTAGAAAACCTTTTCTCTTTTAACAATGACTAGCTTTCCATCTGAGACTCAAATATTGCTTTAATGGACAAGAAGCTCCAGAACAAGATTTACAGGATATGAAAATTCATCTAAAAATAATTCTGAGAAAATGTTAACCCCATTGCACAAACATGTTAGCTCAACAGGAGAGACTAACTATGCTGATATTAAATTCCAAAAGGAATGTATTCTGTGGGTCCTTATGTAGGGAACATTGAACAACATGATGAACACTATCTTCAATACTTACTTGGCAAAACTTCTTTCCAATAGCTATTTGTTATTAATATATCAATCCTCAATAAAAGTAGGCAAGAACATTAGGCATTTCTCTGGTGAAAGGGGCTAATCCTGGTGAGTCCAGGTATGCTACATTTGGTATTCTTACACCTGGATGCAGCTTAGACACCCTAGGGAAAATATAGCATAGCATGCATCACTTCTTTCAGGCAGTGATTGGATGTGGGAGCAAAGGCATTTTTTCATCTCTCCCACCCTGAAGGAGATCAGGAAGAGTTTCAAGAAAAAAGGGAGGGCATATGGGCACAGCCACCCTCTCAGCCATCACAGTTTTCTTGGAAGATTAGTCATGATTCAAAACGTGAACCAGAAATGACTTGAGAGTTTGGGAAGGAACTGAATTTTGAGAGGAAATGACTCAACAAGTTGGAGAAGAGATCAAACTCCAGGATCTTCTACATTCAGGCTAAAGATATGCAACTATCAAAGGTCTGGATACAAATTATCACTCTTAGTCTAGACCAGAAGAAAGATTCTAGAAGGATGTGCATAGCTGCCTTAATCAGAAAGAACATCATGAGGAAAACCAACATCTTTGCATTGGAAGGGACTCAAGAGATCATCTTGTCCAACCACTGCCTTTGAGATGGAGAAGAAAACAAGGATGGTCACTATCACTACCTCTATCAACACTGTATTGAAGGCCCTCTCCATTTCAATAAAGAAAGAAAAAAAATTTAAGGGTTAAGTTTGAGAAAAAGGAGACAAAACTTGAAATATGTACAGATAATATTATTATATGACTACAAAATCCAAGAGTCTACAAATATTATTAGACCAAGTAAAAAAGTGTAGCAAGATTTCTGGGTATAAAATCAACATACAAAAAATGAGTTTATTTTAATATATAAGCAATAAGCATTGAGAAAACGTGATCATTTAAATTTGCAATAAAAATGAAGTATTAACAAGTCTAACAAAATGTATGCTATACTTGTATAAAAATATTAAACTTTATGCAGAGACATTAAAGGCTGTTTTAATAAACCCAGAGATATACTATATTCATGGATAGATGAGTCTATGTTGTAAAGATGTCAGTTTTCCCAAATTTATATATAAATGCAATGTATTCCAATCAAAATCCTAATACATTTTTGCATGTAGAATTTGGTAAACTTATTGTAAAATTCATATGAAAGTGCAATAATAATGGGAAGAACAAAATGAAGAAATTGTCCTACCAAGTATCATGACTTATTGTAAAACTTTCGTAATTAAGATAGCATGGCTTTGGCATAAGCATAGAGAAATAGATCAGTGAAGCAGAAGAGAGAGCCCATGAACAGACCCACACATATATGGATACTTGATATATGAGAGACTGAAATTACAGAGCAGTGGGAAAAAGATTTTTTTTTAAAAAAAAATGTGCTGAAAAAATGGGCTACAGAGGGGGAAAAGAATTGAGTATCTACTTCACATCATATACAAAAATAATTTTAATTTGGAATAAAGACCTAAATGTGAAAAGTAAAACTACAAACCTTAAAAAAAAAAAAGGAGAGAGACAAATACCTTCATGGCCTCAGAGCAAGGAGTTCTTAAATGAGCCACAAAAATAAAGAAATAGGTCCAAGAAGTAGACTGACCTTAAAATTAAGCAATTCTGTTTATCTTATTATAAAAGTTGCTGATATTAAATTTTAATATTTTAGATGTCATACTGGTATTGTAGTTATGTTACAGAGAGAGATAGACTATCTTTTAAAAATAAATTCTCAAAATTTTATGATGAAATAATAGTGTTTAAGATTTGCTTCAAAATAATACTAAAGGAGCAGAAGTTGAAAGGGTATAGATGAAAAAAGATTGGCCATCAAATGACAATTGTTGACGCTGAGTGATAGGTACAAGGAGGTTCATTATGTTATTCTATCTGTTGTTTTTGTATATGTTTGAAATTTCCATCATAAATTATTTTTGAGAGAGAGAGAGAGATTTAGAAGGGACCATAAAAAGATGAAAACAAACACAAACTGGAACAACAATATAGCTAACTAATATCCAGAACATAAAAAACTAAAAAGTCAAGGAAAAAAAAAAAGACAACCCAATCTTTTACATAGGCAATAGACTTGAACAGATAAATCTGAAAAGAGGAAATACAAATAGCTAATAAACAAAAAAAATGCTCAACTTCATTAATAATCAGGGAAATAAAAATTTAAACCACAATATGACACCATCACATGTACACCTGATTGGAAAAATTAAGTCTGTAGTACCAAGAGATGACAAGGATGTGGATGCCTGTGGGAGTGTAAATTGGTACAGACAATTTGGAAAACAGCTGGACTAGGTCTAGCAATACTGAAGAGCATGCCATTCAGCATATGAAGCTATATGAAGTTGCAGATACTCAACTATGTTTGTCTTACAAATGGCGATTTCTTATCATTCGACCTAATACTGTTTAGGATGCATACATTGATGGTAAAACTATAACGGAAAGCAAGGTATTGATTAACGGAAAAGTCAGGATAGTGTTACCTCTGAGGAGAAGGAAGGGAGATTTGATTGGGGAAGGAAGCACGATGAAAGTGGGCAGGGAACTCCACAGGTACTAGTCTATTTCTTGATCTCAAAGCTGGTTACAAAAGTATTTCTTTTATAGTACTTTTTTAAACTATGCATATGTTTTATGCATTTAAAAATGATATTTTTTTTAAAAAGGAAAATAAGAAAAATATAAATGTCAATTCTGAGCTCAGGACACGCTAGCCAAACAAGAGATCAATGCAAGTTGGGAGGGAGAGAGGGGAGGGCTCCCCCTGCTGGAAGACAGGGGACCCACATCACAAATGACCCGTAGCAGTCACTCAGCACAGGTGGTTTGTCTTGTTTTGTTTTTTCCAGATAACAACTCTTAATACTTTTATTATTCCACTCAGGATGCTATATATAATAAATTATTTAAGTGTGTTTCCCCAGTCGAGGGCGAGCTTCTCGGCGGCGAGGACTGAGCACTTTCATGCTTGTACCAGCAAAGCAGACTGCCCCGACACACGGCAGGTGATCCACTGAACGTTCCCTGGAAGGATGCATTCCGGATGAATGGATGGGGGGTAGATGGATGGATAGACATCTTAATGATTGCAGGTCTCTAATAGGGGATTTTCTTTGCAGAACTAGTGAAGAGATTTTTTAAGCCACCCATGGTGAATGGAGTGGTTTTGTAAACATAAAAGCGCTGGTGTGATGTAAACAAAGACTGCAGCATCTTCAATGGCCTGCATTCGGTATTTTGAATGCTCCAAAATCTCTCTTTCTTACTACGCAGCCACACAGAGCCTGCAACTTCCACGCACAGCTCCAGGGCTCTCCCTCTCTTTGTGTTTTAGGTACATAGTGTTCCTGGAGTTGTGTGATTGGCGGGGAGGGGACGTTCTTAACCAGACTGCTTAGGCAGGCCATGGAGCCGCAGGCACAGGACATCAGGTGTCAGGAGGTCACTGCGCTTGCTGGGCTGGCTCTCTACTGATGCCTCCCACCCCTTTGTCAGGAGGCCACTCAGATGACGCTGTTTTGGGAAATACTTTCCTTCCTCACTCTTCCCTTCCCTTTTCCTTTCTTCTTGCCTACTTTTCTCCCCCCCCTTTCTTCCTTCCTCCTTATTTTCCCTGTCTTGCCCCTCTTTGCTTCTCTCTCTGTCCCCTCTGCCTCTCCCTGTCCCTGTCATTGTCCCTCTCTTTCGTCTCCGTCTCCTTCCCTGAACTCAGCAGCAATTCTTCTCGTGCCCTGTTTGTATCTCCTACCCACCGTCAGATGGCCCAGTGGTGCAGAAAGTGAACGGTTCAGGCCCCCTCCCACCCTCCTCAAGGGACCAGCTCTGACTGGTTTTTGGGAGGCTGAGTTCCCTCTGGGACCTTTGCCCGTGCAGGCTACACCCCACTGCCACCCACAGTCTGCAGACCCCTCCGGGTGGCCTGAAACCTGCTGCACCAGGTGACCACGGATCCCCTCTGGGCTGGCCCGGGAGCCCTTTCCAAAGCTGCTGCCAGAGAAGGAACCTTCTTTTTACTTCTAAATTTATCCATCCTTAGCTCCGTGGGCAAATGCCCCCCTCTTCCTGGACCCCACAATAGAAACACAGATTTTGGCTGCCCTTCTTTTCACCTCGCAGAAGGGCTGCTTTTGCAATAAGGGGCATTAGGAGATTGTTGTCTGCCAGGAATGCATAGATGTTTTCTCTCCGCAGACTCTGCCCTGGGCTGATTCGACCTGATTGACAGGAGAGACAGGGATTGTGGGGCAGGGGTAGGAGAGCAGGGTGGGAAGGGGCTGGGAGAGGCAGAGGGAAAAGGAAGATCAAGTTCCAGAATGTTAGAACTGGTGGAGGAGTCGGAAGCTCACCCTGGGGGACCCAAAACACACCCCACCATTTTTCAGAGGAGGAAACCAAGGCCTGGGAGAAACCAGCAGTTTGCTCCCGTCCCGAGTGGGTGACTGGCAGAGCCTGGCCTAGCAGGCACGTCTCCGGCTCCGGCCTGGCCCAGCACCGCCCACCACCTTACTCAAGGCAAAAAGAGTTGACTGTCTTGGCAGCAAAATGAAACCTTTTGATTTACGAGGAATTCTGAGATATCTTCCAGTTGACAGTCTTTGGAGAATTGCACAAGCCCACACTTTTGTGGGGGCAGCATTTAATGAAATGAACACATGAGTTATTCACTTTTCATCAAGGATGACATGCAGAGAGCACATATCAGGATGAAAAATAGGTTCTGGCCCGGGGATCCATAACCCCATGGTCTTGAGTGAGCAGGAGAGCCAGGGAGCAGCCGGCACAAGAGGCAGGGGGCAGGGAGGCAGAGCTAATGCCTTCCAAGCACTTACTGTCATATGCATCGTCTCACGTCATTCTCACACGGAAAGCGAGGTACTATTGCTCCAGTGTTGCAGATGCAAAAGCTGAGGCTCAGAGAGAGCAAGTAACATGCCCAAAGTCACCCAGCTAGTGGGTGACAGAGCCAGGATTTAAATCCCAGGCTGCTTTGGCTCCGCTTCGGCCAACTGTGCAGACGCAGCTCAGAGTGGGGCTCACGCTGCAGACGCTCACCCCAGATGGACGCTCCAGAGACGGAGGAGCCCTGGGGCCTGGCAAGGGGAGCACCCGGCTTCGGTGGTCAGCATGTGTAGCGGGATAGCAGCTGAGCCTGTGAGGTCTAGGGGGCAGTTGGGCCATGACAGTGATGACCAGCAGTCTCCGTTTTTGCTGCTTCCCACCTCCCCAGCCTCAGATGCCTCAGGAAACCCATCTCAGATACAGGTGCAACAAGTGCAGGCCTTCAAGCCAGGCAGACCTGAGTTCGAATCCTGACCCTACTACTTATTACCTGTCAGAGCCTAAAACAGTGTCTCAGCCTCTCTTGAGCCTCACTTTCCATACCTATAATATTTATGTAACAATACCTACCTCTTGGCATTGTCATAAAAGTTTAAAGACGCTATTATTATTAGCAGCTATGTAGTAGTAATAAACTAACATATTGAGTGCATCTATGTGCCACACACTATACTAAGCACTTCACCTGCATTACCTGATTGAACCTTCAAAACAACCCTCTGAAGTACTGCTGTTATCAGCCCATCTTCCCTGTAAGAAACAGAAACTCAGAGAAGGTATTTGCTTGCCCAGGCCCAAGGTTAGCAAAGGACAGGGCCAGAATTTGAACCCGGGTCTGTGTGTACTCCCAGCCCACTGAGACGACTCTCTCAACAAGCAAAGTACCTAGCACATAGTAGACACTCAGCAGGTGGGAGTTCCAGTACCTTCTCTCTCCTCTAAAAGCCCAGATTTTCACAGTGCCCTCTGGGATTTGCTTTGAGGCTTGCCTACATGCAGCTTTCGGAAAGTCAGGAGAAAGTGAGGGGGTGGGTGCGCCTCCCAATCCCGGCCCCCTCCACCCCTCTGCCTTCCTTCCTACTGGGGTTTGGCAAAAGCTGCTTCACTCCAGGCCTCTTGCGGAGCTGGAAACAATGCGCGTTTATTTTGGCACTGCAGAGAGGGCCCGATTCCCCCCTCTGGACGCCGCTGTGGGAAGAGGACTAGAGAATGTGGCCGCTGTCAGTTCCCGTTATTCTGCCCAGCACGTCCGCGGCCGAGTCACCATCACATGCAGCTCTGAGAAGGAAATGAGATAAGAGCTTGCTTTCCACTTCAGGCAGATCATAAGATTTGCCCCTCCTCTCGCCGTGCTCCCCTCCAGAAAGAAGTTGAACTGAGGACACGACGTTGCAATTAAACCGAGTGCTCTCAGCAGATCTCTCAGCCCTGGGCACATCCTCACCTGGGTTGTGGCGACCTGTGGCAAGTATCACAACAAGCAGGGCCCCATGGCAGGTGTGGTGACTTAGGTCATAGACACTCAGGGTCTCCAGGGACTGTCACTGTCCTCTGGTCCAAGCCCCCACCTGGCTTAGGTTCAGATTCAGCCAGCATTTATCAGATGCCAACCCTGGGCCAGACCAGGAGTACTTTCATGTCTGTTATTTTGCATTTCAGAATCCCCACAACAACCTTTTCAGAACGGCCTTACTTTCCCTTTTTCACAAACGTGGAAAGTGTGGCTCAGAGAGGGCAAGCAGTTGGCTCAAGGTCACCATGTGAATAGGTCAGTGGTAGAGCCGGGCTACGGTCTTCTCTGAGACAAAAGCTGCATCTGTCCCCAAGCGCAGGGGGAGTCTCTTCTACAACACTCCAAATAGAAGGTTCATCACACTTTGTCTGGGCTCCTTAGGTGTTTTTTGTTTCTAAGGAAAGCCTCATCTAAACAGTTTTTTAAGGTTGAGTTAAAACCTGCCTCCCTGTCACTTTCACCCATGGGTCTGCTAAGTCCTAAATCTAACTCCAGGCGAAGAGAAGAAATCCAGGTCTCTGCCCTTGGCCATGTCTGTTCTGCAGAGACGGGAAGTGGTCCCCCTGTTCTTGCCCCAGGACCGGTGTGGACACATTTCTGTACATCCTTTGAGCTTTCGTCAAATGGCGGCAATTGTATCCACTTTGCCAGGTAGATAAGGGATTCAGCGAGAGGACGTGCAGAGCCCTTTGCCCAGCACCTGTACATAAGCTCTCAGTCAATGGTGGCTGTTGTCATTATTTTAGCATCAGTATTATTTAACCTCTCCACACCCCAGCTCCTCTTCCACAGAGTGGGGATTATAGTACCTGTAATCAGTTTCCCACAACAAGGGCAGTGGGCATCCCACAGTGTGAAACCCTGTGTCCTCTCCATCCACCCCCCTGCTGCTGAAAGGACAAGGGGAGAGGGGAGAGCCACAGATGGGGCCATGAGGCTGCGACGGGCTGGCTTGGGAGCTTGGGTGTCACCCCATAGACAGTGGGGAGCAGGAACAGCTCTAGGAGGGACGTGACGAGGGAATGTGGTATTTCAGGACAGTTGTCTGCCCAAAAGAGCAGACTCAGCTGAGCGTGATGTGGCCAGGGCAGAAGGAGCCAGGTGATGTGGGTGTGGGGGTCCCTCTCCCACCCTCTCAGGAGGGCATTACCAGCAACAGCCACTGGAGCTCTGAGCCCCGGGAACACCAAGCGTCTGGCACCTTCTCTGAGGCTCCCAGCTTTTCCTCACCAGTGGCTGGTACTGGGTTCCCATCTGCAGCCATCCTTCCAGCTTTGGGAGAAAACCCTGGAATGAGCCCTCCAGCTTCATCTCCCACTGAGAATGGTGGGCACAGCCCTGGCTATGGGGGGCTTCTCTTGCCCTCTCTTCTGACTGCCCCACTCGGCTCCAGGTGAGAGTTAGAGGAAGCTGCAGGTAAAAGGTGCAGCCAGGGGAGCCCTCCAGGCAGGCCCCAGATGGGAGGGATGGATGGGGAATCCAGTCCTGGCCCGGAGGCTCAGAAATGTCCCAGCAACTCTGGGGAGGGCACCAGAGCACCGCTGAGCAGGCGATGACCTGTGGGCGGGGAGAGCCCTGGGGCTGCAGAAGGCACAGTGACAGCTCCCTCTCCCCACCCACACTCCACCCCCCACCCCAGACTCGCCCCAGCCTGGCTCAGGGCCAAAGGGAGGCACAGATCAGCCACCAGTAAGGGTGTGATGACAGTTTCCAGAGCTCCTTCCCTGGCATTAGCCCTCTTGATCCCTCAGCAGTTCGTTGGAGGAGGGAGGTGGGGCAAGCCTCGTCTCAGTTTACAGATGTGGAAACTGAGGCTTGGAGCTCACTGACTTCCCAAAGCCACGCAGATGATGCGAGGCAGAGTGAGGCCTGGTGCAGGACTGCCCCAGCACAATGGCCTTTTCTGCTCTGCCTTGCTCCTCACTTCCTCTGTCAACTCCAGGAAGATTGGGCTGGGACCCCTGCGAGGGCACAGATGGGAATAAGCAAGCTTGGTCAAAGGACAGTGAGGAAAACGATTGACTCATTGGTTGATGGATAGATGGATTGAATCATTGCGACCTCATCTCCCTGAGCCCTCAGCAGGCACTACTTGTGTCTGTCCTAGGACACTAGACCACCGGGAAACGGGTGAAGCAGCCCAGGCAGGCCAGCCTGGTTCCATCCACCCACCCAGCCCAGCCTCTCCTGCTCGGGGGAACCCTTTGAATAGCAGGAGGACAGATCATGCTTGCAGGTCCCACCCAGGGGCGAGGTTGCAACACTTAGGGTTCCTATTTAAAGCCACATCTCATTCATCATTTCAGCACCAACCAACAATTAAACCTGATTCAATCAAGAACTGACAAGTAATTTAAACCGGTCCTTGCAATCGGCCTGTCACTGGCTATTTAAAACTCTATCCTGGCCTCTGGGGCCCTTTGGAACCAGGACTGTTTGTCCTGCCGAGAGCAAAGCCCCACCCGCCATGTCCCGGGATCCCCACGACATATGTAGGATGTAGGGTCTGTTCTGCCATGGCTGTCTCTGCCTGGCTGCCCGAGACAGGGCTGAGAGGGCTCCGGGCGGGGTCGGAATTCCAGGAGAAGTGTGGGGGCAACAAAGGAAAGGCAGAAATCCACTGATGAGGTCGGACTGTGGTGCTGGGCGGTGCTGGGCTTGGCTTTCTTCAGGCCCTGAGCAAATGCGCAGCCCGGTGTGTCGAGAGTGTCAGAACCTACCTCGAGTCCTGACTCTGCAATTGCAAACCAGTTCTGTGACCTTGGCCTGGTCTCTTGACCTTTCTCAGTCTCATTCTCCTCACCAGTACAGTGGGAATAACAGAAGTCCCTCCTCGAACCCTCTCCCTGGGTGGTTAAGAGAAGCCCCAAATCTGACCACCCCAGGTTAAACAATCGGAAAACCACCGAGTCCTGAGGCTTGGACATTACGAGCAGAGCAAGTCGGGAGCCTGTCCCAGGCCTGGTGCTGTGGAGCAGCATGGCGGGGTCCATCTCGTGGTTGGGATAGGGATGTCTGGCCTCCCCAGGCTTGCGAGGACTGGCAGAACACAGCTACGCGTCACCAAGTTGGATCAGGACCCATCCAGGACGAGGACTGGGTCCGGGCTGGTATACTCAGGGAGGCCTTCCTGGAGGCAGTGGGCTTGAGCCAGCTTTGATGGCAGGGCAAGACTTGAACAAGCCTGGAGTGGGAGGGAAGCCAAACCAGACAGAGCCACTTAGAGATGGCAGAGAGCTTCCACAGCCATTGCCCATTTAGTCCTCACGGCTGCCCCCACGGACAGGATGAGGACGGTGAGACATTAGGGCAGCAGGATACTGGCTGGGATCTCTGATGCCATGTGCCCTGTCCCCCTCGGCCCTGTCCTGCCCCATCCACAGAGCAGGGAGTATCGGAAGTGTGGGTAGGGAAACCGAGGAGAATGAGAAAGAGGAAGGACTCCAGCAGGGTCCTAACGCACACCCTTCTCTAAGGAAAAACACATGCGAAAGATGCAGCTTGGAGGCAGAGGGATTACGGGTAAGTAGGGGAGGTGGTGTGTGCCAAGTCAGGGGCTGAGGGGCATCCCTGTCCCTGTCACTGTGGGGAGCCCGACAGGGTGAGAAGGGTCTTGTGTCTGTGCCTTCGTGTGGGAGGAAACAACAATCTCTTCTCTGTGGCCTCCAAGGAGAGGAGGAGTGAGATCATGTCTGGGGAGGAGGGAATAGGAACACAGGATATGAGCCTGCTCCCTGGGGAGCCCGGGAGCCAGAGGCAGGGCTGAGAATGGCTGCCTCCTCCCCCCTTCCCGCCCTCCTCTGGGTTCCTGGGCCGCAGAGTCAGGACTGTCCGACTCAGCCAGGATTCTTCAAGGGTCTCACAGACTAACTGGACTGCAAGCCCCTTGAGGGCAGGTCCACGGTGAAAAATTGCGGTTAAGAGTGTGGATCCTGGAGCAGGGCAGGCTGGAAACCGACTTCTGGTTCTGCCACATATTAGCGTGTGATTTTTAAGCCCATCCCTTAACCTCCTTGAGATTATCCCGTGCTGTGAAGATAAAAATAGGGCCGATCTCATGAGATCGTTGGGAAAAGTAAATGAGTTAATCAGAGTAAGTGCTTAACAAAAATATCTCCATTTGATGTGCCCCCAGAGCCGCGAGCACCATCTCAGTGTATGGCAGGGGCTTGACTGGTAGTCAACTGGCAGCTCAGGAAGCCAGCTCCAGCAGCAGCACGGACGTCAGCCACCAGGGAAAGCTCCCTGATGAGGAAGGAGGATCGCAAGGTGAAGGGCACAGGTTATCCGGGCAACTTCCTCCCTGTAAGACCCCAGGAACAGTCTGTGCTGCGGGTCTCCACCCCCATCCTCCTGGGGAGAGTTGGATCCCATACCCTGCCTCCGTTCTTCCTGGGGAGTCTCCCCCGAGCCTGGCGCTGGCGTGGGACAGGGGACGGAGGAGCAGAGCCACCCTCCTCTGGCTGACGCTCAGCAAGCAAGCGTGGGAGGGACCAGGGGAGAACAGCCTAATTCAAGACCTTGTGGAAGGGGCGTAGGGCGTGAGGTTTAAACAAGATCTGATCTATCAGTCTCTAGGCTAGCGCCTCTCAAGCTTTCTGCCAGGAGGGATCAATTTTTAAACTATCCAATCAGTCACAAATCAATGCTTTTGTAAAATACAATGAAAATTAATTTCTAGAAAAATTATCACACACTTGGGTACTGTGGCAATGTCAAATTGCTATAACATTTCCTAAGTGTTTATTCTCAATTTCTGTGCTTATCTCATCAGCCAGCAGTAACAGTTTGTACCAGATGACAGCCACACTGTACTTGGAACTGACAATAAAAGCTAATTCCCCTCTTTCTGAAGTTTTACCTCCTTCGAGTCTGGATAGGAAGAAAGATTCCAACAGCCCCTCAGCATCTGTTTGGAACCTCTCTCCCAACCCAGGTCCTCCCTGGTCTTCTAAAGCCATGTGCCACAAGGGACGATCCTGATTATACATGTTCGGTCTCATAGCAATATGTTCTGATGTGTTCCTGAAGAGGTGAGCATGAACTCTGTGTTTGCTGCAAAGGAGGAGGAGGAGAAGCCGGTCCTGAGGCAACCAAGCCCTTCCCGGAGCGGGTGTACAACAGTGTCTCTCTCGGGGGAATGCAGCGTAAAGGCTTCCACTTGGAATTCTGACAACTGCAGTTACAATTTTTTCTGAACACCTAAAATATGCCTGATCCTGAGCTCCACAAGCCATATTTCTATTTTTCCTGACAATTCTGCAAAATGGGTATTATTCTTTCTAATTTGAAACGAAATATATCAACTCTCTGCCATGATGCATGTTCTGTGTACCCTAGAAGGCTTTAAAACAGCACCTTCCAAATGCTGGTCTGTGAATGACTTCAGGACACCCTGAGGAGCTTTTTAAAAATGCGGACTCCCCAGCCCCACATCTGAGATTCTGATTCCCGAAGCCTGAGGATGCCCCAAGCTCCCCGATGATTCCAAAGCTCGGCTGGCTTGTGCATCACTCTTCCTGGGGCTGCTGAGGCCTGGGGTCTTGCAGGCCGATGGGGAGCCCCAGAGAGTCCCAGGGAAAGCCACCATGGGAAGGGCACCCAGCAGGGCACCTAAGTAAACTATGGCAGAGTCCAACAGAGGCATGCTATGCAGCCCTTAAAAATGAAGAATTTTTGGTAACATGGGGACATACTTATGTTAAGGGAGCAAGGCAGGTGATAAAATTGTATATACAGTTTTACCTCAGCTATGTAACAAAAATAAAAGTACATGTTTAAAAAAAAAGACTGGGAGGAAAAACAAAATGTTTTATCGTTTATCTCCATGGGAAGATTATGTGTGATGTTATTTTCTTCTTTATACTTTTCTCTGCAGAGCATGATTACCTTTATAAATAGAAATGCAATAAGCACTGTTTTTGAAAGAGAAAAATCTCCCATCCTCTATGTCACCCCAACCAGCATGAGTCAACTTTGACATTCTGGGGTTAGGCAGAAATGGCTAGGGTTTTGTTTTCTTCTCCTCTCTAAGGGCAGGAAATAGCCATTTCCCACTGGGCTTCCTGCTGCAGTTGAAGGCCCAGAAAAATTCTGGCTAAAGACTCGGGACAGGTACAAAAACACCAGATTTGCAAGGTCCTTTGTGAGTGGTTCTTTTTTGTGTCTGCAGCGCCCTCCTGCTCCACCACCTGCCTGGGAGTCATTTCTGGAAAGTACCACCATCCCTTTTGCCTCAGGGCTATCCCCTCTGCCTGGAAGGCTCTTCCCTGTTCCCCTCTCACTTAATTATTAATAACATCCTTTAGGCATCATTTTGGTTGTTTTCCCTGACCCCCAATACTGACTCAGGGCCCCCAGTGACATCCCAGGACACCCCATTCTCCCCTGTTAGAGTACAGGACACATTTGATTGTAATCATGGGTTACTTCTATTGCTCCATGAGAGGCGGGACTCTATATCCCCAGTGTTACCAGAGCCTGGCACACATTAGGCACTCAATAAATGTTTACTGAACGAATGACAGAACCCTGCTTTGAGATCCTGGTGGCCAGGTGTCACCCAGGGAGCTCCAGGTTACTGCTTCTCCCAGAGCCCTTTGCGGGGGAAGTGGCCCCAAATAGCTCTTTCTGCATAAAGTTGTCATGGCCGGTGCCACCTGATCAGCAAAACCACCTCCACAACCTGCTCCAAGGGATTAACCAGGGATGGGGACCCCAGCCGAAGGCAACAGCACCGAGCTGGCAGGCGAGAGGCCGGCCTCCTCTCTGGAGGCTTGCTCAGAAAGTCTGCCCCACTCGGGCACTCTCCCTGGGTGGTGGCTGGCTGGCCCGTCAGCTTCTTGGAAAGAGGGTCATTGAGGGAAGAATTGTCCTAGAGGCTGCTGAGTTTCATTCGGGCCCTCTGGGAAGGAAGGTGCGTCTGGAAGCCCTCGGAGGCAGAGCCATTCGGCATCCTCACCCCTCAGAACCCAAGGCCCCTCCATCTGTCTCTTCCAGGCCCAATAAGAGCCTGCGTCTCGGTGGAGAGTGGCCATCCACGTTGTCACTCTCTGGCTGCTCACTGATCACTCTTTGGCAGTGCCCCCTGTGCTAGGGGCCTGGCCCAGCCACAGGCAGGGTCACCAAACCCACACGGCACGGTGGTAGTTGGTTGATGAGTTCAAGACTCTGCTGTCCCATCTGCCGGACTCCCTGCCTGGGGCGGAGGGGGACGAGAAGCGTGACCGCCCCTCCCTGCCACACATGATTCTGCTGACAAAGAGGGAAGCATGTGGCACACAGGCCACACGGGTGGGATGGAATGTGCCGCCCGGGGGGTTGGGAGAGAAGCAGAACCATGTTGCTGATGCTGCAGAACCGTGCTGGGGGCAGGGGTCCCGGGAGAGCAAGCGGGGGCTTCCAGGGTTGGGAGGGACCGACCCACGTGCACTGGCGGCCAGCGGCTTTCCAAGGCCAGCCCTCAGGAAGTTGTCCCCACCCACCACCTTCTGCGCCCTTTCACCACTCCTCCTTCCTCCCCCGCCCCGTCTTCAGGGGCCAGTGCCCTCTGGCCTCTGGCAACCACATGTTCCCTCTTTGAGGGATAACTCAGATTTAAAATATTCTCGTCCCACGGCGCACCATGTGTCACCGCGCTGTGGCTGCCCCGAAGCCTCCTGCCATGGAAGGACGTCGGCTGACACACTCACCCACACTGGGGCGTCAGGAACTGAGGGTGGCGCGGGGCAGACGGTGAGGAAGGGGTAGATTAGAAAGAGCAGCACGTGGACCGCGGGACTTCCACCAACAGAACGATCTCTGGGACGGGGACAGCTGGCCCAGTCAGAGACAGAGCGGGGGCTCCACTCACAAGTGACCACCTTCTCCGCCACAGCAGGCAGGGCCTGCCCAGGACGGGGAGGTGGGGAGGAAAGCCTAGTGGTCGGCCTGGCGCCGGCCGCCCACACCATGCCAGATGCGCTGCCTGGGCACAGCAGGGAGCTCCGAGCTGGGAGCCCAGACCCCTCTCAGTTGTGGCCCCAGCTCTGCCTCGGACCACCATGTTGACCTCGGGCAATCATCCGCTAGGCCTCAGTTTCCCTGCTGGTAAAATGGGGACAATCCTACCTCCAGGCAGGGCTGCTGTGAGAGCCATTGAGATAAGACAGGAAGGACATAGGCAAGGGAGACGAGAGACCCTGTGAGGAGGCGGAAGGGTGACGAACAGGGCATCAAAGATGGGGCTGGCTGTGTGGCCTTGGGCAAGTGCCTGCCCCTCTCTGTACACTGTGAGGGTCTGACCAGCCAATCTCGGCCGGCCCTTCAGCTCCGGCCTCCCTCATCACCCTCTTCGCTAATGAACAGCAGCACCGTTATCTTCCCCCTTCTTAAGAGGACTCCGAGCTGCTGTGCGGCTGCCACTGTTCCCCACGACAGCTCAGAGCCCGTGGCAAGGACCTCGCTTGGACATGGCCTCCGAGGATGTGTGGGAGCCCTGGTTAGGTGACTGCACGCTGATCACACAGTTGGCACAGGATTGACCGCCTGCTCCCAGGACCGAGACCCAGCTAGCCAGCCGTCGGCGTGTTCCTTTCCCCCAGCGCAAAGCCCCGGCTTGGCCAAGACAACCCTGTTATCTCTCAGGCACATCCCTGCCTTCTTGCCTTGGGGCCTTTGTTTGTTCATCCCCGGCCTGAAATGCCCTCACTGTCCCTTCTGCTCATGAAAACCTTACTCATCTTTCAAAGCCACTCTCATGCCCCACCTCCACGTAAGTGCCTTCCATTGCCTTTATGGAACAAGCCTTCTTAGAGCCCACGTTGCACCTGCAATCAGCACCATGAAGTTTAATAATTGTGGCAGAGCCTGCTACTTGTCCCTCAACATCCATTCTCCCTTCTTACTCAGTAACAGAGCCCTTGAATTTTAGCAGGGCCCATGGCTGCCCAGACAAAAGCCTGTGTTTTCCAGGCTTGTAGTCACGTTCTGGTCAATGGAATATGAACAGAGTGTCATTTATGACTTTGGGGAAGTATTCATAAAAGGAGAGGTACTTTCCTTCTGCTGTCCTTTCCTACTTCCTGCCAGCTGGAATGTGAACATGATGGCTGGAGCTCGAGCTGCCATTTCAGGCCATGAGGTGGATGTTATGTGTGCGGATGGCAGAGCAACAAGACCAAGGGACTGGAGACCCTGATGGTCATGGAGCTGCCCTACCAACCACACTTTGATCGTCTGAGGGGGTAATCAACTTTCCTTTTTTTTAAGCCATTATTATTCTTTTTGGTCTTCTGTCATTTTAGCCAAACACTGTCCTAATTGATATAAAACAACAACCAAGTGTTTACTGAGCATTTATTTTGTCCCAACCACTATAATAGGCAGGATCTTTGAAAGCTGTTTTAGTTAAATTTTTACAGCAACCCTGTGCTTTGTTATACTAATAAGCCTGGTGTTAATACTAATTGATTTATGAGCTTCATCTCCCAAATGAGTTTTTTTCATTCCACATCCTTTTTTGGTTCCTACTACATATCGGATGCTGGGCAGGGCATTGAAGACGCAGCAGTAAACAGGACAAACTCCTTTTCTTCAGAACATTGACAGCCCAGTGGGAGAAACAGACAAGCAAATGGAAAAAACAATGTAATGTGATGGTGATAATAATACTGTATCATCATTTTAAGATCTTATCAACTGCAAGGTGCACTGTTATTTTATGTGCTATCAAGAAAAAATATAGTTCCATTAAACCAAGTCATAATGCCTTAACATAGTCTCATGTGACACAGGAACCAGTCACATTAACCTCCCATTACTTTGAAATTTTTTGTTATCTATTCCAAGGGATTTCACAGTTTCTCTGGCCTTCGGTTGCCTTGCTTGATATGTGACAGGTAATCTTTTTAGACATATCTCAGTAACAAAACATAGCACAGCTTCATCTATTTTTATCTTCCTTTCCGGTCCCATAAAGCACTTAGTTGTTACTTTGGAAGAAGCACAGACTATGGTTATTCTTCTAATAACAAATATTTGCTTCATTAATGTCAAGTTTATATCCTGCCCCTCTGTTTCATGTCCTTTATACTCAACAACTTTTCATTTCTCTGTTGAATCATGGCCTTCATGAAGGCAATTTAGAGGCAGTTCAACTCGACACATAACATACCTAAGAATGCATGAGACTGTGCATTCTTTTAGAGCTGTGACCGAGTTTATGCTCATGTAGGTGATGACAACTATATGGGACTGCCACACGAGAAGCAGTGCTTATAAGATGCTTTTGACTGTAAGCACAGATCAATGTGAAGAATTCAGAGACATGAAGTCATTTTTTAAAAGTATCTTCCAGAGGATAGGAGAGGGAGGAACGGGGAATGACTGCTTAATGGCTATGGAGTTTCCTTTGGGGATGATGGAAGTGTTCTGGAACCACATAGCAGTGGTGGTTGCACAACTCTGTGAACGTACTGGATGCTGCCGAATTGTGTACTTCCAAATGGTTACACATTTTACACATACATTTTATTTGTATTTTACCATGATTTTTTAAAAAGATGTCTTTCTTAGATTTGATGAAAATGGTGGATGCTTTAATTAAAAACCATTAAAGTTTCAAGTGAAAGAAGACAATCTGAAAGGCTACAAACTGAATGATTCCAACTATATGACATTCTGGAAAAGGCAAAACTAAGGAAACAGAAAAAAGATCAGTGGTTGCCAGGGGTGAGAGGGGTGGGAGGGATTAATAGGTGGAGCATAAAGGGTTTTTAGGGCAGGGAGACTACTCTGTATGGTACTCTAATGGTGGACACATGTCATTGTACCTTTGTCCAAACCTATAGAATGTCCAGCACACACCCTAATGTACATATGGACTTTGGGTGATTCTGATATGTCATCAGTTGTAACAAGTGTGCCACTCTGGTGGGAGAGTTGACAATGGGGGAGGCTGTGCACGTGTGAGGGCAGGGGGTGTCTGGGAAAGCTCTGTCACCTCCTCACAATTTTGTTGTGAACCTAAAACTGCTCTAAAAAAGAGTCTTTAAAAAATTACTAAGTTGCAAGAGCTGTTCTAAGTGCATCACATAAATAATCAAATGTAATGCCAGCCATAAAACGTAGCTAATGATAATAATCAGCAACATCTATTGACCACTGATCCATCAGTGGCTTAGGACTTTACAGGCGCTGGTTCACTTACCTCTCTGGTGACAGCTAATAAAGTTCAGTCAGTTCTGCTAGAATGCTTGTTTTGACAATGAGAACTTGTTCCAACACAATCAGTGTATTAAGGAACAATGTGAACATAATGCAAATTTCACATTTGCTCTTGTGTGATTTCCTCCACGAGAAACTCTCTGTTAGGTTGGCAAACCACAGCCCTCTGGCCTATTTTTGTAAACAAAGATTTATTAGAACACAGCAACACTCATTTATTTACGTTTGGCCTATGGGTGCTTTGGCACGACAACAGCAGAACTGAGTCGTTGCAAAAGATACTGATGGCTCTGCAAAGCTGCAAGTATTTATTATTTGGCTTTAAAAAAAAGTTTGTGGAACCCTGTGGAACCCAGCCAGAAAACTGCACCCAGCTGAACCATGTGGCAGGGAGAAAACACACACACATTTCAAACAGTTAATGGGTTGTCTTCTCATTTGCTTGATGGTATCATTTGCAGCACAAATTTTTCAGATTTTAGCATCTTTAAAAAAGCCAGCTTTATTGAGATGTAATTTATGTACCATAAATTTCACCTGTTTTAAATGTGCAATTCAATGATTTTTAGTGAATTTTGCAGTTGTCTATCACCATAACCATCACCATAATCCAGTTTTAGAGAAGACATTTCCATCACACCCCAAAACCCCTTGTGGCCATTTATAGTCCCTGTTTCACTGCCAGCCCCACCCTGCACCCCGACCAACCACTGTAGATGTGTCTGTTTTGGACATGTCATATCAATGGAATCATACAATATGTGGTCTTTTGTATCTACCTTCTTTTGCTTAGCATAATGTTTTTGAGGTTTGTCCATGCTGAAGCAAGTATCAGTAGTCCACCCGTTTTTAATTGCTGCCTAGTATTCCATCATTTATCTAATTTAGTTGATGGGCACTTGGGTTATTTCCAGTTTAGAGCAATTATGAATAATGCTGCTATAATTCAATGTAATTGTTTTAGGCTGCTATAACAAAATACCATAGACTAGGTGGCTTAAACAACAGACATTTATGTCTCATAGTTCTGGAGGCTGAGAAGCCCAAGGTCAAAGTGCTAGAAAATTCAGTTCCTGGTGAGGGTTCTCTTCCTGACATGCAGAAGGCTGCCTTCTTGCTGTGTCTTCAGGTGGTAGAGAGAGAGAGAGACCTCTGGTCTCCTTCCCTCGTCTTATAAGGACACTAATCCCATTATGGGGGCCCCACCCTCAAGACCTCATCTAAACCTAATTACTTCCCCAAAGCCTCACCCTCTAAATACCACACACTGGACTTAGTGCTTCAACATACAAACTTGGGGGACAGAAACATTCAGTCCATAACAGTAATTATTGATATGATTGGATTTATATCTATCATTTTGGCCCAGGCTGGAGTACAGTGGTGTCACCATAGCTCACTGTAGCCTCAAACTCCTGGGTTCAAGCGATCCTTCTGCTTCAGTCTCCCAAGTAGCGGGGACTACAGGTGTGTGCCACCATGCCCGGCTAATTTTTCTATATTTTTGTAGAGATGGGGTCCTCACTGTGTTGCTCAGGCTGGTCTCAAAGTCATGGACTCAAACGATCCTCCCACCTCAGCTGTATTACAGGCATGAGCCACCGCACTGGGCCTGTTGCTCCTTTGTGACTTTCTTTTGTGTTAAACAGATATTTTCTTCTAGAACATTTTTAATTTCTTTATTCATTTTTAAACTATTATTTGTTAAGTTATTTTCTTAATGGTTGCTCTAGGAATTACAATATGCATCTTAACTTATCACAAGGTAGGAAGATAAAACATTGTATTTGACAATTTGTTAGCTTAAATTATTACTTTTTAATATTTAAGCATTTGGCAGGTGGTCTCCATTTGTGTCTCCCTGCCTTACACCCTGCGCATGTTGGGGGCAGGCTTGCCTTTCTCATATTTGTACACATGCATTTTTTTCACATAGCTACATTAATACTATGAATTTTGTATTATAAATACTGCAGTTATATAATACATCCTGCTTTTTAAAGTCACAGTCATTTTCATTTGCCATCAGTCTCTGTAAACCTCTCTTTAAAAGGCTGCCTTGGATTCCATTGAGAGGATTAGGCATATTTTAGTTAATCATTTCCCTAGTTTAGGACATTTAGATCCTTTTAAATTTTCACCTTTTTTTTTTTAAATGCTGCAATAAGGATTTTTGTGCATATAATTCTTTTCACAGTTTTGGATTCTTGGCATAAATTCCCAGTGGTAAAATTACTCTGTTGAAGAGAACAAACATTTTCATAGTTATCGATATCTTTCACCATATTATTTTCTTTGAGAGTTGTAACAATTTAGTAGGGCCAGCAATGTGTGGGGCTGGCTTTTAGAGCACAACTTCATGAGCACGATGTGTCAATTAAAATGCTTTTTTCTATTTAACTTTGCATTTCTTTGGCAATTAGCAAGGTTGGACAATTTTTAATTAATAAGTCCATTTGCTAGTTATAATTTGTTTTATGTAAATTGCTTCATTAAGCCCCTTGCCTATTTACATAAATATAAGGCTTTTTGTTTGTTTGTAACTGTAAGTTTGTATGAATGAACTCTTCATGTAATATTCCCTCCTCAAAACTTTTTAGGAAGGAGACAGAGTATAAATAAATAAAAACAGATAATTACCTTTTCATCTACCTTAAATGCTGCAAATATTTCCCCCACTTGCTCCTTTTTAGTCACTTTTTTAAATACAGAAAATTTCCATTTCTCTGTAGTCAAACCCGCTAATCTTCTCTTTGTGATTTCATCAATCATTTCTAAGTTTAATAAAAGACATTCTCCCTCCAGAGATTTGATAAATGTTCGTCTCTCTTATAGTTTGCTTTGGTTTTTTAAAAGTATGTAACTCTCTAATGCATGTAAAATATCTCGGTAAAAAATGGTCTAAGGAAGGGAATGATCTGAAAGCGTATGTTTCTCAAACTCAGCAGTTTCTCTTCTCTGGATTCCTGGCCGGCGTCGGTGACTGCGGCCCAAGGCTGCCCCGTCCTGCTGGCCATCCCTGCAGGGAGGAGACGACGCAGAATCAGAGCTGGCCTCTGAACTCCCTGAGTGAAACCCATGCTCGAGGAGGGCAGCACAGGGTGGTGGGAGGAACCTGAGTTTGGCCCCTGGCCGTGTGTGAATTCTGTCTCCAGTGCTCTGTCTGCAAAATGGGGCAAAGGATGCCTGACTGGCAGGGCTGTTGTGCAGATGATATGAGCTGATGGACAGAATGTTCTAGAATAGTACCTGTCCCATCATGGGTCTCTCAGAGTCCTGTCTCTGCATTGACTTGGCCCCTGGGTCCCACCTTGTGACCAGAGGTGTCCCTGAGCCCCCTTCTCCACAGAACAGAGCCAACCTACCAGAGCAGTCAAGAGTGTCTGCTTTTTCAGGTGAGAAAATTGGGGCAGGGGGAGGCTAAATGGCAGGACGCAGATACTCTAGCTGCTCTGATGTGCTACCCTCTCCGGCCTCACCGTCTCCCTGCCCCCCAGCCCCTCAGCTCCTCCCCGGTAAAACGGAGCTCTCTGTCCTTATTGGTCTCTGCCACCGAGGCCTTACTCAGTGGTCAAATGAAAGACTCTGAAAAAGCCACGGAAAAATCCAGAGGCAAGGCAGCGTCCCCACGGGCTGGCTAGTCCCCTCCTCCCTCAGCTTGGGACACAGACGAAGCCTCTGTGTTGGCTCTCTAAGAGGCTCCCGGCCTCCCAGGACACCAGGCGGAGGCTCTGTGAAGGCCCCTTGTGCCCGTGGCGCACAGGCAGGAAGCCCGGGGCTTGGCCGAGGCCCCAGGAAGCAGGGCCTGGGAGGTGAGCTGGACCTCAGACCCAGCTGTGAGCAGCTTGGAGCAGCTTCTGAAGGCTCAGAGAGCCAGGAAGCTCAGGGGGCCCCCAGGCCACCCCCATTTCACGGACATGGATGTGAAGGCGCAGAGTGGCGAGCCAGTTAGCGGCAGGGTTCGCACTTGGGCTGGGGGTGCTGGCTCCCAGTCCGGCATGCTTTCCTCTTGGGCTCTGCTGCTGCAGTGGCCTCTTTGCTTCCAAAGGCCCCCTCTGGCCCTTCTGGAAAATGCTTTGCAACCTTATCACATCTGAGCAAAACTGCGTGGTCTTGGAGGCTCAGAGCACTTCTGACGAGCAGGGCAAAGCATGAAGAATGAGATACCCCAAGTCAGGAGGGAGTTTCCTAGGAGGGGAAAGAAGCATTTTGAGCAGGAGCTTCGTTTTTTGGGAGCAGCTGGAAGAATGTGGGGGCAGCAGCTAGAATTTTTTTTTTTTTTTTTAACAGAAGCCATATTGCTCCAGCTGAGTTTAGACAGACCAGCAACAGTTCTCAACGCTGGCTGCACATTAGAATCCACTGAAGGACTTTTCCAACTACGTGGGAGTCTCTGGGGTAGAACAAGGCATCGGTGTTTCTTAAAGCTTCACAGGTGCTTCTGACCCTGCAATCTAATCTCACTGTGCTCAGCGCCTGCCTCCTCTAGGAAGCCTTTCCAAACCAGGATTATCTACTTCCTCCAAATCCCAGCGGAGGTCACTTTGTGCCACTGGCTTGACTAGGGATCCATGGTCGGTCTGTGACGCTCCCCTGCGGCTCTCACACCACGTCATTTCTGTTCTCAGTCTTGCGGGCTCTCCGCCCTCTCGCTCTCCCTCCCCCGGGCTGCCCAGGAGGCTTCAGTTAAGGCTGTTGTCCGGGAGCTGAATAAATACATTGCATCCACCTGGGTCGTTCTCGTGCACTTAATTTTGATCATGACTCTGAGAGATGGATCTGTATTTTTTTTTTATTTCAATTTTATGGTGAGGGACATGAAGCTCAGCAAGGTAGTTTGTATGTGGTCACAGGATGAGGAAGCGGCAGTACACTAGTGTGTCGGGCTTCCTTGCCCGCCACACAGCAGCCTACCCACAGTAGGGGGTCCCCAGAGCACGCAGGACCTCGGCCCAGCCTGGGGGCTTCTCCTCCCCACAGAAGGTCTGACTGATCAGTGAGGGGGCCATCTGTGAAGAGCTGTCTGGTCCCCACTCCTCAGGCCTGAGGAGAGGGTGTAACATGAACTTTCAGCGGAGGGGTTAAGATGACAGATACCAGCTCCCAGAGTCCCTGGGAGCAAAATGCAAATTTTATAAGGAAATATTTTACAACTGGTTTTACAGCTTTTCTTGTGGTGGAGGATCAGGTTGTTGGAGATTAAGGGGGAAAACTGGGAGAAAGGATTTATTAATACTTATTGAATGCCAGGTTCCTCTCCTTGCAAGGGGGAAGACTGGAAGGTGCTGGCCTCTCACACTGAGCCTATGAGGGGAGCTTCATCAGAACTTCTCAGAGAGATGGGTACCATGGGGGCCGACTTCCACCTGAGAAATCTGCAGGGCTAGAAGTCTGCTCGGGGGATAAGCTGAGAGAGAGGCAGCTGTGCTGAGATCAGCCTAAAGTTCCTGAGTCTTCTGGGAGAGGGGATGCATGGACATGTCCCATGGAACCGATGAGACCCACAGGGCAGAGAGGGTCTGTTGTGGGTTGAATTGTGTCCCTGAAAAAGATATGTTCAAGCCCTAATCCCTGGTACCTGTGGATGGGACCTTCTTTGGAAACAGGGTCTTTGCAGATGGAATCAAGTTAAGATGAAGTTATACTGGAAGAGGGTAGAACCTGTACCCAATGACTGGTGTCCTTACAAGGAGAGGGAGACCTGGAGGCACAGAGACAAAGGGACACAGAGAGACGGGGGAGGTGACCCTTTGATGATGGAGGCAGACACTGGAGTGATGCAGGGCAAGCCAAGGAAGACCAAGAACGAGCAGCAGCCAACAGAGTCTAGGAGGAGGCCTGGAAGGAATCTTCCCTGGGGGCTTCAGGAGGGCACAGCCCTGCCGACAGCCTCCCATTGGCCTCTTCCTCCAAAGTCCTGCCGGGGCTCCTATTGCAGTGACAAGTCATGAACTCAGCCTTCAACCAAACACTGCAGTCAGGAGGTGACATGTACTAATTTGCCAGGCAGGGCCCTATACCCAAGGGAGTGGGTGGGGGTCAGCCCTGTCCAAAGCACAGGAGCCAAGCACAGGGGAAAGGGAAACTGAGGTGCTGTTACCAGAAGCAGAACAGCTGCCACATGTACAAACAAAAATAACCCGTGTCCCCACACCCTTCAGTAGCTGGCCCATCAATCCCTGTCTCACCTGACATGTGTAGTGTAGATAACACGAGAGAGATGGCAAAGGTTTAGGTAAAATACTGTGCACATTCAGAAGACCAGGGTTATCTTCCCACGTGGAGAGTCAGGCACCATCTCATGGAGGAAGTAGCTTATGAACCTGGCTTTGAAGGGGGAGTGGAATTTTGTGTGTGTGTCCATGAAAAGAGGGCATTCTAAGCTGGGAGAACCATGTGACCAAAGTTGTGGAGGAAGCAAACTATTAATATAAATGGGGAAAAGTTAGTGGTTCGATGCGGCCAGAACACAGGCCCAGCAAGGGAAGGTGGCCCATGTGGTAGGAAAGGGAGGTGGAGATCAGATCTGGGAGGGCCTTAGATGCCAGGATGAAGAGCTTAGATGACAGTCCATAGAAAGTAGGAAACCACTGAAGGTCAAATTAATTTAATTTAAAAAGGGAAAAAATGGACAGCAGCCAGTTAAGAGGCTCCTGGAATGGTCTACGCAAAAACCAAAGATAATCTGAATGTGTCATTGGCACCTCCCACCCAGCTTGCCCAAGGTGGAAGCCAGCCCTGTTGTCCCCACACCTCGGTCTCTGCCTGGGTCCCTGTCTAAGTCAGTGAAAATAATCACAAGCCAAAACGTGCGTTTAAAAGACTGAGGATGTGGCTCACGCCTGTAATCCTAGCACTCTGGGAGGCTGAGGCGGGTGGATCGTTTGAGCTCAGGAGTTCAAGACCAGCCTGAGCAAGAGCGAGATCCTGTCTCTACTAAAAATAGAAAGAAATTATATGGACAACTAAAAATATATAGAAAAAATTAGCCGGGCATGGTGGCACATGCCTGTAGTCCCAGCTACTCGGAAGGTTGAGGCAGAAGGATCGCTTGAGCCCAGGAGTTTGAGGTTGCTGTGAGCTAGGCTGACACCACAGCACTCTAGCCCAGGCAAGAGAGCAAGACTCTGTCTCAAAAAGAAGACTAAGGATGTACCTTCACAATCAAAAAAAACAAGAAGTGTCAAAGTGAAATGTCCGAGATATCAACTAGCAAACTTAGTACTTAAGGGAATCAGACATTCATACTTAATAACCTAATATTTCCATACAGCACCTGCTACCCCTCAATTTCTGCTTGCACTGGGCACCAACTGAAGGCCACTTTCACCTCTGGCCCTGCTACTAACTGGCTCAGGCTCTCCATGTTCCCCAGTTCCAGTTCCAGAAAGTATGACCCTGACCAACCCAGCTCCTATGGTCAGTCTAGACCACATTTCAGTCGGCTGGCTGGCCAGTGGATTGGCTGCCCTGAGCTCAGGACATCCCATCTCGTCACTTGGGGAGGGGTGTGTGTGGAGGGCACTGCAGTAGGTTGAATGGTGACCCCCCAAAAGACATGTTTACATACTAATCCCTAGAACCTGCAATTGTGGTCTTATTGAGAAGAGGGTCTTTGCAGATATAATTAAAGATCTCAAGGTACGATCATCCTGGATTATTATGGTGGACCCTGAATCCAACAATAAGTGTCCTTTCTAGAGACATACAGAGGAGAAGACAGACACAGAGAATAAGGCCATGTGAGGATAGGGGCAGAGATTGGAATTGTGGAGCCACAAGCCAAACAATACCTGGAGCCACCAAAAGTCGGAGGAGACCAGGATGGAATCTCCTCTCTCCGAGAGCATTCGGAGAGCTCCGCCCACACTGTGATTTCAGACTTCCAGCTGCCCAAACTGTGAGAGTGAATTTCTGCTTGTTTTGTTTTGTTTTTATATTTTTCTGGTAGAAACACTTAACATAAAGTTTATCATTCTAACCATTTGTAAGCTCAAAATTCAGTAGCATTAATTACATTCACAATGCCGTGTGCCCATCACCACTATTTGTATCCAAAACTTTTTCATCATTCCCAACATAAACTCTGTACCCGTTAGACAATACTCTCCCTTCTCCCTTCCCCTGGCCCCTGGTCACCTCTTTTGTACTTTGTGTCTCCATGAATTTGATTACTCTAGCTACCTCATATAAGTAGAGTCATACAATACTTGTCTTTCTGTGTCCGGTTTATTTCACTAAGCATAATGTTTTCGAGGTCCTTATATGTTGCAGCATATATCAGAATTTCGTTCCTTTTTATGGATCAATAGAATTCCATTGTGTGTATACACTACATTTTGTTTATTCATTTATCTAGTGATGGACACTTGGGTTGTTTCTACCTTTCAGCTGTTGTGAATGACGCTGCTATGAACATTGGTATACAGATATCTGTTTGAGTCCCAGCTTTCAATTCTTTTGGATATATACCTAGGAGTGCAATTGCCGGATCATATGATAATTACATGATTAACGTTTTGAGGAACTGCCAAACTGTTTTCCACAGCAGCTGCACCATGTAACATTCCCACCAGCTACGTGCAGGGGATCCAATTTCTGCACATGCTTGCCAACACTTTTTCAGTTTTTCTGTTTTTCTTTGTTTTTGTATTTATAGCCATCCTAGGAGATGTGAAGTAGTATATCATTGTGGTTTTGATTTTTCTTTTTTTTAATTTCAAAATATTAAGGGGGTACAAATGTTTCTGTCACATGGATGGCTTTTATAATACGTAAGTCGGGGCTATTCGTGTGCCCATCACCTGAATTGTGTTCATTGTACCTGTTAGGTTTTTACCACCCCCTCTTCCTCCCACATTTTTCACTGCCTCTTCGCATGTGCTTGTTGACCATTTGTATATCTTCTTTAGAGAAATGTCATTCAAGTTCTTTGCCATTTTTGAATTAGGTTGTTTGTTTTCTTTGTTGTTAACTTCTGTTGTTTTAAGCCACCGAGTTTGTGCTAATTTGTTACGGCAGGCCTCAAAAAGGAATGCATTGCTCAAAACCTGGCCTCCTGGGCAGCAGGATCATTGACAGGGCCATTTCCTGGAGACATTAGCACGGACCTTATTCACCTGCCAGTGGTTGAACCCTCCAGCTCTTCCCTGCCAAGGTCTGAGAGTTGCCAGTCAAGAGGGAGCAAATCCCAGTCTCCTTTTCAACATACACACTCACGACTCTTGCTAGAGGGTTGGGAATGAAAAGAAGGAGCAGAATGGAACCACAGCTGAAGAGCAGATAATCAAATCACAGCAAGTGTTGCTTTGTTTGGTTGTTTATCTCAAAAGGATGCAAGGACCTGAGGATTTTCACAGGCTGAGAGAAGAATCCGGGGAGAGGGAGAGGACATGAAAAATCACATCTCAACTTCAAGCTCACCATCTTCTGTTCACTGCCAGAGTCACGGGAGGTTCGCACTGAAAGAGACCTTGGACCATAGTTCCTTCACTTTACAGATGAAGAGGTGGTGGGCAGAGAGGGCAGTGACCCATCTGGGGCCCCCCTGCAGGTCTTTGTCTAGGACTTTCTAGTGTGCCCTCTGCAAAGAAAAACTATTTTTTTTTTAACTGACTTTTTCCATGTCTTAACAAGTTGTAAAATGCTTCTGGTATGTCTTGTCTGTTCCTATGCCCTTAGCCTCCTTCCTGGGACACAATGGCTCATGAACACCTTGTTCCTGCCAAACGCAGCCAGGGAAATGGGAAGGGCCGCTGGGTTGAGCAGACCGGGAGACTGCACCCTGGCAGAGATGCTGGTACTGCCAGGATTGGCGCAGTCCTCCTTGCCTTCTGCGTGTCCCTCTGCCTCCAGGGATGAAGGCTGGGCTCTTCATTTCCCAGTCTTCCTTGCCAGCGTGGTTCTAAGTTAGACTCTAGCACTAAGAAGCACTTGCACAAGTATCGGAAAGAAGCCCCTCTCTGAGTTGACCTGGGCAGACGTGCAGTTGACCATGGCTTCCAGGCAACTCCTGCAAGTTGCCCGCTTTGGTGCTTCAGGCAATTGAGATGGTCTTCTCTCTTCTCTGCAATGCGGGCATGCCCTGATTTTGTGGGGTCTGACAGTGGCATCCCTGAGTGTCCCTCATCCAGCCCTTCCATGCATTACAAAAGCCTCTCAATCCCTTGTATTAAAACCCAGAGTATGTGGAATATCTAGAGTGGCTTCCAGAATTTTGACCAAACGCTGACTGACACACAAGGCTGCATAAAAGGGTGTGGGGGAAGCACCCTATTCAACCTTCCCGACAATGCTGGGGTTAGGCTATCACTACCCCAGTTTCATAGATCGGAAGCCCACGGCCGGAAGAAGTCAAAGCTACCTGGCTCCCAAGCCACGCTCTTTGTCCTGGGTCATTCTATTCTGCTTCTCTTAATAGAAAAGGAGAAGGAAGTGCAAGAGGGACTGGGAAAGCATCAGGGGAGGACATGAGCGAGACAGACAAGGAAGAAGTGAGGAGAGACACATGTGAAGTAGAAAGGAAGCAAGGCGAGAGAAGGCCCAAGGGTTCTGCAAAGTTGGAGAAACTTCTCTTCATAACCTCTACTCAGACTGTGCTTTGCAATGTTACCCTGCCCTTGGCAATAGCAGTTAGCCAGGCAACCAGTGTTTGCAGCTCTTCGCCTGCTCCTTATTCTCAGGCTTTCTGAGACTCCAGTGTGAACCGAAGACACAACAACCTAATGGGTGAAGAAGTTTCTGGGCTGCCCCAGCAGTGCGCAGAGTGATGTCACCCTGGAGAGCGGACAGCATCGCAGGCTCATGGGGATGTGAGTCAGGTTTGCCTTCCACTATAGAGTACCAGGTGCAGGTTGCCTTGGTTACTCTTCTGCCTCTCCCTTCCAGGCTCTTCTCTAAGCACCTCCATCCCACCCTGGCATCCTATTCCCTCCGGCTGGCCCTGGGCTTTTCTCAGAGTGCCCTTTCTCTGTGTCCCTTGGGAAGGCACCAAGGTTGAAGAGGCAGGGCAGGGGCAGGAGCCTGGAGCGCTCCTCCCACACCCTGGTCACGGTCCCTCTCAGTGTATATGTAAGGCCAGGCAGAGTCGGGAGGACCCAAGGGAGCCCATATCTCATGCTAGCCCGGATTCTCACAGCATGGGCAGGGTCCTCAGAGGTCCTACAAGCCAGTCCCTTCATGTCATTAACAAGGAAACCAAGGGTCACAGAAGTGGGGGCAGAGCCACACCGTCTGCATACCGGCCCAGGGCCTCTGCCCTGCCCAGCGGCCTTCCCTCCCGTCCTCACTGCCTGGCAGCCCCTGCGTCCCCGCTGCCCCGGCGCCCCGTGAGCCAGCCCCTCACATATGATTACAATTACCGTGGGCTTGGACTGAGCCCAGCCACTCTGCGAGCACATCCAGGCCTGGTCCCTGGCCAAGTTTCCATCTCAGTAGAAAAATGAAAAAGTTCAAGGGATGCATGTTAATCCCAAACACACGAGCAGGAAGGAGTGGGGTGAGGGGGAGAGGGCCAGCCAGCGTCTCCCGGGCAACGTCAGTCCACCAGGAGCTCCCGAGACCCGCCCTGGAGGCAGAATGCCCCTGGCCCGCACAGCTTAGGCCGCTGTGTTGTTGTAAACCCTGCCGCCTCCAGGGCTCAAGATGGAACTCAGCTGGCAGGACTTGGCTGGTGGTCTCCACAACAGTCACCTTCCTCAGCTGGCTCCTTCCTTGTGGCTATTTTCCACAACCTTTGTGTTTCTGTCTTTTATTTCAGCATCACTATTCCCTGCCATAGATAAGGAAACTGAGGCACGGAGATCAAGGGACTGGCCTGAGGTCAGGTGGCCACGAGGGAGCAGAGATGGGCTAGAACACAGGCCTCAGACAGACCCTCCCCTGCTGCTTTGGAGCTACCCGGAGCAGCCTGGGCTCCGCCTAGCACTCTCCTGCCCTTGCTCTGCCCAGCGTCTGAAGGGCTGTCTGCCCACGTCTGCCCTGCACCTCTCGGCCTGGCTTTGGTGGGGTTCCACATTCCACCCTGGCTGCCAACTCCTGCCCCTCTAATGCTGACATCTCACATTCTCGAGGCTTCCAGGCCAATGTTTTCCCAGAGCTTCCTCCCTTGAGCCTGAGATTCCTTCTTTTCTCCCACCCTTGAAACATTTCTGAGTAATATACCTCTTCCAGCTTGCTCAACTCCCAGGAACTTAACCATCTGTAAGCTCTGCTTGGTCCTGGTCTCAGGGAGGGCAGGGTATGTGCATATTTGACCAATGACACATGTGCAGCTACCATTCCGGGGTCTTACAACAGATTAGATAGATATTAGGAGAGCCACTGCTCTCTGCCTTCGGGGGAAAGGAGTTAACATTTTTGCTGGAACTCCACGAGCACCATGGTGTGCACTAAAAACCTTATGGAGGACAGCAGCCATCAGTTAAATATCTACTGTCAGGTGGGGAAGAGCTGTGGCCCCAAAGAGAACAATGGATGTTTTGATAGCTAATGCCCCTGAGGGGATACAGTTCCTCAGCAAATGAGGTCTGAGATAAATGTGCTTATTTACAAGCTTCCAGACTGGCTGAGGTCGGCCCAGGGCCTGCAGCCAGGCATCTGAGCAATGGGGAGAGGCAGCCTCTTGCCCACTTGGGGATGTGCAGGCTCGCTGCCCGGCAGAGCAGCCTCAGCTCGGAGGCCAGGGCGGGGCCAGGAGGGTGGCCAAGGCTTTCCCAGAGGCTTTGCAAGCAGTCGGGCCCTTGGGGAAAGGTCTCTGAAGCACAGGGGGCTTGTCTCCCGTCTCCTCTAGAGTCAAAGCCACAGCAGGGCACTTTCCTAAGCGAGCAGGAGCAGGAGCCACGAGGGAGGGTGGGTGGACACAGAGCATTATTCCCCAAAGGTCATCTCTCTCTTTTTTCTGCTTTCCAAAGGCCCAAATGATCACTTTGTGTTGAAGACAATTCTGTTTTTTCCAAAGGAATGAAGAAAGAAAAAGATCTTTTTCCAGGTCTAATTATAAAAGCCATAAGGCTGGAAAATTATGGAGAAAACATGTGTCTCCCGGCTCTGCGTGCAGCAGGTACGCGCTGTGGGGAGGTGTTGTCTCTGCCTAACCCGCCAGGGGCCTCCATCAGTGCCCGGGGGCCTGACCCCACCCCCAGTCTATCCACAGCCCCACGCTGGAGTGAAAGTCCACTTCGTCCCCTTAATCCTCATGGGAACTGGAAAGTGGCCAAGAGACTAGAAGAGCCAGTGTCTTAGTGAGAGCAAGTTGGGGGGCTCTCTCTCAACCCAGGGCACCCAGTCCTTAAAACCTGTGCTGTCCTGTGGAAGGGCAAGTCCCAGAGCCAGGGCCACCGGCAGGTCTTCGTCCCTCTGCGCTAGCAGGAGTGCTGTCTGCGCCGCACGCCGGGAGCTCGTCTTCTAACCAGATCCAGTCAGTCTTCGTGCCCTGACCAAGTCAAACAGAGTGGGTGTCCCTGGAGATCGTGTTTAAAATAAGTTCTAGTGGGGGGTAAGTTTGGGGATGGAGAAAGCATCACTCTCTCCCCCACCTGTCAAAACTACAAATCTCCAATTCCCCAAGGTGAGGGGAGGTGGGCTGTGTTGGGGTTAGGGGACAGGCAGGTAGGTGTCTTGTCTCCGAGGGCCCCTCGGGCTCCAAGCAGCTTTGCATTCTGAAGCCAGGCCCTGGAGGGACCCCGTTCCCCTGCTGCAAGCCTTTCCTTGCTCCCACGGCTGTTCACAGCCCTGACTGCTCAAGATGACATTTTCTAAACACTGGAGACAGAGATAAGAAGCAGACAGGGAGGGAGAAAGCCTGGGAATTGGAGCCGGGCCCAGGGAGGAATGTGGGCTCCTTGCTGAGAGCAGGCAGAGGAGTCCAGATGCCGCAGGAGATGGACACACATGCAGGGACCTCTCACCCTTGCTTTGCCATGGCAGCTGGAGCCTGAGTCCTTGGTCCAGCCAGTTGTTTACAGGTCAGAGCACATGGCCCCCCGAGCAGCCCCAGTGCGGGCACGACCCCCATCCCCCTGAGAACTCCTGCACACCTGGGTTTCACCAAGCGCTGTTCACTGATGTGCCCCGGTGCCCAGAGGTGGTCTGGCGCATGGCTTTGTGGTGCTTGGTAAATATCTGGAAAGAGAATGACTTGCTGTATTACTCCTGGAGTGAGCTGGTATTTTAGCCCAGACCAGTTCCCCAGGGATGGAATTTCAGAGGCAGAAAGAACAACCAGGTGTCCCTCAAAGCAAACACAGAGGGGCTTGGTTAGGTAAAAGATGGCGTGCACGGGGGTGAGGGGGGGCGGGATTTGGATGAGCTGAGCTCTTAAACCTGTCTGGGGTGTTATTAGCGAAGTCGTCCAACAATAACAGCAGTAATAATAATGGGTGCTACCATTACGCAGAGGGGGAGAGGCTCTTCTGACAGGGGCCCCAGAGAGTGGTTTCAAGGTCAGTTCTGGGCTTTCTTGATCTCAGAAGAATAACCAGACCAGCCTACTTCCCTGCATCCCAGAGCCCCCTGAAAAGTAGGGACAGTTTGGGGGACCTGGGTCAGACCCATCCAACCTCTACCCCACTGAACTCCCACTTCCAAAGGCAATTAAATAGCTCCCCGCAGGAGCTCGCACTTCAGGGGAGACCTTCACACCTCACAGGCTCCCTGGGTGATCTTCAGTTCCCCTCCCAGCCTGCACAAGCAGCGCATACAGCATCCACCTGCCACCCAGCTCAGCCGTGCTGCTATCTTGGGACAGAAACCTTGAAAGGAATCCCAGCTGCAGCCAAGGAAAACAGGAGTCAGGTCTGGCTAAGCCAGGTGGCTTCTCTCTCCCCACCTTCTGTCCCCACACCCCCAACTCTGGAGCCAATGAGCTGTTTGGGTAACCTCAGGACCGTACTCCCACATGGCCTGCAGCCAGCAAAGGCATGCTAGCAGGATTCTAGAACCTCGGCCTGGCTGTAGGTCGCTGCCTTTAAAAGTGAGGGAGGTGCGGGGCTGTAGCCTGAGCCCACCTCAAGAGGGACAGGGGCATTCGCCGCAGCTGTCCGGCCTTCCGCCTGCCCTGGCCTTCTCCAGGCAGGGGTCCCTTTTGGGGTGCTGTGATTGTTCTCACAGGAAGTGCCCACCCTGCTGGGAACAGCACAAGGTTTCTATCTAAGGTGTAGAGGAAGACGCTGCCTGACCCCTCTGTCATCCCATCCAGGGCCTCTCATTCTCCCGCAGGTTTAACCCGGGGCGGAAATGTGGGTCTTTCCTTGCGTTTGGGGAAGTCGCAGCTGCTGCAGGACTTTGTGGAAAAGCCTTTCCCACCTCTGTCACTTTTGGTTCAAAAGCTTCTCCGCTTTCTCTCCTCCAGAGGGTCTCACACGTGGGGAGCCCAGGGTCTCTGGTTTCTGTTCACTCTAGAAAAGCATCGTCCAACAGAAATATACTGTAAGCCACTAATGAGTCACCTATGCAATTCAATGTTTTCTCATCGCCACATTGGGTAGAATGTGAAAAGAAAACTGTGAGGTTAGTTTTAGTAAGATATTTTGTTTAACCCAATATGTTTAGATGAACCCAAATGAATATTATCATTTCAACCTTTAATTCATATAAAAATTATTAATGAGATATTTTACATTCTTTGTTTCACACCAAGGGTATCAGTTTCCTAGGGTTGCCGTAACAAAGTACCACAACTGGGAGGCTTGAAACAACAGAAATGTATCCTCTTACAGTTCTGGAGGCCAGAAGTCAGAAATCACGTGTCAGAAGGGCCATGTTCCCTCTGAAGGCTCTGAATAAAAATCCCTCGTGCCTCTTCCTCGCCTCTGGTGGCTGCTGCCAGTCCTTGGCTTGCAGCTACGTCACTCCAGCCTCTGCCTCTGTCATCACAGGGCGCGTGTCCCTCTGCGCGTGTCTCTGTTCCGTCACATGGCTGCTTTATACCAGTCACTGGATTTGTAACCCACCCTAGGCCAGTGAAACCTCGTCTTAGCTAATTACATCCACAAAGACACTATTTCCAAATAAAGTCGCAATCTGAGGTTCCAGGTGGACATGAATTTTAGGGGGACACTGTTCAGCCCAGTACAGAGTTGGATTCGGGGACGACTCCGACTGGCTTTTGGCTCCCAAGATCCTGTTGTATTGTCTGTTCTTTTGTTGTCTTTGTCCCTTTATTTTCATTTCGGTGGGCCTTGGGGTGGGACCAAAGGTAAAAAGAAACAGGTGAGATTACTTTTAATAATATAGCTTATTTAACCCAATAGATCCAAAACATTATCATTTCAACATATAATCAGTATTAAAAATTATTGAGATATTTTACATTTTTTTATACTGTCTTCAAAATTCCATATGTATGTGACCCTTACAGCATGTTCCAGTTCAGATTAGCGACATCTGAGACGCTCAGCAGCTGCCTCATTGGACGGGGAAGCTCAGGAAGTTACAGGAAAAGCAGCGCAGCCTCTGGGGATGCTGGGGACGCGCTGGGGCGGCTGGCGGGTTCCAGGGGGGTGGTATTTACCAGATGGCTTCACCACCTCCAGGGTCTGTCCTGGTTGCTTCTCATCTGTGAGCACGGCTGTCTATTGGTGGTGAAGGGGGGGATTCATGAGAGATGGGCTCACAGGACTGTCACACCAAGAGGTGGATTTGTTCATGCCCAAGAGAAATGACGAACACTGGCTGCTGTCTCACCTGCGTGTGCCTCCCCGCACCTCCCTGCTCTTGGGCACAGTTCTTGGGGAGCTGGTCCTGGGTGCTCGGACTCAGACAGGAGACTTTCCTCACTGAGTGCGAATGGTGGAAAATCTCAGGCAGAAACAGTGCGAGGCACGCACCTCCCTGCCAGAGACGTGCCCATTGCGGGGGCTGGGGGACAGCCAGGCTCCCTGTCCCTGGGCAGTATGAGACATGTGTAGCCATGTGCTGGGCACTGGCTCTTTTCCACACCTCCCTTGCAGACCTGGCCCCTTCAGACCGACATCTTTTCCCTTTAGATATGGGGGTCTTGCTGGCCTGGGGCCATTCCGTCTCTTTTTAGGATGACTTTGCCTGTGTCTGCTTTGATGTCTATGTATCAATTTCATGGTCAAACTCTCAAAGAGCAACCTCATTCCTCTGGGGCTTCCTTATTCTACTCCCTTGCAATGCCTGCGATTCCTTATTCTCCTGGCCCCTGCTCTGCATCCTCTGTGTTTTCCTGAGAAAGCCTGAAATAACTCGAACCCAGGACTGGAAGCTGGGCCCCAGACATGTCCTATCTGCCTCTCCGGCTCGGGGGCCTGCACGTAGTTGGGGCACAGCCCTGTTCCGGATGTGCATGCTGGGGAGTGGGGCACCCCCTCCACGTGACCTGTCTGTCCCCAGGCCCCGTGACAGCCATCCTGAGCCAGGGTAGCAGGATGACGGGGCCATCACATTTGCAGTCCAGAGCAAAAAGTCACTGGACAGAAAATGAAGTAGAGAGAAGAGAACGAGTACAGGGGAGGAGGAGTCTGATGTTAGTTCAGGGTACTACCGGGCCCTGAGAGCGCAAATGACATGAATCAATCTCTCTCTCTCTCTCTCATCTTGAGAGCATTTCAATTTTTTCCTGCAATGCATGGACCTCACAAAAAGTGACTCAGCCTTACATAAGAGATGGGAATTTGAGGGGGACCAGCAACGTGATGACTCACTGCCTTGAAATTTCCAGTGGGTCACACATGTTTCTTAGATGATTTAAAAAAAATTATCTTAGTGGTTGTAAAAAAAAAAAGTGGCTTGAGAGGTAGATTGGGGTGAGGATCCTACATCAGGGGAGGAAAGAATGGTCATGATGAACGGGAGGCTAAGGACAGGGCCCTCTTGGGTCAGGGCTCAGAATATTCTGGTGAGAATCCAGCACTCTCCTCTCAGGATCTCAAGGCATTTCGAGAACCTTGGTAATACAACCACCTCATATAGCAAGAATCAGCTGCTGGGGTCTCCAGGAAGTACCTTGATTTGGAGTTGTGACCACCCTCGATGTCACCTCTGACCAAAAGCTGCAGGAAGCTGTAGGGCAGTGGTTCCCAGCTCTGGTCCCATGCTAGATCCCCTGGGAGCTTTATAAAATCCCAGTGCCCAGGCTGCACCCAAGACCAATTAATCAGAATCTGGAGATGGGGTCCAGGCATGCGTATTTTTGTTGTTGTTGTCATCCCCCAGGTGATTCCAGCGTACAGCCGATGATGGGAACCTGCTGGGCTGAAGTGGCCTGGGCCATTTTATACCAGGAGGATACTTCCAGGTGTTGATGCCACCTCGATTTGCAGAGGGTTATTAAATATTCCTTCAAATATCTGATACAACTGGTTGTCATTCTCCAGGGAGCTCAAGACGTTTTCTCCTTTCCTGTGATGTTGCAAAAAGCCCGCAGGAAAGCAATTCCCTGCAGGGGAGACTGGCGGCTGCACAGAGCTGACAAGTGGGCAGCGTGGGGCAGGTGGGCCAGGCTTTGGGACCCAGCTGGTCTCTCAGAAGAGGGGCCCTTGGACTCACCTACAGGCAGGTGAGGGCCCCCCGACACCAACACACCTCTCACACCCCGGCCCCGGCCTGGAGGTCCAAGGCCCGCAGTGGAGCTCATGGCAGTGCTCCTCTGTTAGGGCAGCCCAGCCTAAGCCCCCAGGGCTCCCTTGGCCGCAGAATAAAGTCACGGGCTTCATGCTGGCACTTGAGGTTATGCCCGATCTTCCTCCAATATACCTCTCCTTCCCCACCCTACTGCCGCCTCCCCACCCGCTCCTTCTGCCAGACTCAGTTCACACCTAGACATCCTCTGGCTCGTGAGATGTTCACTGTCTTCAGGCATTGTCCATGGAGCACAAATCCCCCTGGCAGGAAAAGCCTCTTGTCAGCCCATAGCTCTGCTGACCTGCAGAGAGAGGTCCCAGGTCCTGAAGGGAGGTCGAGGACTGGACAGAAAGCACCCTGGACACAATTCATCCCAGCAGTCTCAGCCTCACCCCAGATTCCTGGAGCCTGCACCTGTGGGACTGCTTGGCACTGGGTACCACCCGTGCCTTCACCTCCCTTCCCATGGCGTGTTCTGTCCTCCTCACCTGTGTCAGCCTCCCCTCCAATAGCTACAGAGAGGGGCTTGAGAACTCTGGGTCCATGTCTGTCCACGTACTGTCACGTCCCTGTCACGTACTGACTTTGTGTCTGAAGGCATGGGACTTCATTTTTCTGAGCCTCCATTTCTCCATCTGTAAAATGGGATAATAAAAGCACTAACCACATCGATTTGTTGTGAGGATTAAATGGGATAAAGCAGGTAAAAAGCTTAATCCCCTCAAGGAAGATTAAAGAGTTTAAGCTCTCTGGCAAGTGTTGCCATGATCGTGGCGTGTGATGATGTATTGGCAGCTCTCCTGACCCCACGTTGGACTATAAAGGCCATGAGGGCAGAGACTTTGCCTACCAGTGTGCTGGGTG
Organism: Eulemur rufifrons; assembly: GCF_041146395.1. Taxonomy (NCBI): domain Eukaryota; kingdom Metazoa; phylum Chordata; class Mammalia; order Primates; family Lemuridae; genus Eulemur; species Eulemur rufifrons. The sequence continues at coordinate 79,683,213 of NC_091001.1, read as the reverse complement.
CCTGGCCTGTGCCTGGCACTGAGGAGGGACTCCGTGGATATTAGTTGAATAAATGAATGAGGCATAAGCTAGTGTTATTGTTATTTTATTGTTCTCATTATTGCTCTTACTGTCATTCTCATGGGGTCTTTGAATGATGCTACCATGCCTGCGGGTATTGTGCCCCCTCCAGGCCCCTCTCCAAAAGCCACGTGGTCCTGACCTCTGCATGGTCCTGGGTGGCTGTGAGCATCTTCTCCCCTCCTCAGATTTCTTTGCAACCCTCCTCTCTGGGGCCCCCACTGTCCTCTGCCTCTCGCTCAAAGCCATGAGCCAGAGACAGTTGCACATTCCCACACCTCCCTGCACCCAAGGGGGCAGCTTCACAGGGAACCCCGTGTGCATGTAGTCAGCCCCATGGGTGAGGAGCCCCACTAGGTGCTCAAAAGCCTGTCCCCGAGCGCCCACTGCCAGGTGGCTTTCCATCCCACGGCTGAGTAAACCCTGCGGTGGGGCCGGCTCTGTGCTCCTCTCTGCTCAGTCTCCCCTGGAAATGCACCAAGGCGGGGCCCAGACCACGCACACAACCTCCTTCTTGACCCTTCTCTTCCTCCCTCACACCTCACCTGCTGCCCTCCTGTTTCTCTTCGTCTCTCCGTGGCAGGTCCAGTGTTAGGCAGCAGACTGTTCCTCTTTGCTGCCACTCCATGCAGGGTTTGTTGAGAATTTCGCAGTTCCTGGGCCTGCCTCCAGCAGCTTGAGCAGCTTGAGCAGCTTGAGCAGCTTGAGCGCTCTCACCAGTCCTTCTCCCCAAGCCCTGACCTTGGGGAGAGGCTGGGACTAGGGTTGAGGTTGGGAGGAGGAGGGTAGAGAAGGGAGAGGTCAAAATTGATGGTTGCCTGTGACCAAAAAGTGTCCTGTTTGCTACCTGGGAAAACCATCTCAGCAACACAGGCACTAAAATGGCATTGAGCATGGACCACCCACTTCACACACCTTTGTTCTAGAGAGAATTGGAAAGGTGGGCCTGAGCCCAAGTGCTGCCCTCCAGGCGTCTCTGCACTGCCCAAGCATGATGATGCCAGGTGCCCCGTTAGGTAGGAATCTAAGAATGTAGCCCCCGTGCCCCAGTTCAGGGGCCAGTCTTCAAAAAGGGTTGTAAGGAACAGTCTGGAAGAAGACTACAGTTTTTCCCTGTTGATTTTTTTCTCAGGAGATTCATAGTATGTCCCAACATTCCTAACCTCATCTTTATGTCTATAGTTATGAATAAACAACCTGTCACTCAAGACCTTACTCAAACCTTCCTTAACCTAATCAGTATTTCCTCCTGTGCTGCTCTAGGGCAGCCACTACTTAGCCTGACCAAAGGATGAGGGTGGCCTCATTAATCTAACACTCTACTTAACTCTTCTATTTGTACCAGCAATTTTCAAAGGATTATAAAGCAAGGACCATTTTGATAATTCTATCTTTCCTTTTTATTCAGAAGAGCCTCGTAAGCTCTTAGGGTAGCGCTTCCTAAAGTCTATTCCATGAATCTCAAGTTTGTGAGATATTAATTAGTGTGTGTTAAAAAAAAAAATCTAATCAGCTTGGAAAATACTGGATTTTTAAAATGACTATATTTCTTTATTGCAAGATTCTTAGACTTTACTAAATGCATTAGTAGTGGGTAGAGCATCTTCCAAACTTCCTTGACCATTCAACACTTTTTTTCTGGAAGATGCCTTGTGACTTTGGGAAATTCTGCCTTTGTCAGGCTCAACATAACAAAAGTTCTCATTATCTTATTAAATGGGTTGTAGGATGTTAAACAGAAAGGCCCAGAAAGCAAGTAACGGCTATTAGGACGCCCGGTGACAAAGCTCTTTTTGCCCTAATTCCTTCTGCAGGGACTCCACGTTTGGCAGGCCCACTGACTGTCCCTTCCAGATGAGTTCCAAGCTCTTATGAGAAGTTTTCTGGTCTGGGCTCTGTGGGTCCCTCTAAATGATGGTCCTGAGAAACTCGGGCCCTGGGCAAGCACCACCCACATCCATCTGCTCAAAATAACCCAGGGGAAGTCGAAGCTTTCTGTGTGGAGGCAAATAAAGACATGTATACAGACACTTCAGCATTCCCGATGTTAATGGAGCTTTGAAACGATTCCAAAGGCTGATATAGTTTGCTGCATGAGAGACAAGTTGTGCTGTGACAAGAATTTGAAGTGAACTCCCCACCTTTCCTGGAGAATGTGGCACACACCTTATCAGGCCCCACGTGCAAGCCAGTGACCTCAACCACTGGACCTCAAACTGCATATCAGCCTGGGGTCTGGCAGCCACTTTGAGAGCTTAGACTGTAGCTACACTCTGTCACCTGCCTCTTCGACAGGGCCACACGCTGTTAGCCTTGAAACTTGGAAGCATTCAAGGGACTGTGTTGAATGCCATCTCTTCTGAGAGCTGCTCGTCTAAAGGCGGCACGCCTCACACTTGAATTAGCCTTTACTTTCCACAGAGGCCTGCGTCCATTGTAATTGAGCAACTAGACTTTAATGCTTTCGGAACTCACTCACTGTGTGACTGACGTACCTACTGAGTGTCTTCCCAGTGAGATGTGTTCATATTATCTAATCTTTGTATGGCTATAAACCCTGTGATTCGTGAAATCATACTTTGATCATCTCCTCGTTTTAACCATACATGATGCCTGAGATCTATCTGGGAAACTAAGAAGGAAGGAATTGGTCTAAAAACGTGTTTAATGAAGTAAAAATGCCCTAAATATCCCAAAACAGGGGCATGGCCAGATAAATAAAAGCATGCTACCCACCTCTTCAGAATATCATGAGGCTGCGTCACACATGGAAAGACTGTCACGATATAATGTACAGGGGGGACTGTCAGTTTTACAGGACGGCGGCAGTCTCTGGTTGGCCCAGTCCCAGGAGGCCTCTTTGGTGTGAAGTGTGAAGCCCCCGGAAAATGGCCTGGATGGGCTAAAAGGAAGCACAGATGTAGGAAGGGGCCTACTGAATTAAAAGAAATAGCAGGAACTTGAGCGCTGTTGCTGGCAGCTGGAGGAGAGAGGAGCTGCCAAGTAGGGCATCCAGGCACTTAATTGGTATCTGCGGGAAGGAGTGGCCATCGAGGATTCCTCCCGGCAGAAAGTCCTGGTGCTGCAGAACATTCTGTTGTCATTATTTGCCATATTGCGACATGAAGTCATCACCCTCTCTTCCCTTGTGCCTTCAGTAAGTGACCAGAGCAGAATCTCCCAGTACAGCAGAGCTCATAGAGACCCTCAGGGCTGCAGGAGGGCTGCCGGGTCCCCCACCACACTCAGGGATCAGACAGTGTCAGCAGGAAACGGCCCACTCAAAATGGGTGATGTGCAGATGGCAGGGAAACCAGAAGGGGCCGTGCAGTCCCAGGCGCTGGCAACAGCTCAGCACCATTAACTCCACCAGGCCCGAGGTAGGTGGAGAGAGACAGGACACAGGGCTGTCTGACAAAGCTGTGGCCTTCTGTTAAGGGACACAGCCAGCCCTCAGTGACCCCACTAGGAAGGGGTAGAGGGACAGATAATGGTATGGGCTGAACTGGGTCCCCCAAATCCACGTGTGGAAGCCCTAGCCTCCAGTACTTTTAGAGGGGACTGTATTTGGAAACAGCCTTTACAGAGGGGATTAGGCTAATCCAATCTAACTGTTGTCCTTATAAGAAGAGGTAACCTGGCCACACACAGAGACACCAGGGTCACATGCAGAGAGGAAAGACCATGTAAGGACCAGGAAGAAGGTTGCCATCTGCAAGACAAAGAGAGAGGCCTCAGAAGAGATGAACCTTGCTGACACCTTGATCTCAGACTCCCAGCTCCAGACTGGGGGGGAATACATTCTGTGGTTTAAGGGCCCCAGTCTGTGATACTCTGGATGGAGGCCCTGGCAAACTAATGTGCCGAATACCCCAACCCCACCTTCCTTCCCCTTCTGATCTCTGGCTGGTGCCTCCATTGGTCAACACGGGCCAGCCCCCAGGTGCAGAGCAAGGTGAAGAAGGTGGAGAGTGGACCTGGGAGCAGACAGAGCGTGTCCACACACCTGGGAGGGGTGTTGGGCCAATTTAATGTGTCACAGGAGAGGTCACCCAGGCTGCTGACACCAGGTTTACAAATAGGACACAGAATGGTACGGTGACAGCAGAACACCACTTGGACCAAGACTGGGAGAAAATGGAAAATGTGACAATGGTTGATAGGATTGTGGCTGACTTTTTCCTAAGTTTTCTTTACCACTATGGTTATGTTGTTTTTAAGACTAAAAAGAGACAATCCAGAGGCAGGGTCAGAATGTGTGGCATGCAGGCACGTGTGACAAATGGGGAAGGGCAGGTAAAAATCTCAAAGCAATGACCTTACCAAGGCCACCCGCACTGGGCAACCCGAGATCAGGATAGCTCAAACTATCGGGCACCTCCCATGTGCCAGATCTGAATGTGCTCCCTGTACCACCTCTTTTAACACTCCTGGCCCCTCTGGGAGATGCTGGGAATCTCCCTATTGCATAGATGAGGAAACTGAGACACAGGGGGTGACATAACTAGCCTGTGGTCACACAAATAGTGATGGCGCAGCCAGGATTTGAGCCCACAAAAACCCAGACGCTGCCCCCTGAGATGCTTGTCTCAGCTGAAGACAGCAAGGAAGGAACTTACTGCCTGCAGGAAAACAAGGTCTATTTCCATGAGCAAAAAGAAGCCCTCACAAGGACAACAGGACTGGTCATAGGTAGTCAAAAGAGCTCCCTGCCTTCCATTGGCCAAGGTCCCCCTCTGCCCAGGCTGATGAGGTTGTCCCTGGAGAGAGCAGATTTCCTTACTTCATTGGGACCCAGCTGGGCTCAAAGCTCCTGAAGCCCTTTCCTCCTCAGAGCATCAGCTCACAGATTCACACTGGGTCTTACAGAGCTCCCAGGAAGGAGTTGATTATGGGTAACAGCAGGGACAGTCCATTTCTGATCTCTCTAATCCTCCCTGGGGGCTGGTTGACTGGAACTCTTTGACCTCCAGGACCTTAACAGAAGCCTGCTTGTTTAGGACCCATTAGTCGAGTACGGGACACAAGCTGGGAGCCCTCCCTCGCCACTGCTGCACCCCCCACCCCCAGCATCTCAGAAATGGACAGGGGACAAGCATGTCAAGGGCCCCAGCTGTCTGGCTTAGAAGTGGGGAGAGAGGGAGAAGGTGTGGGCCTTTAATCTTCCTCTTCTTGACACCAGAAAGTATACCACATCCGTCAGTCCCACATTAATCAGCGCCTCCCCAGGCAAGGAGCTGAGCTGGGGCAGGGTCTCCATTATTCATCATTAGAAAGCCAGAGATCTCCAGTGGGGATCGAGGGAGTTTTCAGTCTTCATCTCACATACATTCAGGGAGCACAAGACATTCCAAGGCAAAACTAGACAGCAGATACTTAATAATTCACCAATATTGTCCAACACAGGCTTGCATGTAAAATATCTCATAATTCCAATTAATAGCACATAGTGATGTAAGGCACCCATAAAACAAGCAGTGAGAGACATTTATTGGACAAGCACTTCCTGAGATCTTTTTGCATCTGCCCAAGAGAAGAACAAACCTTTCATAATGAGTCCTATCCAGCAAAATGGGCTGAGCGTCAGAAGGGCAAAGTAGTTGTCACTTGAGTCCACCCATCTGGCCATCCAAGGGATGTGTCTGCATCCTGGGGGTGGGAGATGGCTTGCTATGTGAAAAGCTAAAAGACAATGACACTTCAGGGACACAGCCAGCTGTGGGACCCTGTAACAAAGGAAATAATTTTCCTACACATTTTCAGTGAAGCAAGAAGTAGGGACACTTTTAATTGCCATTATCAGAAAACTCAACTCAAAGTGGCTTAAACTGTAAGAAATTTATTATTTCCTATAACAGGAAATTGCAAGGTAGGCTGGCTCCAGCAAAGGTTAATTTAGCAGCTGAATGACGTCACCAAGGACCCAGGTTCTTTCCACCTCTTTGCTCTGCCATCCTCAGTGCTGTTGTCAGTTTCAGGCTGGTAGCTGGATGCCTGTAGTGGTCCACACACAATATCCACAGGTTTGAAGAGACCATCTCTTCCTGTGAGAATGAGATGAGAAATATCCCCCTGGAGTACCCCTTATAGACTCCCTCTTATAGCTTATCTCCAGAATTGGGCCACATGCTCGTGCCCAAGCCAATCACAGGTAAGAAGAATGGGACTGCTCTGGTTTGAACCAATCAGGATCCACCTTCGGGGGCTAGGGATGGCCCCAGCTGGGCTGAAGCCCTGGGCTGCTGGGAGAAGGTGAAGGCTTGAATAAAATCAGTCTCTGTTAGTGAGGAAGAAAGTTAACTCCCGCTGAGAAGGCCAACCCCGGGAGTTAGCATATCGCAGGCACTCAATACATACAGTTATTTTTTTACAGTGGCTTGCCAAAGGGCACAGAGCTATAAGTGGCAGAGCCAGGACTCAAATCCAGAAAGAGAACAAGGATGCTAAAGATAAACTGTGCAAGTTCAGAGCTGCTCCCCTGTACGGCCCCCAGGATTGGGCGGGGGAGCTCTTCCTCCAGGGAACTGGCTATTTTGTCATCTTGAAAGTGAAGGGCACAGCATTAGCTTTCTGAGGCAGGGGACCCCCCTCCACCATGACCCCATAAGTGCCCCCTCTGCCAACATCCAGCCAGCCCAGCTATCACATCACAGCTGTATTTTTCTGCCTTTCTGTACAAAATAACTCCAAAGAAAACTGACAGTTTTCCCTCTGTCCACGTTTGATTTATGGCTGCAATTACAAGCCTCCCTTCACAACGCCTGCATGCCAGCAGATGTCTTTTGCGAGTTGGCGGCGCTGCCATCCCAGCTGCTCGCTCTACCCCCAGCATGTGTGCTACCGAGGACCCTTCCTCCACATCCGGAGAGATGCCAGGCCCCGCTCCTGCCCCTCCCACCGTGCCTGGGATGTATCAGGGTTGGGCGAGAGGTTAACGGTCTCTTTCAACAGAGACCCTGAAAGACAGGAGGGACTTCTCCCTCCACCCAGAACCACCTGGGGTGGTTCAGAGAGCAGGATCTGCAGTCAGGGGGCAGCGTCCCACCCGGGCTTCCTCCCAAATGAGATCTTTCCCACACATGTCAGCTGAGGTCCGTCCTTAAGAACAGACAAAGCTCCAGGCCATGTCGGGTTAGAACCCCAGCTTCACTTCTGCCCCTTTTTGCCACTGGGTTCAAATCTTGGCTCTGCTTTTTGAACAAGTTACTTACCTCTCTGTTTCATTTTATAAAATGGGAATAATGAGAGTGTCTTAGTTCAGGCTGCTATAACAGAATACCACGGACTGGGTGGCTTATACAACAAACGTTTTTTTCTCACAGTTCTGAAGGCTGAAAGTTCAAGATCAAGATGCCATCGTGGTCAGGTTCTGGTGAAGATCCTCTTCCAGGATGTAGACTGCCAACTTCTTATATCCTCACATGGTGGGAAAAGAGCCAGCTAGATCTCTGGCCTCTTCTTAGAAGGGCACTAAGCCCATTCGTGAGCCCCCCGCCCCATGACCTAATCATCTCCGAGAGGCCCCACCCTCTGATGCCATCACATTGGGGGTTAGGGTTTCAGTATGAATTTTGGAGGAACACAAACATTCAGTCTATAGCAGATAGTACCTACCCCAGAGAGCTATTCTGAGTATCAAATAAGATTAGACTGAGGTCCTTAGCTTAGTGTCTGGCGTGTCGCACGTGCTCCCTCTATGCTGTTTTCGTCAGTACTATTTGAGCTGATTTTCTAGTCTGGAGTAACCATTCATTACCACCCACTGAGCACTCTTGCCAGCCAGGCACTACACAGGTTGTCTCCACGTGGTATCTCAGTGGTCCTCACCCCACCTGGAAGATAACACCCCCATATTGCAGACGAGCAAACTCAGGCTCAAGGAACTAGGAACTTGTCCAAGGTCTCACCGCCGGGAAGCAGGAAAATGGAAATTGCAGCCCAGATCTGAGTCCAGAGCTCATACTTTTTTACTACACCCACTGCGTTGCAAATTCATTTTACCTCGGTAATTTTTTTTTTAGGAATTTGGTGGAATTAGGGCTACTCTGAGATACAGGAAAGGGGCGTCACCAGTTAGGACACAATGCCATGATTCTAGCGGTCACGGGGTATCCTGGGCTTCCTCTAAGAAAAGGCAGGGACGCAGAACCCTCACGAACTCCCCTCTGTGTGACTTTGTAGTCTGCTACCTGATTCTCCTCGTGACCCTGGGAAACCCGGTAAGAGGGAATGGCCTATGAGGTCCCCACATGGAAGCAACTGCACACAAAACAAAACAAACAGACCAGGTGTGTCAGGAAGGAGGGGGTGCTGGTGTGGCCCTCAAGAGGAAAAAGTTCTCTCTGTCCCTTCTCACTGCCCTCCTGGGCCAACTCAAGGATGTCCACCAGGCCGCTGAACTAGGTGGGGTCACCGTGTCTATTAAAAAAACCCAGTGCCCTTGAGCATGGCACCTATGAGGCCAGGCCAGAGCAGTGCCGAGTCTGGGGCCGGCTCCCCAGCCCTCGTCCTCCTTGCCGAGTCCAGAGAGGAAAGGCCCAGGGGGTGCCTCTCTGTGGGTGTCCCTCTTCCCACTTGTTTCCAAGTGGCCTTGGACTTCTCTTTCTTGCTCTTCTTCCCCCACCCTAAGTCTGCTCCCCTTCGGACAAGTCTGGTCCCTGGCAGGCCAGCTGGGCCATGGAGGCCACGCATCAGGGCACCTGCTGCTTCCTGGTGCTGGCCTTTGCTCACCTGAGACTTGGGCGTGGCCTTAGGAGCAGAGGCCAAGGCCCCGGGGCCTGGCTAGCTGAGGAGAAGGGTGGCCCAGAGCTGCTTCCTAGGGTGGGGACAAAGCCCCAGGCAGCAGCAAGGTGACCTATTCCTTCACTTTACTTTTCGAGGGGAGGGGCTGAGGGGCTAGGAAAGACTGGAGTACTTCTGAGTTTCTGTTTGAATATCCATCTTAAAGCCATCTCTCGCTCACCATGACATATAGAGTGGACGGTGGCAGCTACACTGAAAAAGGACAAGAAAAAGAAAGAAAGAAACAGGAGGGCGGGCTGTGTCCTTGAGCCTTTGGAGATAAAAAGGTTGTGCCTTGGCCCTTGGGAGTTTGCAGCTGAAAGGCCCACGCACTTCCCAGCATGCGGCCGCTGACCTTGAAAGCATTTAATCCGGTAAGTCCAAGAAAGCTGAGACACTGGGGGTTGAGGACAGGTTGTGGGGAGGAGCGCAGAGCAGGAGGGAGCTGTGTCTTATGCCCTGCAGAGTTGACAAGGCACCTGGGCTCAGAGCAGTCCTTTCTCGTCCTGTGACACAAGCCCTAGCGACCCCAAGGCAGCAGGGAAAATGCTAGAAGCCACCCCTGACAAACCGCCTGTGTGTCCCACAGAAGACCTGAGCCTGGTTTCAGACCTCAGGTCTTTGGGGTGAGGATGTGATAGCCATGGCCAAGTTCCCGCGGGCTGGCGGGAATGTGGGGTGTGTCCCCGGGAGGGAGGTTGTGGCCCGGGCTGCAAATCTGGAAGCACAGCCTGGACTCTCAGCAGTGGGTGACTGTGGGCGGGGGCGGGGGTGGACGGGGTTCTGAGTGGAGAGACCAGGGGAGGGCTGGCCAGGAACACGGTGTTCTCAGGAAACAGCAGTTCCTGTTGTAAACCCTGGCTCCTCGCCTGTGACAAACTTCCTGATTCTGAACTGTCCAGCGGCTCTCAGTGTTGGCACCTTCCCCGTGCAGAGCAGGCGATACAGGGGGTTCGCCGCAGTGAAGACCTACTGTGTGCTGTGCTGTGCTGCCTGACACCCACCCTGACTCCCTCGGAGGCGGGTGCTGCTGTCGCCACTGTGAAGATGCGCGTACAAGGTGAGGGGCAGAGGCTGAGCCCCACCTCGCAGTTCCTAGAGTCAGGGCTACACCATGGAGGGGTCAGCTTGCTTCGTGGGTGGCACAGTCCCCAGACTGGGATTGCAGGGACCTGCATTCTCATCCCGATTCAGTCACCAACTACGTGGGTGTGCTAGGGCAAGGCTGTCACTTCTCTGGGCCTCAGTTTCCTTGCCTGTAAACAAGAATGTCGGATCTCAGAGCCCCCTTTCAATGTCACAGTTCTAGAATTCCACTTTGGGGACCAATTGGTGCCAGACATCTACCCCTGATGCCAGGACTGTGATTCATGCCCTGTCTGCCCTGGGATGGATTGTCGGGTCCTGTCCCAGCGCTTAGCCCCGGGAGGTGCCATGCCCTGTCCCTAGGCTGCCTATTGCTCCCCATCCTGCCCCACCTCAGCAGTCCTGCCACTTTCTTCCATTCCTCACCTGTCCTGTGGCTCCGGTTTTCTCCCCAGAAGCTGCCCCTGTGGAGTCTACCCATCGCCAGGGCATCAGCCCTGGGTGACCACTTCTAGGAGAAGGGAGAAACCCAGACTTCAAGCCATTCTTGGACCTTGACATAAAGCCAACCAATTCATAGGCCTTCATTTTTTAATTCTCTATTGTTAATGTTGTTTCTGTTGTTTAGCACTTTCTCATCAAAGGGCTCATTTATTTCTTGCAACAACCTGGCAGCTAGATAGGCCAAGTCTAAGGCTCCTCTTGTGAGTGACCCCAGTTGGGAGGAGCCTGAAGACCCCTCTGCCCACCTTGGGTCCCGTTCCCAATGTCGATCCATTGCTATGAATGATGGGAAACAGGAAGGGGAGAAGTTTCACCTTCCCTTCCAGACAAGGGGTGGCCCGACATCATTGTCTAAGGATGTCTCAAAGGTAAGAACCACATCTCCTCCACACTGGGGCACCCCCATGCAAAGCCCTGTCTCTCCTTCTCCCCAGATCCCCCTCAGAACTCCGTCCAGGGAATTACACAAAGAGACAGTCAGTTGGTGCTTTTTCCGGGTGACTGACCAGCGGAGCAACCTAGGACTCATTCCCCACCCCCTTATGCAAATTATTTTATTTGATTCTGGGGATGGCCTGGCAGTGGGGCCCTGGGCCCATCGTCTGGAGGGGAGTCAGTGAGGGACAGACAGCACAGCCACAAGTCTGGCCAGATCCCACCTCCCTGGACTGGCAACTGCCCTGAGCCTGGAGATGAGTATGGGGGTGGTGGAGCCCTGGGCCTGCAGCCAAGGACACGGTTTGAGGGGTCTCTGCCATGTCTCTGTTCCTGATATGGCTGATGCTTAAAGGCAGCCACCAGAATTTTCATCTCTGCCAGACCCCAGCCCAGTCTTTTCCTTCTTCCCTCCCTACCATGAGTCCTGGAGCTTGGAAGAGACCAGAGTCAGGAGAAGATGTGAGACCAGAGACACTATGGCCACCACACCTGGTCTCCTTCCAAATCTCCTGTCCCAGGCTGTCTCTCTAATTCACCCTCCTCGGTCCAGACTAGCAGGTCTGAAGCTGAGCTGTCCTTCAAGGCTAACTTCAGACCTCACCTCCTCCAGGAAGATTTCCCTGAGTCTAGCCACGGTGCTGTCTCCCTTCTCAGAATTCCTGAGGCTAACAGGGTCTGTTCCAGAAACCTGCTGCATACCATGTCCTCCGGTTGAGTTTGCAAGTCGTTAGGGCTGGTCACAAATCCTCTGGCCCTCTCTTTTTCTGGACACTTGGTAGGGGTTACTTCCCACCCACTTGAGGTTAGATGGGGTGGTGTGACTTACCATGTGAGTGGAAATGGTGAGTGTTGCTTCCAGGTGGATACTTTTAAAGTCAGCATACTCTTTTCCATGACAACTGTCCAAAGAATGGCTGCCTGGCTCCCTGACAGACTAGGACAGGCTGAGCCCCTGCAGATCTGTGACGGACACGTAATTGCAAGCAAAAAATAAATCTTTGTTGTTTTAAACCACTAAGGTTTTTTAGAGCTGCTTGTTACTATAGCATAACATGGCCGACCCTAATTCATGCACTGTGAGAGCAGGCAGGATGTCCCTTCGCCAGCTGGAGACACAAAAGGAGTTTGTATTTCCTTATAATTTTCATTCAAATTATAAAAACTTTTCCTACCTGCTGAGACTGGTAGGAAATAGTCTTTCTGCTCGAGTCCCCACTCCAAGCACCACCCAATGACCTTGTCTTAGTCTGTTTAGTGTTGCTGTGACAGCATCCCTGAGGCTGGGTAATCTATAAGGAAAGGAGGTTTACGTAGCTCACGGTGCTGCAGGCTGGGAAGTTCAAAAAGCATGGCCCCAGCATCTGCTCGGCTCCTGGTGTGGGCTTTTGTGCTGCGTCACAACGTGGCAGAAGGTCAAAGGGGAAGTAGACACCAGCAAAGAGGCAAAACCCAAGGGTGTCCTGGTTTTATAACAACCCACTCTCATGGGAACCAATCCAGTCTCCCCAGAGCAAGAACCCACTCGCTACCTCGAGAACAGCACCAAGCCATTCATGAGGGATGTGGCCCCAGGACCCACACACCTCCCCTAGGCCCCACCTCCCAACACTGCCACACTGGAGATTGAGTCTCAGCATGAGCTTTGGTGGGGACAAACCACATCTGAACTATAACAGACCTCCAGGGTTGCTTAAGTTGGTCATTCGACTCTGTCTTCCGTTCCTCCTTCCCCTCTCCTCAATCCACTAGTCTTCCTGTCCCTACCTCTGTTGAACAGAGGATGCTCTCCCACCTGCACAGCTGATGAGCCTGGACAGGCCCATCTGCTGGTGGCCGTGATCACCAAATCCACTGGCAGGGCAGTGTGTCTTCAAGGTCCATAGGGGATGCCCTCCAGAGTCACCCTGGGCCATGGGCTTTGTGCCAGGGTGGACCTGAACCCCTGGTGCTACATATAGTTCTCTCCATATACAGACACCAGCCTGAAGCACGATCCTGGAGCCTGCACAGCTTGGCAAGCCCACTGCTTTCATCTCCTTTTACGCTTACAACGACTTTTATCTCAGAGATATTGCAGCCCTTCCAGGCCTCTGGGTCTCAGTCTAAGAACTACCTGGCACTTCCTGATTTGTTTCAGTATCTGGAAACCTCAGAGAGAAGGGCTCAGGAGATCTTCGCTCTCCCAGAAAGGCCGCAGGCTCAGGAAGCGAGCTTAGCCCCCACCACCCCATCAAGCAACCATTAAGCTTATCTCTGTGGGTAGGGGAGAGGGTGACACTGTCCCCTGTTCCCACAGGGCTGGAGCCCAGGCCCAGGTAATCAGAGTACCCAGCCACACCCTCTCCTGGAACCATGGGTGCCCACTGACCTCAGCCTTGGGTATCTGGCTGCCCGGAACCGTGGACACCTGCATGATCTAAAATGCAGCAACATTTTCTCTAAACTGAAACCTCGCCCCCAGATGGCAGTCTTGCCCACCACCACCCCAGGATAAGAATTTGAAGTCCCCTGTCCCTAGGCACACTCACATGTGCATCTTGGCTCCCTTTACTGCTGCCTCTCACCTCCCTCCAATACCCTAGAACGCCACAGGGCCTGCAGTGAATGCCTAGTAAACGCCTGTGGCAGGGGTGGGCATTCCAGCCTCTGGAGCAATGTTCTCAGACACAGCTGAAAAGAACCAAGCTGCCAGCAAGGACCAGAGTGGCCTCTACCCACAGTCTCCAGCCCTGAGCCCAGGGCCAGGTAAGGAGGAAGGTAATGAGACCTGGAGGGAATAAAAGTGATGTCTATGGGATCGGCAATGTCACTGTGCCAAAGGTGGTGGTGCAAAGTGGTCCCAAGAGTTCAAGACATTGTATGATCTTTGAGCTAGAAATTTCTGCCCCCGCCCTGCTGATATTATTCTCCCTCAACACTCTAATCTCACTTTGCATCATCCACAGATTCCTGAAAAGATGCCAGGAAATCAGTTTTAGGGAAATTGTCTCTCTTCTAAATCTGCCCAGTGCAGAGTGTCCTGTTGAAGTGCGTCTTTGGTAAATCTTTTCATAAAATAACACCCCTACCCTGTTGCACAGGTCTGGTGAGTTCCTCTAGGCCCTGCCCTCCCCTTCTAAATCAACGAGATGCTCTCCCTCCAGGCTCAGCTGGGCTAGAGGTGGAGGCCAGGCTGGGGACACCCTCCATCACGGAGGACACGAAGGGACATTAATGCCACATCTGCCAGCAGGTCCTCAGGACCTGCAGGCCTGTGAGTCACAGGGGATGAGTCACCCCTGCACGTTCGTGCTGATGACCCTTAGTGGAAGCAGGCAGGCTGCAAGAGGAGTTGACTTTCTCATCTCACTCTGGGTGTGCAAACTGGTGCATGCAGGTGTATGCACTTGTGTGTGTGTTTGCACATGTGTGTGCTCACAAGCCCGTGTGCTTGGCCCCCACATCCAAGTGCACATGGGGCAGCATGTACCTGGGAGATTATTATTTCCTAACACATTTAGGGTGAAAATTACTGTCCTTCAGCCACAAGATTTTATCACCAAAATAACAGAGCCATTGTTGTCCGGGCATCAGCCTCAGGTTGGCATCACCCCTTGGTGATGGCAGTGGGGATTTAGGGCCTGTCTACTTGGCACCCCACCCGCTACCTTTCACCCTCCACCCACCACTGCTCTTGGTTGCAGCCATGGAGACCTCTGCATCTTGTCCACACCGGGTGCCCTGCCCCACCCCTGGACGCAGTTTGCAAGGCCAGGAGTGGGCATTGGGCGTGGAAAACTGGAATTGGGACTGCAGTTCCAGCCTCGGTCCAGCTGTCTTCCTGACCGGAAGCCATGTACAGTGAGGGCCATGGGTGGCCGTTTTCCCCAAGCTGGGTTCTGGAAGCCTAGAGACACTGCTGTGAGAGAGAAGGAGCCCCCAGACACCCAGGCACCCACAGGGGCCGGGAGGGGAACCTCTCCCTCCATCCACGCTGCCCACCCTGCTTCCACACACCCCCACCTGTCCTTGTCCTCCAAGACCAGCTCGGGGGTGACTTCCTCAGGGAGGCCTTCCTCCACCCCCCACTCAGGGCACCTTCCGGGCCAGGTCACCTCCCTCTCTTCTTACCAGTCACATTAGGGTTGGTTTTGTTTCCCCCTAGACCAAGTTCCTTAAGAACAAGGACCGTGGCTTTGACCTGTGTACACGTAGCACAGCACATTGCACGCATGCTCCTGATCACTCTGGGACCGATGAGTCTAAACAGCGCGTTCTACGGCTGTGTTGACCTGGCCCTTCCTGCTCCCCGCACAGTGAGAGGAAAGCAGCCCATTTCAGCTGGCTCTCTCCTGCCTCTGCGGCAGCCACAGTTCCCCTCGGCGACGGGGGAGAGAATAGCTGGTCTCCTTCACACGCCTCCCCGACCCTATCCTGGGGAAACCGAGGCAGGAAGGCGTGTTTTCTGCTCCAGTGACGTAGTGGCCAGGGGAGCATTCTGAGGAACTCGAATGCTACAAGGAGAGGAGCTTGTTTCTGAATTGGTTGTGATGTGTTTGACTACCAGTGACTGAAGTCCCCTGCAGCTGGCTCAAGGGAACTTAGTTTAATGAATTAAGGGTGTTTTTTAGACCGGGGAAGAGGGCCTTGGAAACCTTCCGAAACATTTTCTATATAAATGTGGGTACAGATAGGCTTTTACAAAAATGGAATCACACTGTACATCCTCTCTTTTATAACCTGTTATTTTCATTCAACAGAACATTACAAACATTTTTCCGTGTCAATAAACCTAGATTTATGTTACCGATACGTGCTGGTTACTGGTGCATTTCCATTCATTACTGATCGTGCTTCCACGATAAGCCTGTGTCAGAGTTAGACGCATGAGCCCGGTTGGTGGATGTTTATCCGTCATTTTTACACTGAAACGACGCTGTGAATGAACGTTATTTCCAGTAGCATCGCTGGACTAAAGGATAGGCATTTTTAAAAAAAGTTTTTAATGCATAACATTGTCAAAAAGACAAAATTACACCAAATTTAGTTAAGATCTTCACTGGCGTTTTATTTGCAATTCTAGAATCAGGCAACACCTCATTCTACGCAACAGAATGAGTGTTCTGCAGAGCAGGGCAGAGAAGGGCAGCTTTATGGACAGAAAAGGGCTGAGAAAAGCAGACACAGAAAACAAAAGGCAGATCGGTAGTTTTAAAGTTACTGTCTTTCTAGGGTTAAAACAGAGGGAACTTCTTTATATACTGGCTAAAACTGGCCTGTGAGGGGGTTTGGCTATTATCTCTCTCCTGATTTCTCGGAAGGTCAGATGACAACTTAGTTTTGGCTGGGTGACTTGGAGCTTCAACACCAGTGATTCCATCTTGGTTTCGTCTGCTGGGCCTAGTGCAGGAGCTCAGTCCAAACCAATGGCCTCCTATAAATTTTATTTTATAATACCTAACTGCTCTCCAAGAACAGATTGCACCAACGAAACTCCTCCCTCTCCAGTAGCCTAGGAAACTGCACTTTCCCCAACACCGGCTTCTGTGATCCTGCAAATGGTTTTCAAAGAGTCAATTCATCAGTTATAAGAAATAAATATTGTCCTCTGCTGCTTCAAATAGAAATTCACGGGTGAAAATCCAAACTCCCTGGGGAGGGACTGACACCTACTGAGCAGCTCTACCACGTGCCAGACACCAGACATACCTGCTCTCACGCAATCCCATGAGGTAGACATCATTGTTCCCATTTTACAGACGAGCAGGTGAACATTCAGAGAAGTTGAGTAATTTGTCCAAGGTTGCACAGCTAGGAAGTTGCCAGAGTCGGGCTCTGACCTCAGCTCTGAGGACAAGGCCCGTGCCCTCTCTGTATGTGGCTTCTGTCTCCCCATTTGACTCAGAACCATCTGGCCCTAACTCACGTCTTCCAGCCCCATCCCCTCCTTGACCCAGCCATGCTCCTGTGCTTTGGCCACACTGTCTCCTTCCATGGATGTGTGCCCTGGGTCAGCACGGGCTCTGCTACATGGTGGAATCAGAGATGATGTTTTTTACTGCTTATCAGTATTTTTTATCACAGCAATATTTTACCTATTTAATACAAAAATGGAGGTCTTTTTTTTTTTTTAATTTAAAAAAATTCATTGCCAAGAGTCTCTGGGAGAAAAAAATAATCTCCTGGAGAGTTTCCTGATGTTCCCCAAACACACACACACACACACACACACACACGTATGCACGCACGCACGCACGCCACCCACGCACGCTGTAGGCGGGAGGGAGCAGAGCACCTCAGAAACATCCTGTGACCTTCCAAGGCTGCAGGGGAAGCTGGGGCCAAGCTTGCCCCATTCATTTCTCCCACAACAGGCCACTGGCCCTTGAGGATGTCCCAGAGCTGCCGCTGGTCTCTGTCTCCCTGGGACCTGACCTCTCCCGGCTCAGGCCAGCTGCCCCCAGCACAGACCCTCCACCAGGCAGGCCCTGGGGACACAGCTGGGACCAAATGACTCCGGTGGCTGCAGCTAAATGACCGGGCCTTCCAAAATAAGCAAAGGGAGAGGAAGGAGCCAGGACTGCCAGTATCAACGAGGGAGTCAGCCGAGGGCAGTGAGGTGGGGGCAGAGCCTGGGAACATGTTGCTGGGGGGAGCCAGGGCAGCGGCAGGGGCCGGTCTAGGAAATGTCCCTCACCCATAGAGTAGACACTGGGGAATAGAGTGGCGGGCAGGGCACTCCCCCACTACACCTGCAGCCATACACATATACCGGCACGTACACCCTCTCTCTGGAACTTCTGCAACATATTTGAGGCTTAGAAGAAATGCAGAATATACTGGGTGGACAGATGGATGAACAGATAGATGGGTGGGCAGATGGATGGTTCGATGGATGGATGGATGGATGGATGAGTAAACAAAGCAATACATGCATGCATTTGTGGACAATGAGTAAATAGGCATGGGGTTTTCTTAGGTCAATAACATTGAGGTGATTCAAGAGTCATAAATTCGTCTTTATTGAGTCCTTAATCCCGTTTTTGTGAATTTGTTCCAAGAAAATAATTCAGAGGAAGGAAACTGTTCTGGCCCGGGAGGTTGCAGCAGCTCTGCTTCTCCTACGGCAGGGTCCGAGTGGCCTGAGCGAGCCCTGACCCGAACTGCTGGGTAAATGAGGGTAAAATGTTAAACTGTGCGTTCAGATGATGACCAGAGTGACAGTGTAGAAAAAGGGAACCACATTTCTGAGATATATTAAGTAAGAAAAGAGTTTAAAATGTCTAAGTGTGTAGAGCTGTGTTAAAAATCGGGAGAAGAGGCATTTGGTGGGAAGGACACTGCAGGCTTGGCTGTTAGGGGTCTGTATCAAAGTCCACTTGCATCTCAGACAAGCCGGGTCTCAGCCTCGCTCTCCACATCCCCGTGAAATGGGGGCGATGAGGGAAGCTCCGTCGCCTGGTTGGGAGGACTGGGCCAGCTCTTATGTGTGAGGGTGCTTTGTAAACTGTGAAGCTCACATCACGTGCTAGTCACAATCATATGCCTTTGGGTTGAGATTAGAAGAAAAGCCAAATAAATAGAGGGTGGGCGTGCAGAATGATATTTCACCCATATCAGATTGACCAAACAACATGAAACAAACAAAAAGCACACACAGAATGTTCTCTACGCATGACCAAATTAAGCCTGAAACCTGACTTAGTCTGCCTGACCCTTGCTGCCCACCTTGACCAGGAAGAGCTGGGTTGCGGACATTGACAGTGGGACTGTGGGTGCAGCATCCAGAGACTGAGGGCCCTGCTGTCTCCTGCTCCCTGGAGGAGGAACAATGAATTCAGACCCACTGAGCATTGAGCTCTGTCTGTGTGCCGGCACGTTCACGGACATCAGAATGACCGCAGACACTTACCTAGGTTTGCTCTAGGCCAGGAACTCTGCAAGTGCTTTTGGTGGATAAATTCAATTAATCCTCATTCCAGCCCACTAAGATAGATAGTATCCTCCACACTTTACAGAGGGGAGCACTACGGCCCAGAGGGTGAGCTAACTCTGCCCAACTCAGCTGGTAACTGGTGGAGCCAGGCTTAGGAACCCTTCCCACCCCTGCCTGGTCTGACCTCTCATCCCTGCCGTGCCCATCGCACACTCTCCCTGACACACCTGCTTCAGCGTCCTGAGAACACCAGGAGCAGCCCTGAAATCACAACGCAGACATCTCTGGCTCCATTCCAGGGCTCCATCCAGAGGATAAGACCCGATTATTTGTCAACTGTTGGCCACTTTTTCTGGGTGAGTAGGTGTCTTTGCTGCACTGGAGCTGTGGACCCAGCATGGACCAACCCTGGGTGCTCATGCCCCATGCTCTCTCCCCGGTACCCTGCTGCACATCCTCTCTCCCTGGTACCCTGCTCCCCCATCCTCTCTCCCTGGTACCCTGCTGCCCCATCCTCTCTCCCTGGTACCCTGCTGCACATCCTCTCTCCCTGGTACCCTGCTCCCCCATCCTCTCTCCCCGGTACCCTGCTGCACATCCTCTCTCCCTGGTACCCTGCTCCCCCATCCTCTCTCCCTGGTACCCTGCTGCCCCATCCTCTCTCCCTGGTACCCTGCTGCACATCCTCTCTCCCTGGTACCCTGCTGCCCCATCCTCTCTCCCCAGAACCCTGCTACCTCATCCTCTCTCCCCAGAACCCTGCTACCCCATCCTCTCTCCTCGGCACCCTGCTGCCCTGTCTCCAGCCTTGGGGTTCTGAGCTCTGTACCCTGACATTGAGGAGGGAAGCTTCCAGCACCAGTTCTCTCCCCTAAGGCTCTGCTCCCAGTGGGCAGTCAGGGGGCACCCTGCTCCTGAGTGCAGAGGGTCTGGGGACCTAGGACCATCTGCTGGGCACTGAGCCCAGACAGACGGTTGGAAAGAGGAACTAGCTCTGTGGCCTGGACAAACAGCTTACCTTCTCTGAGCCACGTCTCCTCGGCTCTCAGTAAGAAGAATGAGAAATACTTTATTCCCAGGTCAACCACAGCACGGGGCTGCAGACGAGGTGGGATGGCAGCCTGGGAGTTATAAGGGCCATGTCGCCAACCGCTCGGGGGACTCGCTCTCAGGCGGGAGGGGAGCTCCCGGCCTGGCCTGTGAGCTGATGGAGCGGGCAGGGGGCCTGGACAGGTCAAGGGAATGGGCCTGGAATGCCACAACAGTGCTCATCGCCCGCCTGAACTCACAGCTGTTTGGAACTCAGTCCCCAGGTATTTACTGTGTTCCTGCTGCAGATAAAAGGGTGTTTGTGTGCGGTTTGGCCCCTGTGGGGAAAGGGGAAGGTGATGCAAACAGCGGCAATTGGTGGCTCAAAGGAGCAGCGATGGCCCACTGCGCATCAGACTTTTCCCATTTATCACCTCATTTAACCCTCGTCATAACCCCCAGAAGTAAACACAATCACCCGTCTCACAGGGGAGGATGCAGAAGCCCCTTCCAAGCTCTCCCGCCAAGGGGTGGGTCTGGGAGATGCTCGCCAGGGACTCGGGGCGACTGAGTCACCTGGCCTGGACGTCCACTTCACATCCTCCCGGTTACTCACTGACTGAGAACATGACTGAAATCCCAGGGGCCATAGCCACTAAGCACTTGAGGAAATGGATAATGACCGTGACACAGAAGCTAAAAGCCTCAATTACGCTTCGTGACAGCAGCGTGGGACATTTTTATGGAGAGAGAAATTTTTGCCTCATAAATTGCTCTTGTGAGAAATCAGCACACGCTGGCGGGTGACCATGGTTACATCTTCCACAGCCAGAGCCGCCTCCCCTGGACAGGGCAGCCGGCGAGGGTCACCCAGCTCTCACCTGCCCAGGACGCCCCAGGAGGGTGGGGGAGGGAGCCCTCAGGAGCCGGCCGCAGGGGGATTAGGCCAGGCGGGCGGTGTGGACGCAGAGTTCAGGTAGATCCCTGGTTCTCCTCTCCGGGCTACTCACTGGTAGCAGCTCTAGGGGAGAAGGGTGGCAGGGGACTTTACAAGATCCCGTTGCCCGGGTCCCACCCCCAGAGATTCTTATGTAGTTGGTCTGGGGTGGAGCCTGAGCCCTGGAGCTTTAAAAGCTGCCCCGGTGATTCTAATGTACAGCCAAGGTTGACGGCTAAATAGACCTTACCCCACCTGGCCCATCAATCAAACCGCAAGCTCTTAGCAAGTGCAAGCCCGGTGAGGGGACAAGAAATAGGAGCAGTTTCCATCCAGGAGAAGCTGACCTCCCACCCCCATGGGCAGCAGAGGCCCTGGGAGGAGGCCAGGTGCAGGGTGTGCCACCTCAGGGAGATGCAGCTGACCTGATCCAAGCCCAGAGACCTGGGGGACACTCAGGAGCCATCATGGGATCTCACTTGTTTTCAGCTCCCAGCCCTCAGCTTTGGAAGTTGAGGCAAACCTTTGGCCCAGCAAGCCAGCCTCTGATCTGCCCCTTTCACAGGCGTTCGTTCCTCATTCGTTCACTTGTCCCCTTGCCATGCCCTGTTTGCTAGTTCTATTTTTCTTTATAGAAGCTGGATCTGCTTGGGGGCTCCCACCATCGCATACGACCATTGCCCCACAATGCTGTCCTCACGGTGCCCACAGCTACTTGGTCCTCTGCTGTTCACCAAACATCCCCAGGGCCACAGACCCACCTGCCCGAGGATCCCCATTCATTCCGTTCACAAACATGTGTAGACCACCTCGGGCATGTGACAAGTTCCAGGACAGTGCTGGGCACACGGGTGCTGGTCAGGGTGCTGTTTGTGTGAACTAGTGACATGGGAGTAAAGCAGGCTCAGCCTGTGTCCTCAAGAACACAACTCTATCCCTAACAAGGCACACCCGTTCACGGGGTGTGCTCACGACCAGGAGGGTGCAGGCAGAGGCTCGCAAGAGGCTCCAGCAATTCATTCTGTCCATGGAATCCCAGGAAAGTTCCACAGCTTCCAGTTGCTCTTGGGTATTAATAAATAATCCTGTTTTCTATAATAAAAAGTCTCGTTCAGTTGCATATCAAAGCCCCAAACTCTCACCCGACTTAAATGTTCCCCTCTCCCCCCTTTCAGCCAAAGCAGGACTGAGTTGACTCACACACTTGTGTCCGCTGGGTCCGCAGGTGGGCCTGGTGTTCAGCACTGGCTCTCCGGGAAGGTTCTGCTTGTTCTTTAGAGACCCCCCACCCTGCAACTGGAGATGCCGGCCCGCAGCCCCCTGGACTTGACGGCTCCTCCCAGAAACCGACACGACAGGGTAAGCCCTGTTTAACAGTTGGTTACTTACACAATATTCAAACTTCTGAGGGTTTTTATTTCTGATGTTGTTTGTTTTCTAATAAAAGCATTGAAGGATATGAATTTTCATCAGAGTACATCTTATTTTTTAATTAACGTTTACATTTATTACTCTCTTCACCCTTCAACAGAAATGTATGCTCGTTGTGCAGTGATTTATAAAACCCAGGACAGCTTTCATTCTGCTGTTCAGCAAATATTTATGGAGTGCCTTCTGTGCACCTGAAATGGTTCTTGGCAGTATGGATGCATCAAGAAGTACATTAGACACAGAGTTCCCCTGAGTGTCCAAGAGAAACTAAAAATCATGATGACAGGTAATGCAGAAAGAGAAAAAACACAAGTCACCACTCACCTCAAAGCCCAGATTACCATGGTTCACATTGGAGTACATGACTTCCCAGGAGCAGCTCTGTATGTGGCATTAGATGGCGAACATTTTCCCATATCAACAAATATTTTTGAACAAAATGATTTTAGTATTTCAAAATGTAGATGAATCATAAATATCTTAATCATGGGCTCTTCAAGGCTGAAAGCATCCTTAACAGGCTCCTATGCTATGAGTGGCTGTAAAAATTGGGAAATTGTGGGAATGAAAAACTACAGTGGCATACCCCTTTTTGGGAAGGGGACAGAAAAGCTGCTTCTACATTTCCGCAAAGATCTGGGCTGAGAGAATCAACTTTAGAAACTAACTTTTGCTCTTTTTAAGGGAAGACATTGTATTCCTTGGAGCTGCAGGGCCGGACCCTTTAACACCTTCTTAATGCGAAGGCTGGATTGGCTCAAATCCCCTTATCTCAGCTGTAGCCAAACTGCTGCTGAATTTCAACTTTATTTAAACTTTGGAAAAGTCTAGTGTGTGTTTTTAGTTGGGAAAGGTTTTTTTTTTTCCCCCTCCATCCTTTTAATCAGCTCATAAGTCAATAAGCAGCTTGGGCAATAAAGTTCAGACTTTGAGAAACCAAAGACTAAATCACCATCCGCATTCACACCCAGGGTGGACAGACTCAGCTCTCAAGAATTTAGTGTTTGTCTTGGAGAAAACCGAGAGCCCAAGTGCAGCCCAAGGAACGAGAAAGAAATGCTGCTTCAGCCTGGTGCTGCATGTCCCTGCAAACTGGGGACGATGGTAGCAGAGCCACACTGCGGGCAAGGAGGATGGTCGGGGAAACCGTGCAGTTTGGTTAGCGTGAAGGATGTCAGA
This sequence comes from Eulemur rufifrons, assembly GCF_041146395.1. Lineage (NCBI taxonomy): Eukaryota > Metazoa > Chordata > Mammalia > Primates > Lemuridae > Eulemur > Eulemur rufifrons. Next base: position 79,659,853 of record NC_091001.1, on the reverse strand, counting down.
CCTTTGCACTGCTCTCAGTGTGTTTGTGTAAGTGGATTCACTACCCCATCTGCTGATGGCAACCTCCGAGACTGCTTGATCATCATTCTCGAGTGATTCCCTTGTGGGCATTAAAGTTTTCCAAGTAAACGTTAAGCTTTGGTTAGGAACTTTGTCAGATTTGGGGATTTGGTTTGTTTTAACACCACCCACCCACCCGGGGCTCTGCACACAGGCTCTGCCGTCATGAGAGTACAGTCAGCCCTTGGTATCTGTGGGTTCCACATCCACAGATTCAACCAACTGCTATCAAAGATATTCGGGGGAAAAAACGGATCATGTGTCTGTCCTACACATGTATAGACATTTTTCTTGTCATCATTCTCTAATCAATACAGTATGGTAACTATTTACATAGGGTATACATTGTATTAGGTATTATAAGTAATCTGGAGATGATTGAAACTGTACAGGAGGATGCATGTAGGCTACACCATGTTATATAAGGGACTTGAACATCTATGGATTTTGGTATCCTGATATCCTCAGGAGGTCCTGGAACAAATTCCCCGTGGACACGGAGGGATGACAGTACATCAAAAGCTTTTGATCCTGCCTCGCTTAAAAGCCACATGACTCTGAGCAAGTCTCTTAACTTCTGGGAGTCTTGGTTGCTTCCTCCGAAAAATGGGGATTGCAGTGTCTGCAACGGAAGGTTATGCAACATGGAATACAGCTTGTTAAACTGTAAAGTTTACAGTCAACTGTAACTTGTAAACTGTTTACAAGTTTACAGTTGGGAAGGGTTTTTTCCCATATACAGTAACTGTTTACAAGTTACTACGGTCTTTGATGGTAAATGCTAATCATCCACATTGAGATCTGAATTGCACCATGAAGCATGTTCATTTCATTCTCTCCCTGGCAAGTTCCCAAGGAGATAACATTATAGGAATCTTCTGGAGCAAAAGAATAAACTGCAAGCTGATAGAGCCTATCACCGGGCTAGATGCTTTCTCATACTCGAAGAGTCATTTATTCCACAACTCCATGGGGTGAAAAACATAATTATCCCCTTTCAGGTGGAAAGACAGAGGCTCAGAGTGATTTGCAGTGCTAGCCTCAAGGTCACCCAACTAAGGAGAAGTCATAGGTCTGTGCTGGTAAAATAACTCTGAAGAAAAAAAGACTAGGAGGGGCGGTGGGAAACCCTTGACTTACAGGGTCTGCCAGTTGCTGTGGTGTAAATGCTCCCCCACGTGGCTGATTTCATGCTAACCGGTACAAGCCCGCATCAGCACACCACAGGAGCAGGAGCATCTGGATGCAAATTCAGGTGTCCTGATTTCAGGTAAAGATCATTTCCTGAGCCCAAGACTGTGATGCTCCTCCCCAACCCAAGAATCCCCTCACGCCAGGAAGGAACCAAAGCTGGTTGGATCACCTGGGACTCCACCCTCAGACCTACCTAAGCAGATTCTCTGGGGCAGGGGCCAGGGAGCTGCAGTCCAGACAAGGACCTGTACATGCCCTGGAATTTGGGCACCACCCAGCCCTCAGCCACCAAGAAGACAATCGGTGCAATCAAAGGCATTTCCCACATCCATCTCCCAAATGCACTGGAGGGGCAGACACAACCCAGGAGAGAGAAGACAGAGTCCTGTGCTGGTCACCTGCATTGGAATTCCAGTTCTGGGTGTCTACGCCATGAAAAAGTACATTTCAGAATTAATCAAATATGGTATAGGCAGGTGTGTATAATATAAATTCTTATATTTCCCAGTTTCACAATAGGACAATAAAGATTCTATTCTTTGAGGCCTGAGGTTGGGTCTCACTCATCTCAGAGATTCAGCAGATGTGGCTGAATGAATACATGCCTAGAAGCATATCGATATATACAATTTATTATTTAGTCATCCATGAATACCCCAGGCCCCGCACCAAGCACTTTACATTTAATCTCCACAACAATCCTTGAAGTAGGTGCCAGATTCCCCCACTTTACAGAGGAGGTGACTGACACTCTGAAAGGCCACCTGTCTAGTAAGAACCCTGCCTGGAATTCGAGCCCCAAGTCCAAGGCTCCTGCCTCTTTCTTGTCTTCTCAGAGATATTAAAAAACGTTCACCAGATAGAATTGTACAGTGTTACTACCTCGGCTGTTCCTCAGGGCTTGGCAATAAATAAACCTGTTTGATTTGTCTTTGGTGCTTGTGTTGCAAGAGGATGGATAACATTTTAAAAAGCAAAGTTACTTTATTCTCTCACCTCCGTTGTGGATTCAGCTTCCTCGGACTTTTTGAGGACTGGTAACAGGAGGGTTTTTTGACTTCAGTAACTTCAGAAGGGCTTGCTGAAATTCAGCCTTCAGGATTAATGTTTCCACAGAAGCCCCAGGGTGAAAAGCAGTCGACGCCCTCCCCATTTGTCTCATGATTTGGCTCTATCTGGCTGTCCAGTTCCAGGGTGTGTCCCATTAAGTCCTGTGCCTCTCCTCTGCCCATCCCACACTCACTGCAACCCCTGGGTGGCCTGACTCCCCTGGGCAGCCGTCCTAACACAAGTGTGGCGAGACTCCCTCTCCCCTCTGGTCAGCTACAACTGGGAGGAATTCGCAGGAGGCATTTGCATTGGTGAAAGCAAGTCCAGAGCGCGCAGAAGTTGACAAAGCACGGATTCCTCCTCCACGTGGCCAAGCACAGACTGCTTTGGGCAGCTCAGAGTTTGCTGGCTCCACAGCACCACTGTCACGTCTGTCACCTCTCCCCTTTCTGGCCATCACTTCGATTGTTTGGGGAGAGGTTAATAATGTCTTTCCCCAAAGCAGTTCGGTCTGAGCATCTTTATTCAAGTTTTTGTTCCTGTTTGAGTTTTGTTGTTTTTAATGTGTGTATGTGTGGGTTTTCTTCTGGTGGCTATTTGATACAGGAAGGCATGAAGAGGAGTCACTCCTGGAAAATCTGGAAAACAGAAGTAACACTTTTTAAAAAATTACCCCTGGATGGGATGCTAAGAGCTGGAAAAGGCCATTCTGTGGGACACTGCTGCCATCTAGTGGTTCTTATGAAAATGAAAAGTATTGTATTGAGGAACCTAAGGTGTTCCGTAGTCATCAGGATTGATGATAAAAATCTCAGAATCTTATTTAATAAAATGTTGGCATCCAAAGAGTCATCACAGGAAGATTGTCAACAAATTCCAAATGAGTACTCTTTCTGAGTCCAGCCCCCGCCAGGCACTGGAATGCGGTTGGGGGGTCAGGAAGCAAGAGAGGACGAACTGGTCCACAGTGCACGGGAACCCACCAACCGATAGGAGCAGGCGAGTGGATGGAAGAAGTGATGGAGACTGGAATCTGACTTAGTGCACATCTGCTTGGCTTCCATTTTTATAAACACTTATTCTTTCGATAGTTATAATGAATGTATTGTGTCATTGACCATGTGCCCTGCTAGGGCTGAAGTTCTTAACCCTGGGGTCCACTAACCCTTTCTAGATAGTGTTCAGAAACCCGTAAACTTGAGTGGGGAAAAAAATTACATCTTGATTTTCATGAAAGTTAGCATTTTCTTCAGTTGTGAATTAGGCAAAAAGCTGTGATAAAACCTGCAACTTCATCACTTGCAGAAATTATAAATATTTTCATATCACATTACAGTTGTTACAGATGTCTTAAATCATTTAGTCATCACTACTTTGAAATTACAGTTATTGTTAAACCTGCTGGTAGATCTTACTATGCTAATGAAGAAGCACATATACTACTAAATCACTCATTTTTTAAAATATTTTGATGCCTGTATTTCAATACAAGTGATTTCTTTGAAATTCTTTTTTATTTTTATTTAATGCATTTTGAAACATTATTCTGTAAAGGGGTCCATGGCACACAAAAGTTCAAGGACCACTGCTCTGGAGGCTCAGAGAAGGGAAAGTGACCATGGACTAGACTCGTCAGAGAGGGCCTCCCAAGGAGAAGGGACAGAGGTCTTCTTCACACTTTATTATAGGGGTCCCTCACAGCAATTTCAATACAGGCCTTGTCTAGGAAAGCAGGGCCAGGTCTTTACCATAGTGTAAAAATGGAAAGGTTTTTATGACTTGTATGTCCAACCCAGCAAGTGGTCCCTTTGGGAAGAATCTGAAAAGATACTTCATACTAAAAGATAAATGACTGGAAACATTGTCATTTCAGGAGGGTTTTCATGCAACAAGACTCCATGCCCACATGCATTGGTAGGGTTCTCTTGGTTCAACAATATGGAAATCAAGTTGGCCAGAGTTAGATAAAGGTGATCTGGGTGGGCCTGATGCCCAGTGTTCATCCCCACCCCACCCTGAGGCTGCTGGTCTGTGGCCCCCACACTGAGTAGCAAGGGCACAGAGCTCTGCCACTCATGTACCTCCCCCAGGGCCTCCCCTCCCCCTGCCTGCTGCTCTGTCCTCAGTCCCAAATATCCCAAATATTCCCCAATATGCTGGGAAGAGCATGTGCTGGCCTAGCTCCAAGGCTGTGGGCAGTGAGGCAGGTCTTCTAGTGTGGGCATGTCCACTTTCTTGGAGGGGATGAACTGTGAGAAGAGCCGAGAGGGGCACACATGTGCCCAGGCTGTAGCCCAGAGGCCCCCCTGAGGCAGGGGAGGTCAGCTACAGTGGCCCTAGACTCCCCCTGCTGGCTTCCGTGTGGTCACGTGTGGTCAGCCCTGCTCCCTGCTCTGGTCCGTCTGCATCGTCTTCCTCCCACCCAGTCCCCTGCCCCAGCAACCCAAGGCTGGGTCGTTGATGAGGTCGTTAATGACGGGTTCCTGGGCTCCTATTAACCCATAGGCTACAGGAATGGGCACTTCTAAGACCCTTCAAGAAAAGCCCAGGGACGCCTGGCTTAGCACCCACCGCATCTTAGTCCCTTCAGATATGGTCACCCTGTTCCCATCTCACACCCCAGAGCCCATAGAATTTAGCCACGGACACCAGAGACTGCATCACGGATAAACCTTCACTGTTTCCTGGTTCCCCGGCATCCAGAAAGCTCAAGATCTCTCCTGGGATCTCCTTGATTTGAACGCGTGCTGTTGGATCTCTGCTCTCAAGTTCACCAACTATGGCCTCACCCCACCCTCCTCTTGGGCTGTACCCACAGCTGGGGGTGAGGGACACTCAGCCTGCTTCAGCCCTGTGGCACTCCAGCCACTTGGAACGGCCCCACACCACCACCCTTCACCAGGGTGCAGGGACCTCCTCAAACTCTCCCCGGCGTCCCTGGGCAGCAGGGCTCGTCACTCTTCGAGGGGTGACTCGCATGTCCTTTCCCAGCCGCCCAGTGAGAATTTGGAAATTCACGGCAGAAAATGTCCAGTGACAATGTTTCATTTCCGGCACAGCAAGGCACATTCTCTGGGAGCCTCTGAAACAGGCTGTAACTGAGAGCAGTACCAGGACAATCTGCGGGGCTCTGACGCCCAGCGACAGGCCTCGTCTCACACTGTCCCCGAGGTCCTAAATTTCAAATTGGCATTGTGGTGTTGAAAAGACTATGTTACTTTCAACACTTTTTTTAAAAAAAAATTAAACTTCTTATTTTAAGATAATTGTAGATTGACAAGCAGTTGTAAGAAGTAATGGAGACAGATCCTGTGCTCCCACGCCCCAGTTTCCTCCAATGGTGACATCTTCCAAAACTGTAACACAGTATCCCAACCAGGATATGGACATGGACACAGTGAAGATACAGAACATTCCCATCAGCACGAGCATCCCTGGTGTTGCCCTTTTACAGCCCCACTCACTAATCTCCTGTTCCCACCCTCCCTAATTCTCGGCAACCACAGTCTGTTCTCCATTTCTATAATTTTGTCATTTGGGGAATCCTATGTAAATGGCACCATACAGTCTATAACCTTTGGGACTGGCTTTCTTCACGCAGCATAATACTCCGGAGATTCATCCAGGCTGTTGCCTGTATCAGTAGTTTGTTCCATGTTATTGCTGAGTAGTGTTCCATGGTATAGATGTACCACAGTTTGTTTAAACATTTGCCTACTGAAGGACATACGGGTTGTTTTCAGTTTTTGGGTATTACAAATAAAACTGCTATGATCATTCATGTGCAGGTTTTTGTGTGTACATAAATGCCCCCAAAATGTAATTGCTGAGTCATATGGTAGGTACATGTTTAGTTTTTTAAGAAACTGCCAATTGTTTTCCAGGGTAGGTCAACCATTTTACATTCATCATTTTACCACTTCACGTGAAAGTATAGGCAACTTACTTTTCTTTGTGTTCTTTTTACCCTCCTCTATTTTCAATATAATTGTCTTAAATATCCTCTACATACATTTGGAACCACATCAGACCATGTCACAATTTTTGCTTCAAGCGTTAGAAATATATTCAAACATAATTTATAAAATTCAAGAGAAAGAAAGTCTATTGTATTCATCTATATTTTTGCTTACCATGTTCTTTCTTCCTTTTGTTATTTCCTTTCTGTTTAAAAGACTTCTTCAGCCATTCTTTTAGGGTGGGTCTGCTGGGAACAAATTCTCTTAGTTTTCCTTTGGTTGAGAAGATCTTGATTCCCTTCCTTCCTAAAGGATATTGTCACTGGACATGGGATTCTGGATTGATGGTTCTTTCCTTTCAGCACTTGAAAAATGGGCTGTGCCACTTCCTACTGGCCTCCATAGATTCTAGATTCTGATGAGAAATATGCTGCCATTCAAATTGTTTTTCCCTTATAGTTACGGTGTTGTTTCTCTCATTGCTTTTGAGATTTTTTCCTTTGTCTTTGGTTCTCAGAAGTTTAACCATGATGGTCTTGAAGTAGATCTCTTTAGGATTACTCTCTTCGAGGTTTGAGGTTTTCTCTTTTTTTTTTTTTTTTTTTGAGACAGGGTCTCGCTCTGTTGCTCAGGCTAGAGTGCAGTGATCATGGCTCACTGCAACTTCAAACTCCTGGGCTCGTGTGATTATCCTGCCTCAGCCTCCCAAGTAGCTGGGACTACAGGCACACACCATTGCACCCAGCTAATTTTCCTATTTTTTGAACAGACGGGGGTCTCACTCTTGCTCAGACTGGTCTCAAACTCCTGACCTCAAGCGATCCTCCCACCTCGGCCTCCCAGAGTGCTAGGATTACAGGCGTGAGCCACGGCACCCAGCCTCTCCACTTCTTAAATGTATAGCTTAATGTCTTTTGCCAAATCTATGATATTTTCAGCCATTTCTTCCAGTACCTTTCCAGTCCCATCCTCTTTTTCCTCTTCTTCTGAAATTCTGATGACAGGCATGTTAGATCTTTTGTTATGGGCCCACAGGTCCCTGAGTCTCTGTGCATGTTTTTTTCTGTTTATTTCCTTTCTGTTGCTCAGACTGGGTAGCATCTATTTTTCTACCATCCAGTTCACTGATTCTTTCCTCTGTCCCTTTCATGCTGCCGTTGAGCTTATCCACTGAGTTTTTTATTTTAGTTATTATATTTTTCATTTCTAAAATTTTCATTTGATTTTTCTTTATATCTTCTTTATATTTTATATTGCTTTTCTGGGACTTAGTTTTTTCTTTTATTGTATGTATGTTTGTAATTGTTCATTGAAGTACTTTTTAATCACAGCTCAGCTGTGTCAGATATCACTTTGACATCTGTTGTCTCAATGTTGACATCTTTTTCCTTCTTTCAGTTTGTGATCTTCTTGAGTGTTGGTATGAAGAGTGATTTTTGACCGAAACTAGGACGTTTTTGCATTATAAGACTGGATCCGGCCGGGCGCGGTGGCTCACGCCTGTAATCCTAGCACTCTGGGAGGCCGAGGCGGGTGGATCGCTCGAGGTCAGGAGTTTGAGACCAGCCTGAGCAAGAGCGAGACCCCGTCTCTACTAAAAATAGAAAGAAATTATATGGACAACTAAAATATATATATAGAAAAAATTAGCCGGGCATGGTGGCGCGTGCCTGTAGTCCCAGCTACTCGGGAGGCTGAGGCAGTAGGATCGCTTGAGCCCAGGAGTTTGAGGTTGCTGTGAGCTAGGCTGACGCCATGGCACTCACTCTAGCCCGGGCAACAAAGTGAGGCTATGTCTCAAAAAAAAAAATTTTTTTTTAATTTTATATTAAAAAAAAAAAAAAGACTGGATCCTATTTAAACCTTCTGCTTTAACTGGCGTTCTAGGACACCCTGCCGGCAGGGGCAGGCAGTGCACCTCCCCCATTACCGACAGGTGGAGGGAGAAGTCCAGGCTCCCCATCTGGCCTCCAGTGATACTCAAGGTGGGGACTCCTCAATACGGCTGGACAGGAGTGAGAGTTGGGGTTCCCCACGTGGTCTCTACCAACACTGGAGTAGGGGGCTTGTTATCACTGGGCAGTGGTGAAAGTCTTGACTCTCTACTAAGTCTCCTCCGATACCATCCAGCAGGAAGCAGAGGGGAGCCTGGTTACTGCCAGTTAGGGGTACATGTCCAGGTCCAGGCTCCCTGTGTGCTCTCTGCTGACCCTGTGGGCAGGAGGGGAGCTTGTTACCACCAGGGGGTAACCCCAGCTCCCTACCTGGCCTCCTCTGCCACTACCCCAGCAGGAAGGAGGAGGGGTGCCTCGCTGCAGCCTGGCAGGTGTGGAAGTCTAGGCTCCCCACTAGGCTGGCCCAGGTGCAGGTGGGGCTTTTGTAGCTCTGTGGCTAGATATATGAGGCAAAAAGGAAACCCAGGAAACTCACCACCATGTCGTTGCTTAGGTCTCAAGATCCCTAGCCAGTCTGCCCTCTTTTCTCTACTTTTCAGAATCTTTTTATGTTTGTTTTGTGTATAATGCCCAGGGGTTTTTGCTGCACTTGTTGAGAGAAATAGGGAGACCTGCATCTACTCCATCTTCTCAGAAGCATGAATCCTCTTTGTTTTTAACATCAAAAAAGTTTAAAAGTAATGTTCATAGTTTCTACTATTAATTCCTTGGTTGAAATGTTAGATATTTGGTTGGGTTCTTAATATAATGCATTTTTTCCTGAGGTAGAAATGTGATTTAGCTCTTGTTTTTATTGAAGATGCTGTGCAAAAACACATCTATGTCCTCTGATGATAGTATTCTTAAGAGAAGCCTGGCATAATCATAAAGGCTTTCTTCTTGTTCTCTTCTTCAGAAGGTATTTAAATTCAGAACCTAGACCAAAGAAGTTACATGACACACAATAAATTCCAATTAATGAATCAGCAAATGGACAAACACACAACTGAATAAAATGGTAGATATGTATAGTACTAGTATATACAGTACTATTTCGACCAAACATTTATAAATACTAATGTCTGGTTGTTCTATGTTTAGGGAAACTTGTTAGGATATGCTATAAGTGTAGCTAAAGGAAATAGGCTCAATGTGAGGAAATATACCATGTGAATGAAGTATTAATTAGCACAACTCTTTGGGACAGAAATTTAGCAATGTTTACCAAGGCTTAAAGTTGCTGAAACCTCAGTAATGCAATTTCCTTGAGAAATAAAAATAGAAAAGATTTTATGCATGAGCATTCCTTCGATTTAAAAAACCATAAAATTGAATAAATATCATCATTACAACTATGTAAAAAGCAAAAAAGGAACAGAAAAAAAGATCAAAAGGAGCTGCAACACAATTCGGGGGCTGCACTAAACAATGAGACTATTGCCTATTCTGTATTTTCAAATTACCTTTAATGAAGCATATTATTTTCATAATAAAATACCAGCAGTTTATGCCTACAGCACCAGAAGCGAGAGAGTGAATTACAGTTGTATAGCCGAGCACAGGGCGGGAAAGTGAAGATGTCACATTTATATGTTATCAAGAGCATTATTGTAAAACTCCATTACATTTGACACCCAGACTCTCCTCCCTTGACTTCCGCCTGCTAAAGGTTTATCTTCACACAACACCCTGTGGATCTTCCCCAGCTGCAATTCAGTGCCCCGGTGACTCTCTGGGTCCTGACCACAGACCAGGGCACGGCTGACCTTCCCATTTGCCCGCCCTCTCGTTTCTCTAGTCTCTCTTGTGTGTTCGTGTTCTTGATGTAGTTCCATTCTCTCCTCCGGGCTGTGGGACTTGGGTGGGTGACAGCCTTTGTAGGCAGACCTCCCCTATTGCTCAGGAGGCAGCCCCCTAAGGAGCTCTGTCAGTGTCCTGGGGAATCCAGAGTTCCTAGGGAATGCCTGGACTGGGCAGAAGCAACCCCAGTGTAGACACTTTGGGCTGAGATGTCAAGAGGTGTAGACTGGTTCAAATGGCCCTTGCATAACGTAGCCTTGCATAGCTGAAGAATTTTTTTTCCTAAAATGGTTTTAATTTGGACTGTGTCTGAAAAGGACTGTTTGGTCTTGGGAGGTAAGTGTGAGTGATTCTAGGCAGTCGGGGGCCAAAATCAGATGATGACGTGCTGACAGAATAAAGAACACAGCTCCCTCTCGTGCTGGCGGGGGGGGGCCCAGGCGGGAACAGGCTGGGCGCCCACAGCCCCCTGGACTGCTCTGCTGAAGGCCTGTGCCTTCAAATACAATGTGATAATGGTCTCAGCAGAGCCATGGGGCCAGCCGCTGGATAGTGGGGAGCAAGGAGATCTCTCTGGAAGAAGTAAATCGTCCGTTGCTCATCACCCTACAGCAGGCTATGCAGCAGCTCCCACCCTTCCCTTCTGGTAATGGTACTGATGTCCCTCCCTGACATGCTTCCTCCCACTGCCAGTCATTTCATTACTGGTGGGGCTCCGGCCCCTCACTGGGGATGCAGCATGGAACCAAGGCCTGAGCCAGCGGGCCTGTGTGGCACGGCCCTGGCCTCGGTAACCGGTTCAGGATGGACTCAAGTAGGAATTCTGGCTGAGTCTGATAAAGTGCCTCCTCTGTCCAGGCTCTGTTGCGAGAGTTTTACAAATGTTAACTCAATTAATCCTCACAGTGGCCAGATGAGATGATACTATCATTATTATCCCTATTGTCAGATGAGGAAACTGAGGCACAGAGACATCAAGTAACATGCCCAGGTGACAAAGCTATTCAGTGGCAAAACCAGGATTCGCTAAGCAGTCTGATGCCAGAGTTCCTTCTCTTAGCACTCTGCCGTAGAGCCATCTAGGACAGAGGGCACAGAGACGGGCTTTCTTCTCTGACGGACTGGAAGCTGAGACGCAGGCTCTGGAGCTGCTGCTGCCGTCCTGCCCCCACGTGGAACCTGAGAACGGAGCTCAGGCAGCATCGGGGCGGATCTGGAGGAGGAGGAGGGCAGATCCGGGCGGCAGGTAAGCTCCAGAATTGGGTCAGGTCTGAAGCCAGCTCAGTAACGTGACCAACAAATTCTCACCTTCCCATCTCCCTACCCGTTCGCTTGTTTCTTAGCCCAGTCTGAGTTGGTTTGGGTTACTTCCCCCAATCACATTTTCTGTTTTCTCTTCCTAATAACTCCTATTCATTGGATATTGAAAGTCCTTGATAGAGCGTCTTTTCTTATCCTTTCTCTGCTATCACTCAACTAGTTATTTGTCTTTTTGTTCTACTTCCTGGCAGATTTCTCTGACCTGATGTTTTAACCCTTTTAATGAAAAACATGGGGAGGGATATCACATTTTTTATTTCTAGATTCTCTTTTCCAATTGTTCCTTTTTTATTGGCATCTTAATTTTGTTTCATGGATGTCATCAAGTCTCATTTCTCTGAGGGCACTGAGTATAATTTTTTAAAGGTATCTGCTAATCCCGGCATTGTCTCAGTTTCCTCAATGCTCCTTTTCTCGGTTTGTTTTGGCTTCTGTCTCTTTCACATTCAAAGGTTCCTCCAACTGTCTTATGATCCTAAGGAATCCATTCATATTGAAGTGTAGACGTGAACAAGCTGATTAGACACTATCAGGGTGTGGACGGGCTCAGTTTGGTGGCAGCCAGATTTTTCACAGGAACCCCTAAATGTCAGGGCGTGGAGGTCCTTTCCTTGGGGGCAGTTCAGTTCCTCCAGCAAAAGAACTTTTTCACCTCGTTCCCCGGGCACAGGAGCCGGTCTGCTGGCCTTCTGGAGCTCGTGATCACATACGGTTCACCGCAGTTCTGTTTTCAGCACGGTCCCTCATCCCTACTCTTCCTTCCTGGCATTCCCAAGCTGAGGGCTCCTCCAGCTTGAGTTCTTCAGGCAACGTCTGGAATCTGTGGAGGCAGAGGAGGGGCCCCTGAAGTCACCTGTCAGGAGACCGGAAGAGAGGCAAGCTCCTTCAGTCTGGCTCCTACGTCAGTGCTTTTCTGGTTTTCACTATGGCACTTGACTAGACCCTTGGTTTCTCCCTGGAGAGAGAATTCATTCATTCGTCCACATGCACTCACGCAGCATTCATATGGAGGGATAGAAGCAGCAGAGAAGACCTTTGTCCCCTGCCCGTGAGGAGTCATTGGTTCCGTTACAGACTCCCAGTCCCCACTCTGCCCTAAGAAGGGGGCCTGGGCTCTTCAGGCAGGCTGGGGAAGAGATGGCTGTTCATCTAGCACCTGCTCTGTGCCAGGCACTGTACCAGGTGCTTTTTCTATTTTCTCTTATTTTATTAACCCTCTTAACCACTCTGTAGGTAACTTTTATTATAGCTGTTTTTTAGACAAGAACCTAAAGTCTAAAAGCTTCACAGCTAAGGAGTAGCAGGCCTAGGATTTCAACTGAGGTCTGCCTAAGTCCAAAGCTTGTGCTCTTTCTTCACGTAAGGCTGCCTCTCCTGAATGGATTTATCCCCATTTTAGAGATAAGGAAACTGAGGTGCAGAGATGTTCCTTAGCCATTCTGGAAAATTCTTGGTGCAGGCTGTGAGAGAAGGCCAAGGCCTCATATAGGGGAGACAAAGGGTGTGTGCAGGTAACTGCAAATCATCCTGTGTCCCTAATGTCCCAGGCCTCTCTCCAGGGGAATTTTCTAGAAGGAAAGGCAGATAAACAGGACCACGAAGGCCAGCATGGGATAATTACAAAAAGCAGCCAGCCACAGAGGAGGAGGGTGTTCCAGGCTTGTTTATTTAAAGGGGTGATTCTACCTTCTCAAGATCTACTTCTCTCCCTCCCTGTTCACCAGATCCATCCAGAGGGGCAGCTCTGGAAGAACTGGAGCCAGAGTAAGGTCGAAGGGTATTGGGGGGAAGAAAAGACAATGGTAATTTCCTTTTCAACTAATTGTGTTATTCCCAAATGCCAGGCAAGACTGCTGTTTTTCTTGGGCCTGGGATGTTTTCAACAATGCTATCTAATTAAATGTTCTGGGGAAGAACAAATAGTCGCCAGACTCAAGAAGAAAACACTATGTATTCTCCTCAACTAGAAAATGTTGTCGTAATCGGAATTTGGCTGGAGAATAAAGATCCAAAAGTGATTTCATTCAGAAGAAAAATGCCTAATTTACCTCTTCAAAAGGAACAGGGTACAGCCGAGGACAGTCACAGGACCTGATAACAGCAGACACATATAAACACATGAGCTAAACAATCAAACCCTTTATGTAGCAAAAGCAGCCTTGTGCACAGAACCAACTACTCTATTTTGTTTCATCAGTTTTATTGGTCACATATCCAGAATTCATTATATAAATCTTTTAAAATAATGAAATATTACAAGAATAGTTTACAAGTCAGCTCTGATTGCACAAATACTTGACACAGGAAACCATTTTTACAAATACATATGTTTTCTTATAAGAATACTTCAATAAAGAAAATAAGTCTCTATACATCTTACAGCAAATTTTATGAAGTTTCTTTTTCCCATTCAACCACCATTTTGGGTTTTCTGTTACAGACAGCGTCCGTCACATCCAATAAACCAAATTACACCCTGCGCTGCTTCTCATGTTCAAATCCTATCGAGATTCATACTGTTAAAGAGTTTTGAGGCTTCCTTTTCTAAAAATATTTCCTGATTTGAAAAGAATCCATGTATTCAGGCCAGAAGACGTAATTTAAACAACATTCCTTCTAAATAGAACTTGTGCCAGATTCATCACTGTGTTTGGTGAATGATCTTGTCACTTCCCACTTAGGCTAGACCAGCTAGTAGCTTTGCCCCTGCTGTATCAAGTCCTCACATTTCTGACAGTTCCCAAACTGCAAAACAAAACCCTGCACACAAGAGTGAAATATAAATATTAAGAAAGCTAAAACATTACTACTGATTAGAGAACATGATTAAATTCAAGGTCTCTCCCAGATCAAAGAAGACAGAAAAGAAATAAAGTAGAAGGACATGGCAGTAGTTGTATAAAACACTGAAAAATCTGAAAAAGGTTAATCACTTAGGCCAGTGGTGTATCATTTCCAAAATGCCAGAGGACACAGAATCTTAGACCCTGTGGCCAACTGAACTCAATATTTGACATTCTTCTTATGCTGTGGCTTTGAAATAGCCCAATAAATATCCACTTGCGCAGAGCAAGTAATCATTTAGACCAGGGGAAATTTACAGAATACTGACAATGTTCACCTGAAGAGACAGGACCCCCCCAAGGGAAATATTTGGCATTCACTCCATTCCTTCACTGTTACTGAAAAGTGCTGAAAAGTGTGTCAACTTGGCAAAGCTTGTTTTCTTACTTCTCAGGTAGCATGAATTAAAATTAAGAAACTAGCAGTATTTTACTACAGTCAAGTTCCTGAGTACTCAGCTCCAATTAACCAATATTCTTAAAAAGATGCTTTAAGCAAGCCCTGTCCAATAAGAGATTTAATAGTACTTGGGAGTACAAGATGTCCCATTTCTCTTCTATTTCTTTTGACTTCTTTCTCACCCCAGTGTAACAAATCGCTACAGGTTTTTACCAAATGCTGCAGCAGTAGTTGAAAATGAGTTATTTTGCATTACCAAAAGTGTTCAATCACATTGTCACAGGTCACATTTGCATATAACTAGGAGACGGCCAAATGTTTACTGCAGTGATTTTGCAAATTCAGCATAGTCAATGTATCCATCATTGTTCTTGTCATCATCTCTCAAAACACCATCTATTATGTTAATCAGTTCATCTTCGCTCATTAGTGGTGCCTGTTCACTCCCCTCCTGCAAAATATAAAGTAGATAATGATGAGTTGCACATTTTACTGGAAGAAGTGCTTAGCTAATGTCCAAAATGTCCATGCTTATGCATGTCCAACAACTCTTTCAATGTAGTACGTGGCTATTTCTAGGCATTCATAAATCTATGTATCAGATATAGAGTCAATTTATAATAATCCAATTTAGAAATTACATTTGCCACTTAAAAGAAGGCCCTTCAAATTAGGCTCTTGCTTATTTGTTTTAAAAATTCCTGTTCATCCTTTTCTAATTACAAAAGCAACACATGTTCATTGTAGAAAGCTGGGTCTGGCATACAGATAATTATGAGTTTCACAGACTCCATGACACACAAATCCATCCTAGAGAAAAGTCCAAGCCCTCCCAAGGGTCAGCTCTGTGCACAATTTGCTTGATAAAGTGAAAAACAGTGACAATTGGACATCTTGGCATCAAAACAAGAGACAGAAGGCACTGCCAACCAGTAGAACCTGTTGTGTGATCTTTGAGGAGAAAGTATTTCCCTTGCTCCAGAAGCAGGTGCAGCAGGGCTCACCAGGCCAGGGGCTAAGCTAAGGCCATTCACATCTGTGGCTGGCTCTTCCTCTGCCGTATTTCCCATATCCACCAGCCTCGTCCGCCAGGACTGTTGAATCCTAATTCCTCTCCCTAATGCCATTCCCATACATCCTCACATCAATCAGTTTGCCTCCCACAGCAAAGAATCTTCCCAAAACAATGCCATTTGCCTGTGCAAAACTATTAGCACTCCCTGCTGCCTCCGAGCCAACCCCAACCTACACTCCTGGCAGCCAGTGTGATAACACCCACCTCTCCAACTTTGCCTCCCCTCTTCTTGACAAAGGGCAGTGTGGCAGAGGGGGGTGACGGGAAATCTGGAGGCAAAGATCTTGATTTCATTCTACTCCCTAGAAAACAGGAGTAGTAACAATGGCTATCCCTGCCTATTCAGGCTGTCACAAAGATCCAACGAGATCTCTAACCTACTTGAAAGTGCTTCAGAAACTACGGAACACTGTATAGTATCACACAAACCCTCAACAACTGCCAAGTCCCTCGGTCCCGGATTCACCATTCTCCGCAAATGAAGTAACCTCTCCCCTGCTCTGCAGTTTGACTGTGGTCTGTCTTTTTAGGTGCTGATTCTCAAACCCTGTTGTGTAGCAGAAATACTTGCAGCGTTTGTAAAGATACGAGTGCCCAGCCCTGGGGCTTCTGCCTCAGCAGGCCACCCTTTGCGGGAAGGACCGTTAACTAGGAGGAGGTAGAATAGAGCAGAGAAAGGAGAATTAGTACTCTTGATGTCCAAGGACAGTACAGGTCATCAAGATCGGGAACCAAATGGAGCCATTCCGAGATATGGCCCCCCCAAGCCACTGCCACACCTACCTCCTTATGGACATGAGTGATGGCTGTGGAGAGTTCTAAGCCGTCAAGCAAATTGTTGCCGTCATAATCATGCATTTTGAAATAGTGGAGCTGCAGTTCTTGTGGGGACATCTCTGCTTCTGGTTTGTTGATGACACCTTCTAGATGCTCCATGATATGCCTAAAAACAAACAGTCAGACTCAGACCACTTGGCAGAGACGCTGGGATCATGCTGAAACCTTAAGGACTCTGAAAAGTTCAAGATCTTAATCTTCATCCAGCTCAGCAAAACAAACAGCAACAGCAGCAGACCACACTCAGGGATGACATATATAGACAGGGCCATGAAAGGAGTAGGGAAAAAGTCAACCAGTTTATCTGTTATGCTGGCAAGGTTATAGTGTTTTTTTCCTCCTTATTATTAGAATTTTGGGGCCATCAATTAAAAAAATGTATTTTTAAAAATAATTCAAGGATAACAAAGTAAAACATATGAAGCTAACTGGCCCAGGACAAATGCTGCAACAAATGATTCTATGTTTGAATGTGTCAATTTAAAGAAAAGGTCTTGTTAGAGCCAAGAAACCTTAGTTATTTTCTGGATTCTGACATTACTATTAATACTGTGTGTGTCTGTGTGTGTGTGTGTGTGTGTCCGTCTGTGCTGAAAGAGAGAGAGACTGGATTCTGACGAGTCATTTGTCCCATTTGGGCCTCAAGATCCTCCACCTGTGATAGGATGATGAAAACAGAACACCTGGCTTACAGGTGGCTATAAGGAATAAATATCACCCTTGAACAATGTCTAGGAGCCATATAAATAGGGGGAAGGAAAGGAGGAGTGAGCGTGCCCTCGCAGCTGGCCGCAGCTGCAGGTGGAGGAGAGGCCCCCAGCCCACAGCCCCGGCTGAATACGTACTCTTGGTCATGCACGGCGTTCTTATCCAGGCCCACGCTGCTGGGATGGGAGGAGCTGGCCCCAGGCCCCTCAGCCCTGGCATCTGGGGCACAGAAGGCCCAGAGCAGGCCGCACAGGAAGGGGGTTCTCAGCAGCCGCAGGGATCTCATGGTCACCAGTATCTGTAAGATGGGAATCACAGAAGATGAACACAGAACAACAGAGTGAAGGTTTCTTTCAAGACTTGTCACAGTACACTCCTGGGAAACCTGAGGGAGCAGCGAGGTTAGGGAAGAGAGCACGTCGAACTAGACCATGGCCAGCTCTGCTACTAGACTGTGCGATGACCCTGGGCACTCCAAGTCCCCATCACTCAAATGACGTGTCCTGAAGCACCTTCAGAGTGCCAAGAAACTCTGTGAGAGCTTAAAGGGATTCAAAGATTATTCCTGCCTACCAGAAACTTACAGTCCACTGAGAGAAATGCTTTCTACCAAGAGCACAAAGAAAGGCAGAAAGTGAGGTGTCCTAGAGAAAGGAAAAGCCCCCTGGGAGTCCAAGGGAAGAAGTTTCCTCTGCGTGAATGAAAATCAGAAAAGGCCGACAGACCTGGTGGGACACTTCAGCTGGCCTGGACAGATGTGTGGAGACAACGGGAATGTGGGAGCAGAGTGGCAGGTGCCCTCAAGTGGGAAAGGAACTACCAGTAGTTGAGTAGGGCTGGAGCCTAGAGGGTATGAAGCAGGCAGAACAGGTGTGGGCTGCAAAGGCTGAACAGGCCAGGGGCTTGACACTCCCTGAGGATAAATGGGGAGTCACTAACAATATGTGAACGAGAGATGGGATCAGAGCTTGGCTTCAGAGTGATTCATCTGGGCACACAGGGGGTAAGGTATGAAGTGACAAAGACAGGACCAGAGGCAGGAACATGGTAGTCTAAGAGGGTCAGACCAAGGTCTGCAGCAGTGGACATGGAGAACACATTAACCCCTCATCTTCCACTCCCAGTGCTATGACAGCAGCAAGTAACGTAACCACGTGAGAGAGTACTAGAAAGGAAAGTTACAGACAAATTAGGATTCCAGCAAGTACTCCCAGGGTGTGGCTACACTTGGAATTCTGGTCAGCAAGGCAACGCAGTCAGCTATAGACCAAGCTCCCTGAGGGCAAGGAGTACTTTATCTCCACCAGTATTCCCCACCCAGGGTCAGGCAGGCCTTCAGTAACTGTTGGTTCAACTGAAAGTCCTGGTCCTACCTTGGGCTTACAGACTGACCTCAAAAAAGAAGGTGAAAGACAGCCGGGAGACCTACATGTTAGTGCAAAAACAGAGACCTGACATTCACTTCCCAAAAATAAGAACAGATTCTGCCCGATAACAAGGGCCAGTGGTTTCTAATGGGCCAATTGTAGCGCACAGCCCCAAACCTACAGCAGTGGAGATAAAGCACAAGGTACTGGTCATCCCTCACACACCACACAGAGCTCAGCTCAGAAGCTGCTGCTGTCTCTACTCTCCACGCCTGGGGCTGGGGCTGGGGCTGGGCTGAGGCTGGGCTGGGGCTGGGAAGCAGAGGTGCTGGAGCCCTCCCCACCCACCCTAAAAGGCTCTCAGGTAGGACCCTGAGAGTATGCCACACTACAAAGTTTAGAAAAATTTCCCAAACCCATTTTGCCCATTAGTAGTGTTACTTCCTATGGCCTCTCCTTAAAGGGGACACTAGTCACTGGGAGTGTAGCGTAACTTTCAGGTTGCTAAACAGCAGCATCTAGTCTTACCACTAAACAGTAACATCAAAATGAAATCTGTCATACTTAATGATAGGGAAAGATGTTCAATATGTTCAATATGCAAAAGTCTACAAAGAATAATTTGCTTTTGTAAAATTAAAAAATTATGCATATTTCACATACAAAACAATGGCTAAAAACTGTTAACAAAGATTATCTTGAGTCATAAGATTAGGATTGTGACTTCCTTTTTTTCGTTTCAATTACTTTTAAAATTTCCACTATAAACATATTTTTCTTCACAAATATGTATGTAATGTAATCTATCCTATAATTTTTTTCCAATACTATAGAGATGGGAATTTTTAAAAGGTACTTTTAGTTAGTTCTTATCTCCAGAAAATAATTCAGAAACAGCTAGAAACTACACTTCCAATTTTACTAAATAAAAGGGTTAGACCCTGACAAGGCCACTGCCCCTGTACCTTGTACTAGCAAACAAGGTCTCAAGTTACTCCTGGCAGTGACTGCCTAGGCCAGAACAGAACTTGTTCTGATCACAAATCTTAGAGTTCTGGGACATGAGGGACCAGAGAAGGGAATCCAGTTCCTCCCAAGCTTTTCAGAATCATTGACATGAAATGTCTCTTTCTCCAGCAAAACTCCTTCAATTCCAAGTCTGGCTGAAGTATTCTTCCCTTAAGCTACCAAGTGCTGCCCTTCAGAAGGCTCCTGTCCATCACTGATGACAGCTGTGAACGAATTCTTGAAAACTGCCTGATTACTTGTTAATGTCCCTTGCTGGACTAGGCCATGAGAGGGCAGGGACTGAATCCACATTTCCAGCATTGGGCACAGTGCCTGGCACAGAGGCTACCATGGTCCTTGGAGAGCTGGGGGGATTATGACCTTGTCAGACATGCTGCCAAGTTTTAATGTTGATGTAACTGAGAATAAAACTTTTCTTTTGGAGATGTCTATTAGAGAGACAGTTGAACTGAGTGATCACTGAACTCATGGCAACATTTCCTCTAACCATGTGGTTGGATGCTTAGCACATCAATTTGGTGTGTGTGTCAGGTGGGGGTAAGGGGTTCCATTCAGTCAGATAACACCAAAAAGCAACCAAGTCACTAATCATACAGTAACTGTGGGTCCAAATTATCCCTTCTTCAAAGGAGGCAGGATAAAGGCCAAGAACCATTCTTTTGAACTCATCCCACTCTGGTTTGCTGTTAACAGGTTTCTGGCCATCGGAACACAACAAAACGAAACCTATAACGCAAAGAAAAAAATCCCACCAAGCGCTGCATTGAAAACAGGGAATCCAACTGCCACCTAACAAACTAAACCGCTCACAGTCAAAAGGAAACATAAGCAACTCCCTCCTGCCCAAAGAACAAGTTGCATCATCCACACTCTAACTACTTAGCTCAAGGCCATGGGCAAACAGCCTGAAGATAAACCCCAGGAGTTCCAGAGCTCAATGGCCTTGTTCAGAAAATTATAAAGGCCAGGTTGGAGAAAAATCCAAGGAAGGAGAGATTTCTGCAAAGGGACTTCCGAACAAAACCCATGCCTAGAGACACCCCTCACAAGGAGCAGCGACAGTCCTGGGAGGGAAGTATTGGCTCTCCCGTAGTGCCCTGGCTCTAACAAGGTTCCTCTCCTGCTCAGCAGCCTTTGCTCCATCTGTCTGTCCTCTTCCTTCCTTCAAATGTCACCTGGGGATTCTTCCAGTCAATACCAATTGCTCCCTTCTCTGACCTCAGTCTGTAACCTCTCATACTCACTTGACCTCGATATACAGTCACATATTGTTCTCCTTTTCCGTTTTTCTCTTTTCCTCCCTGGCAGAGCCAGGACCCTGCCTTCTCTCTCATGTACCCTACTGAGCCCTGGCAGTGGGTCCTGGAAGCTAGGAGTATTATTCCCTATCACAGTGGATGTAGCCTAAACTGGAACTTTCCTCCCTCCAGTGGTTTGGCCCACCCTTTCCTCTCAGTGTGTCATTAGCCCTATCAGCACATAAAAGTTTAGAGCCAGCCTTCCTGCCAGCAGCTGGTAGCAGCTTTTCTCCCAGGCTCAGGATGCTCGGTTAACAATTCAAACTCAGCCAGGTGTGGTCCTATAATCCTAGCACTTTGGGAGGCTGAGGCAGGCGGATTGCTTGATGCCTGGAGTTCGAGACCAACCTGAGCAACAAAGTGAGATCCCGTCTCTACCAAAAGTAAGAAAATCAGCAGGGCATGGTGGCATGCACCTGTAGTCCCAGCTACTCAGGAAACTGAGGCAGGAGGATTACTTGAGCCCAGGAGTTTGAGGTTGTGGTGGACTATGATGACACCACTGCACTCTAGCCCAGGCAACAGAGCGAGATCCTATCTCAAAAAAAAAAAAAGAATTCAAACTCCAAGCAGCCAAACTCACCAGCATCCAGACTTCCTCTACCCAGAGCCAATGCCAAAGAAAAACTCTGTTACTTTCCCATTTATCCCTGCCATGGTTCTGGACTGAAGGCAAGAAAATAACCAAGTTTCTAGGCTAAAGAAACTTCTACATGGGGTCAGGGTTGAGAATTGTTCTGAAAAAGCAGGCATTTAATAACTTGATCTATTTGTTCATTTGGGGAGCCCAAGGAGCAGCTATGCTTCATTTATACATTTAACTAACATACTAACATCCCAGTAACATACTAACAGCTCAAGGTACTGAGGTTAGTACTGTGATCCAGACAGACTCCTCTCATACAGAATATGGCCTGGTGGAAAAGAGAGACCAGTAAGTAAATAGACACCCATTGTATACCCCAGAAGCCCAAACTCACACCTGAACTGACATATGAAGGATAGGGTTTATTTCAACCAAAGGATATTGCCTCAGACTGAAGGAACATATTGTAAAGAACATGCAAGCCCAGAGGGAACTTGTTCCAATCTAGGAACTAAAAAAGATTCCATATGGTTCAAGACACTGTCCAGTGCAGACAGGTGAGTCTAAAGTTAAAAGAGGGCAGGTCATGAAGGGCTTTAAAAGCCCTGTTCAAGAGCCTGGAAGAGCAATGGGAATCCACTGAAGGCCAGAAAGGGGATGAGGGGAGGGATCTGGTGACATGATCAGACTTCTGTTTTGAGACCATGGGTCTAGCTTCCCTGTACAAAACAGATTACAGAGGATCAAGAAGGGGTGCAGGAGATCAGTCAGGAAGCTACTGGGGTAGCCCAGAGGAGAGAGAAACAGTGGCCTGAACTAGGCAGGGCAGAGGGATGGGAGTGGGGAAGTGAACATATCCAAGACAGCGCTGCAATGGATTCAATATGGGAGGGAAAGGTGAGAATGATGCCCAGGTTTCTGGCTTGGGCACCTGGGTGGATGGTGGTGCCAATGCCCGATGAGGGAATACAAGAGGAAATCAGCTTCCCCCGCCTTCCCAGTCCCCTGCCCCATCACAGCCCAGCCAACTTCTCCCTGGGCGGACAGGACCCGTGGTCTCCCCGCACCGAGGAAGGCGGGGGAACGAGCGGCAGACGGAGACTAACGCCTCTGGCCCAAGCCCTTTTGGACCCGCCCAGGAGCAGTATCCACCCGGCACAGCTGGTCCCACAGGCAGGTCCTGGGGGCCCCAGGGGCCAACGAAGAGGGAGAAGATCGGCCGGCCAGACCTGTCTGGCTCCAAAGCGCGCGGCGGGACACGGGATTCCGCCCCCGGAGACAGGCCGTGCTCGTAGCTGGCTAAGCGTCCCGAGCCGGCCGGGGGGCCGAGTCCCCAACCCAGACCACTCCTGCCTCCCATCCTGAGCCCGAGCATCCAAAAGGTACACCGGGATCCCATCCCGCTGCGACGACTCAGTGCCACTCACGTACCTCCGCCGCCAGGGTCGGGCTCCGCCGCTAGCCTGTCCGCTCACTCCCACGGTCCTCGCCGCAGACGCGAAGCCCTCCGGCATGAGCCTCGTCAGACCCCGTCCCCAGAACGGTCTTCCTTAGCTCCGCCCCACCCCTTCGGCCAGCCCTGCGCACGCGCACTCCCTGCAGCCCGCCCATTGGCGCCGAGGGGTCCCGCCCCCTGTCCCGCGGCCGGCGGAGTGGATGGCTCCCGTGAGTACACGTGTAGCGGGCCCGCGCCTAGCACCGCCAGGGCAGACTCAGTTCTCTACCTGCCTTCCCGAGGGCGACACTTGGCTCCAGACTGGGCTGGTGGCCCCCTGGAAGCCTTAGGGGCCCGGCACTTTGCCAGGCAACTCCGGAAGCCCTCAGGAACCTGGTTCAACGTGGGACGTGGGATGGCGGATCCGGATGGGGCGGACTCCAGAGCCGGCTTCCAGCTCCTCCTCTCGCTCACCTACACCGGTTCTTTGGTTCAGGTCCTGTGGTTCTTCCAACTGCAGATTGGCAAGAAAGATGGCAGGAATCCTAATTTCTCTCTTAATGAAAAGGCTAGAAGATGCTGGAGCCGGCCTTGGATCCTGCGTTTTCAAGATTGCCTGCTTCCAGTTTCTTGCTCCATTCCACAGACTGTGTCAGCTCAGTCCCATTCACTTCCACCTACGAGTGCCACCAACACTTTAAGGGCGACCCAGTTCAAATACTACCTTACCTGCACAGTTCGTGAACCATTCAAGAGAAGACAAAGCACTTAAAAACAGGCCCAAGAACAAATAAAGGAAACGAATAGATAATCCCTATATAATCCTGCCCTTACAACTTTGCTATACCAGATTGTCATTCAGTAAGTATCTATTGACCAGATGGATAAAGGCATGTAGGACTGTCATTTTTTAAATCCCTTCTCCCATTTGTGTCAACAAAATACATAATCGTTTTTCATGAGTCTGGATCCAGAAAAGGAGAGACAGAAAGAAAATAGTTAAGTAGGTAGATGATCCGAGAACGCTTCTTGCAGTCTGCTTTAATAGACCAGTGCCTTGAAAGTTGGCCAACACCACTGCCATTGACTGCCTCATCTATTCTCCCACCTTCATCTGAGATTGAAATCTGTCAACTCTATCCCAGAGAAAAGTCTCAGAATACCTAAGTTCTGAAGAGACTCTATGAATTCAAGACCCTTTCTCCTTTTCTTACTGTGAAGTTTGAGTTAATTTGATTAGTTCATTCACCCACCCTGCATCTGCCATTCATCCATCCATCTGTCCATCCACTCATCCATCCTTTCCTTTGTTCATTAATTCAGTAACATTTCTTGAGTAACTTCTATGTATTAGTCACTGTTTTAGGAGGCACTAGAGATACAAAGAACACATGGTTGCTTCAAGAAGCTCAGTGCCTGTTAGATGGATAAAGTGTCCTCATTCTATTTAATCAGTGCATCCACTTTTTCTGTGGATATTATCCTCTGTCATCTCTCTCTTGAGTAAACAACTGCACCCTCTCTACCAGATCATATAAGATTGCTTTCTGGTTTCTTCCCCTGTCTGCTACTGAAACTGCAATCTCCATGCAAATCCAGTGGTCTCTTTGTTCAGTATTTTTATGTTACATGCCCTCTCAACACTGTTTTGTCACAGGCAACCACTTCCACTTTGAAATATTTTCTTCCCTTGTTTTCTGACAGCACACACTCTTGGTCCTCCTACCTCACTGGGTATTCTTTCTTGGGCTCTTTAACTGGCTTCTCATCCTCTGCTCAACATACAACTATCGAAGTGCCCAGGGATCTGTCCTGAGTTACCTTGTCTACCCACTCTCCCTATGTGACTTCATCTAGTCCTGTGCTTTGGATATCATTTAGAAGCAATTTAAATTGGCCAAGAGTCCCATAACTTAGAGCCTCGCTAGGTTGAAATACCCCATTTATTTTGTGTATCTAAGTTGAAACAGCACAAGTGGAGACAGAGAAGAGGCAGCTTTATTAGGAGGTAAGATGGAAGTCCCAGATAGCCAGATGGCCTCTAGGTGGCATCTCTTTTTTCAGCTGTTGTTTTGAATTGTCTAAAAACAATGTTTTGGCTGTGTAGTGGATTCCAGGGTGGATGAGAACAGGAGTGAGAATAAGACTTCAATTTACACCTTTTAGTATTGCTTTGATTTTTTAAACTGTATAAGTATGTTACTTGTTTGGAAAACATAAATTGAAAAACTATTTGATGAAAACAATTTGAAGACCCTTTAGATAAGTTATTTGATTGTGATTACTATAAATAGAATTGACCAGAAGTCTAACAAATGATTGAGGGAAGCCTGTGTCTCTAAAATCTCAAGGCTGGTCAACAGCAGTCTGTTGCTGTTCAACTTTGTCACAATCCCTGAACCCCAGAGTTCCCTCCAACAGGGAGTGGGATGCAAAAGGTTTGGATTCTATACAACCAAAGGAAAGAACAAGGGCAGGGCTTCCAACTCTCCAACTGCCATGGAAGAAACTGCTGTTTCTGTACAGCGGGGTTGGATCTGGTTTTTTGGCCAGGATATACTATGTTTTCCATTCTCTTTTTCTCTGAATGGAAGCTTCTGTTGTTTCTTCACATTGTACATTGAATATGCTTTTTTTTTTTTTTTACATTTTATTGTTACATAGTATACACAGAGAAAACTGCACATATATAAAAGTGTACAGCTCAATAAATTTTCAGAAATTGAATACTTCCATATGACTAGCACCCAGATCAAGAAACAAAACAACACCCGCACCCAGGAGTCCCTGTTGTGCTGCCTTACAAACGCCACCTTCTCCCCTAAAGGGACCTGCTGTCCTGACTTTTAACACCACAGACCAATTTTAACTGTTTTTGTATTTTATATAAATAGAATCACAGTGTACATACTGTTATCTATGGCTTCTTTTACTCAACTGTATTTTGAGATTCATCCATGTTGGGCATAATTTTAGATCATTTATTTTCATTTTGGTGTGCTATTCCATTGTGTTGATATATACTATATTCATATTATTCATTCTAGCATTGATGGACACCTAGGTGGTTTCCAGTTTTAGGCTATGCTATGGTTTGAATATTTGTCCCCTCCAAAACGCATGTTGAAATTTAATTTCCAATGTGTCAGATTTGAGAGGTGGGGCCTTTAAGAGGTAATTGGATCATGAAGGCTCTGCCCTCATGAGTGGATTCATCCATTCATGGATTAACAGGTTAATGGATTAATGGGTTATCAAAGGATTGGGACTCGTGGCTTTATAAGAAGAGGAAGAGAGACCTGAACTAATGTTCTCAGCCCCCTCACGATGTGATGCCCTGCACTGCCTCAGGACTCTGCAGAGAGTTCCCATCAGCCTGTGAAGACAAGAGGATCTCAGCAGTTGAAGGCTGGGAGGTGAGCATCATGAGAGACTGGGGGGGAGCAGGAGCCCCTGGAGGAGAGGGAGTTGAGTCAGAGGAGTCCAGCAAAGAGTCTCCCAGACCCCACAAAAGCCCCACAAGTTAGCTTTAAACAGCTTCCAGGGGACCTTTGGGTCCCCAGGTATAGGACCCAGAAAGCCATTGTACCAGGAACTTTTCTGTCCCCCTTCCCTGTCCTCCTTTCCCCATTTTAACACTGCAGATCAGAAACAGCAGTAAAATGAGAAAGTGAGTAAGAAAAAGAAGAAGCTGAACACAGTCCCCTCCCAGGCTGCAGACAGCTCACCTGTCATGGGTCCTAGCTTTGAGAGAGTGGGAAAGAAACCTTATCTTTGAATGAAGATTTAAATATTAATTAATATATTGGACTGGACCCTTTAATTATTGAAGTGAATCTACATTTGTAACTTAAAGTGACTCCTACACTTTTACCTATTGGTGCCCAGAAAAGTGTATGCATTTGAAAGTGCTTTTTTTCCCCATGGCCAGGGAAAGGACGATTCTAATCCCCATTGAAAGGGGTTAGAAGTCAATGGAAGACAAAAATAAAGTGGCTTTTGTGGATACAACCCACAAGTCCTGTGTGTTCAGCATACCAGTTATGCAAGATTCCTTTCTTACAAGCCATTCTGCCTTGGCTTCCTAGATACACTACAACAGCGCCAGCCCTATGTCAGTTAGGATCCCCTCATTCCTTGGAGGTCTGGGTATAATAGGATCAGACCTAGTCAGTTCCACAGCCTGGAAAAGTCTGGGCTTGCCCCATGATATCTGCTCATTCCCAGAGACTTACTCACTTGAAATGCCCTTACCCTCTTATTTCTGTGTCTGTTTTACTTTGCACTCTTTCCCCTCATCAGTGTGGATGCAGGAATCAGCATCTCTTAGCATTGCTGCCACAGGAGAATCTCCTCACACACAGAACAGTTGTGAGTAGTGGAGACTTTACTGAAAACTTATCGTCTTCTCAGAATGGGGCAGGGCTAGATGGTCAGGGAGATATCTTTAGTTAACGTTTGGTTTAGTTCCACAACACTGAGTACATGCTGTTGCCTAGATACTGTGTAAAATGCTGAATATACAGAGTAAATGATAGCCATTATCCTCAAGATACTTATAGTCTAGCTGGGGAGAGACTGTGAGATACTGTAAATGCTTGTTAGAGCCCAGGTTGCCATGGAGCACACAGGTGAGGCACTTAAGCCTGCAGTGGGATTGGGGGAAATCAAGGAAGACCCCTCTGTAATATAATAGAAGAGTGAAGCCATCTTATAGACTACAGCACAATTTCAATTTGTCTGAGTTGGACAGAAAATCTCAAGCCTTGATTTTTGGTGGTTTCAGATTGGTAGAGTCCCCAAACACCTAGAACAAGGAACTGAAAATCCTTTCAGAAGATAAAATCATCCTAAGCCTCAAATGATCTCTACAATAATTTTTCAAATGCAATGTCCTACATAATCAAAGACAACTAGACATGAGGAAACAAGAGCATTATGAACAAGAGATAGAAGGAAGAACAATCAACAGACCTACACAGCTCAAGAAATTGGAATTATCAGGCAGACGTTGTTAAATAAACAAACAAACAAACTCTGCTTACTATCCTTAAAGAAATAAATGCCAAGTTTGAACATTTTGGCAGAGAGCTAAAACCTAAAAAAAGTAACATAGCAGATTAGAAAAAGGAATCAAACACAAATTTGTGAACATAAAAATTTCATAAGAGATATTTAAAACTCAAGGAATGGATTTAACTACAGTTTAGACATGTGAGAAGAGAGAATCAGTGAATTAGAAAATATGGCAGAGGAAACTGGAATGAAGTAAGGAGAGACAAACAAAAAGATGGAAAATACAAAAGCAAGAGTATGAGTCACAGAGGATAGAGTAAGAAGGTCTTATTTATATCTAGTTGGAGTCCCCGGAGGAGAGGAGAGAATGAGCAGAGACAATGTTCAAAGCTAAGATTTAGCTAAGTATTTTCCAGAACTGATGAAAGACTTCAAGCTTCAAGAATCAAGAAGAGCAACAAATCCCAAAATTAAATTAAAAGAAATCTGAACTAGGTACATTAAATTAAGTCTGTTAAAAAACTGAAGAAAAAGAATATTAAAGCTAGGCAGAGGGGAAGAAAAGACTATGTTCAAAGGAGCAACAGTTAGAGAGAAAGCTGACTTCTCAACAGCAACAGTGGAAGCCAGAAAGCAGTGTAATATCTTCAGTGTAAAAGAAAATTGCTTGCCTACAATACTATGTTCAGCTAAAATACCCTTCAGGAGTAAACATGAAAAGACATTTTTAGATAAACAAAAACTGAGCGATTTATCCACTAGTGGAAACACTGTATTAGTTTCCTATTTCTGCATAACAAATTACTGCCATCTTAGTGGCTTAAAACAACACACATTTATTATCTCCCAGTTCTATAGATCAGAAGTCCAGATAGGGATCAACTAGGTTCTCTGCTCAGAGTACCACAAGGCTGAAATCAGGTGTTAACTGGGGCTAGGGTCTCATCTGACGCTCGAGGTCCTCTATCAAGACTGGGTAGTGGAAAGTGGGGTCTAAAACAAGTCTAAGGTTTGCAATCATGTAAAGTATATTCTCTTACAATGCAGTTACACTAGGAAAAAAAAAACTTTTAAAACTCCACATTTATTCTGAAAGTAGGAAACACGTCTAAATAACATATAGGTTGAATAAGATATCACAAAGGAAATTAAAAAATTTTTTGAACTGAATGTTAACAAAATTTCTATGTATCAATATTTGATACAGCTAACATAGATTTATAGCTTTGAATCTGTATATTAAGTTTAAAAGTTAATGAGCTAAGATTTTATCACAGAAAGTTAGAAAAATAACTTAGAAACTTAGAAAAAATATATAGGATACTATATTATTATTAACAAAGATTCACTGCCCATCTCTGGGCATTGGCATTAGGCAATTCTTGCTCTGGTCAAAGAATGCATACAGAAGTGTTATATGTCACATCTTGGCAAAAGTTTTGAGTCAACATCTGGTTTACCATAATGTCTCCTTTCCCTTTGCCATGATGATTGTCAATATTTTCAACAGTGGCTGCTTTATTAGCCTGAGCCTCGAGTGAAGACAATATTGAGAAGAACCCAGCCAACTGGGATGAAATAAGTAGAGGAGTGAGAAATAAAACTATGTTGTTGAAAGCCCTGAGATTTTTAGGGTGTTTGTTATTAAAGCATAACCTAGCCTTTCCTGACTGTTATAGAAGTACACAAGAAATCCAAATAGAAAGAAAGAAAGAAAAGAAATAAAGAAACGAAGGAAGGAAGGAAGGAAGGGAAGGAGGGAGGGAGGGAGAAAGAAAGAGAATAGCAAAATTAATGAAATGGAAAATAACATGTAATAGAAAGAATCAACAAAAACAAAAGTTGGTTCTTTGGAAAAAACAATAAAATTGATAAATCCATGGCAAATTATCAAGAAAAATTTAAAAAGAAATAAATGTACAGACAGATTACTAATACCAGTAATGAAAATTCAGATATCACTACAAATTCTACAAACATTGGAAAGATGAGAAGATTTTATGATTAACTTCATGCCTAAATTTGAAAAGCTAGATGAAATGGATATATTTCTAGAAAAATACAATTTACCAAAAATTGACCAAAGAAGAAATAGAAATTTGAAGTCCTATAATTTTTAAACAAATTAAATCAGTATTTTTAAACCTTCCTATAAATAGCTAAGGGAAAAATAATGCTTATCTTATACAAACTCTTTGGAGAATAGAAAAAAAAAAAAATATATATATATATATACCCTACAGTTCATTTATAAGGCTAACATAACTTTGATACCAAAAGCCAATGAAGACAGTTTCAGATGAGAAGATTTAGCCATATCTCACTCATGGACGTGGATACAAAAATTGTAAACAAAACATTGTATTACCAGATCAAATTGTTGACTGAAATTAAGGCTGTTAAGGCAGAAATAATTTGATAAATGTTTACTGGATGTCAAATATGAGGAACAACCCAGGAAGACACACCAACAAAATTGGGTGTGTTCCAAAGTCTGTTACAAGTTGGAATGTTTTTATAAGAAAGTTTAGGAGAAGGGAGGGTGACTCTTCATATCAGAATTGTCCTTTTTCATTGGCAATTATAATACAGAGATTATAATCATTGACTAGAGATAATGATTATAGGCTGAAATGTTTTACATGCAAGACAAACAGTAAAACTTCATGATTTAGAAACAAATCAGCAAAACTCCATGATTTAGAAACAAATTAGTGTCTTTTTGAATGGCAGTAGGTTGTGTATTAATCAGTACATCAACAGTTTGAGGAATCCACAATAAAATAATCTATTTAGAACTCAGGAAAATCAGTAAGAAAAAATCAAACAACCCTATCAAAAAGTGGGCAAAGGACATGAATAGAAATTTTTCAAAAGAAAATATAAGAATGGCTAACAAACATATGAAAAAATGCTCAACATCTCTAATCATCAGGGAAATGCAAATCAAAACCACAATGAAGGCCGGGCGCGGTGGCTCACGCCTGTAATCCTAGCACTCTGGGAGGCCGAGGCGGGTGGATCGCTCGAGGTCAGGAGTTCGAGACCAGCCTGAGCAAGAGTGAGACCCCGTCTCTACTAAAAATAGAAAGAAATTATATGGACAACTAAAATATATATATACAAAAAAATTAGCCGGGCATGGTGGCGCATGTCTGTAGTCCCAGCTACTCGGGAGGCTGAGGCAGTAGGATCACTTAAGCCCAGGAGTTTGAGGTTGCTGTGAGCTAGGCTGACGCCAGGGCACTCACTCTAGCCCGGGCAACAGAGTGAGACTCTGTCTCAAAAAAAAAAAAAAAAAAAAAAACAAACCACAATGAGATATCACTTAACTCCAGTGAGAATGGCCTTTATCAAAAAGTCCCAAAACAATACATGTTGGCATGGATGCAGAGAGACAGGAACACTCATACACTGCTGGTGGGATTGCAAACTAGTGCTACCCCTGTGGAAAGCAATATGGAGATACTTAAACAGATTGAAGTAGACTTACCATTCGATCCAGCAATCCCATTAGTGGGCATCTACCCAAAAGAACAAAAATCATTCTATAAAAAAGACACCTCCACCCAAATGTTTATAGCAGTACAATTAACAATTGCAAAGATGTGGAAACAACCCAAATGCCCATCAATACATGAGTGGATCAGTAAAATGTGGTATATGTATACCATGGAGTATTACTCAGCTATAAGAAACAATGGTGATATATAATCTCTTTTGTTCTCCTGGAGAGAGTTGGAACCCATTCTATTAAGTGAAGTATCCCAAGAATGGAAAAATAAGCACCACATGTACTCACCAGCAAATTGGTTTCCCTGATCATCACCTAAGTGCACATTTGGGAATAACACCAATTGGGTATCGGACAGAGGTGGAGGGTGGGGGGAGGGGATGGATGTATATACCTACATGATGAGTGCGATGCGCACTGTCTGGGGAATGGACATGCTTGAAGCTCTGACTTGGGGGGATGGGGGAATGGGCAATATATATAACCTGAACTTTTGTACCCCTAAAATAAGCTGAAATAAAATAAACAAATAAACAAACAAAAAAACCCAACCATATGGAATTCTGAGCTGACAGTTAATTTATTAAATGTTCTGTGTTATAGCATATAAATGACAACAGTACACCCACATACAAAAAAAAAAAAAATTGAGGGACTCAAGGTAAGATTCTTTATTCAGGGACAGGATGTAAGCCATGAATTGTAAGACCTTCTCCAAGTGGTTAATTTGGAAGCCTGCCAAATGTGACCTATAGGTTGTCATTTCCCCTTTTTGATAAAAATTCTTCTTATGGAAGTATTGATGATTAATATCTGTTTAGGTTAGAGTGATAGATATTTTTTATCTCTTGGCATTGGGAAGGCTTATTTTTAGGAAGTCATGTCCTTTGGTAGGTGGACAGAATTTTGTTATTGTAGGCAGTTCAGATTGTTAGCAACATGGGTTATGTCATGGCATGAGGCTATATGTAGTTTTTATTTTGAATAATGAATCACCTCCAAGTCACTGGGCAACCATTATTTTGGCCTTAGCCATTGATGAATAGTTTTTAAATTTTGGAGAATTCAGGTAAAGAGAAATGTAAATGTTTTAATTTTGCTTACAAAAGTATACTTGGTTGTTATAAGATAAAAATAATTTAAAAGAAAAGAAACTTCTTTGACCTTGGAAAACAGAATATAAAAAGAATTAGTAATGCTTTAAATAAAAAAAAATCATAAAAATTACTTTAGTCTTTTATTAGTTTAGTCTTACATAATTTTTGTTCTGTTTGATGTTGGGTTAGCAATCTTTGTGTATCAGTTTTTATTAGAGTTTTGGAAGTTTTTGTTTAGGCTATTGGTCATAAAATTATCAGAAATCTGTGTTTGAGAGTATTTGTTTGGGCGGTGCAAAGGCAATTTTATGTAACCAAGTCATTTGTACCCCCATAATATTCTGAAATTTAAAAAAAGAGTATTGGTTAAGACTCTCTTATGAAAAGTAATTTTGGACTATAGTTGATTATAAATGTTTTTAGAGTAGAATTTAAAACAATAACTGTGGATGACAAAAACTTAGACTAGGCCAGGCGCGGTGGCTCACGCCTGTAATCCTAGCACTCTGGGAGGCCGAGGTGGGTGGATCGTTTGAGCTCAGGAGTTCGAGACCAGCCTGAGCAAGAACGAGACCCCATCTCTACTAAAAATAGAAAGAAATTATATGGACAGCTAAAAATATATATATACAAAAAATTAGCTGGGCATGGTGGTGCATGCCTGTAGTCCCAACTACTCGGGAGGCTGAGACAGGAGGATCCCTTGAGCTCAGGAGTTTGAGGTTGCTGTGAGCTAGGCAGACGCCACAGCACTCACTCTAGCCTGGGCAACAGAGTGAGACTCTGTCTCAAAAAAAAAAAAAAAAAAAAAAAAACAAAAACCTAGACTAGCCATGATTAAAATCTGATGAAAGTTTTTAATTGGCAAGGAAATTTAGTTGTTTTTATTATATGTAGTATTTTAAGATAACCAGAATTGTGACTGATGGTGTCACATCAGGACCATTAGACTCTTAATATAATCTTTAGAATATTTATATTAATAACATATAAATATAACTTTAGATTTAGCAACAATTAAAATTATTACTGATAATACATTAGTTTTTTATGAATTTATATATATTTGAAATATTTACATTAATATAGCTATATATAACTGAAAGAAGATCTAATATTAATTTGACAATGTCATATAATTTATCAAATAAGTCCAATTATTTAATATCTCTCTAGGATGAGAGGTTTTGTTTTTTTTAGGCTTTCTAGGGGCTCAAATGGGAAATCTCAAAGTTAATTTTAGGCCAAAAAGACTTAATTTAGTACCTATCAAAGGTACTAAAAGGTTTAAAATACTTGATTAAAATAGAATTACAAGTTAGTGTAAAACAATAGTCATTTATTAAGCATAGTAATAATTAAAAGACTTTTAAAAAGTAATACAGAAAGTTGTATGGATGTTAAAACCTTAACTCTTTTAAAACTCAGTTTTTTAAGTAGTTGGAAACCTAATAAAGGTAAGACAAAATTATCTTAATGAAATCTAAAATATTTTTGTCTTAAGCCAGTTATTAAAAAGGTAAAGAAATGCCTCTTGTACTGTGAATTCTTTACTTTAAAAGGGGAAGTCTATTTAGATAACTTGGAAGTCAAACCTGATGAAGAGGGTATTTTAATTTAATCAGATCTAGGAAAAGTATATCTAGAGTCATGAGTAAATAATTTATTACAGAGGAATGTAAACAAGAAAACTAGTATCTTGAGTAGGGGAATATACGGCTCTTAGTAATAGCATGGGAAATATCTTAGTTATATTGGGCAATTTAGACATGTCAAGAAAGGCCAAGAATATAAAATCAAGTTACACTGGAGGAAAATACTACCTAGACCCTTAAGATAAATAGTTTAGAAGCAGGCTATAATAGCAGAGTTAAAACCAGAGAAAAAGTTATAGGAGTTGATGAAAAGTTAAGGAAGAGGGTTACCATCTTAGTAAAAGTTGAACTTCTAAGATATAAATCTGAAGAGTTTTAAAAAGGAGCAGATCTTAGAATTAAAAATCAAAACCTCTTGTAATTTTACTGAGTGAATTAATATTTTAAGAAAATCTTGTTAATTTTATATTAGTGTATTATTAATATTAGAGTTTAATCTTCAGAAAGATATATAATTTTTTAAAATTAGATTTGACTTAATCACATATAAAATTTTTTAGTAAACCTTATTATGATTTATATAGACCACTTATGATGTTTGGACTTTTTGTTTGTCTTATTCTCTTACTTTTTAAAATAACTAATTTTATTTTAGAACAAAAACTTGTTATGTAAGTTTTTTATATAAATTCATATTTTAACCTCTTATTAAAAATGGATACATTTTTATCTATATCTATATCTATAACTTTTTATTTATCTCTCTTATTTACTATTTTTATTGTTTTTTATAAATAACCTCTGAATCAGACAAAGTTTTTTAATAAAGAACATATTTTATGTCTTTTTATAATTTTTTATGAAAAATACATCATATTTTTTGGCACATTTTATACACAGAATTATATATACTAATTATAATTTTTAACTTTTAGTAACCTTAAATTTCACCGAAAACCTAGGAAATAAGAAATCTTGAATCATCTGTCACATATCAGTATTTTATAAAAATGAGAATTTTACTATTTTTAGAAATACTTTTGTAGCATAATTTTTAATTAGAAATGACCCAATCATTTAATGAATATACATTATTTAACTTAACATAACTTTAAGATTTAAAATTATATGAAAAGTTTATTTATAAACATTTATCTGGGCCAGGTATGGTGGCTCATGCTTGTAATCCCAACATTTTGGGAGGCCAAGTTGGGAGGATAACTTGAGGCCAGGAGTTCAAGACCAGCCTGGGCAACATAGTGAGAACCTGTCTCTACAAAGAAATAAAAAAAATTATCCAAGTGTGGTGGCACATCCCTGTAGTCTCAGCCACTCAGGAGGCGGAGGCAGGAGAATCACTTGAGCCCAAGAGTTGAGGTTGCAGTGAACTATGATGATGCCACTGCACTCTATCTTGGGCAACAGAGTGAGACCCTGTCCCCCCCCCCACAAAAAAAAAATTATCTCATTTATATTTACCTAGTTTATTTTTTAATAGTTTGTCCATATTATTTATGAAAACTGAGATATTAGACAAAGCTAATCATCATTTTAAGTTTTTTTGTTAAATATTTTTACACCTTGTGAATATTAGGTAATTAAGTAAGAATTTTTAAGTTAAATATATGGGAATTTTGGCCGGGCGCGGTGGCTCACGCCTGTAATCCTAGCACTCTGGGAGGCCGAGGTGGGTGGATCGTTTGAGCTCAGGAGTTCGAGACCAGCCTGAGCAAGAGCGAGACCCCATCTCTACTAAAAATAGAAAGAAATTATATAGACAGCTAAAAATATATATAGAAAAAATTAGCCGGGCATGGTGGCACATGCCTGTAGTCCCAGCTACTTGGGAGGCTGAGACAGGAGGATCCCTTGAGCCCAGGAGTTTGAGGTTGCTGTGAGCTGGGCTGACGCCACGGCACTCACTCTAGCCTGGTCAACAGAATGAGACTCTGTCTCAAAAAAATAAATAAATAAATAAATATATGGGGTTTTTATCAACAACTTGGAAGATATAGCTGCTTTTATTAAACCAGCAATATTAAATTAGTTATATAAAAATTATATAAATAAAGATCATTTTGTTTTTGGCTGGGTTTCTAGTTTTATAACCTGTATGTCAAGCCCTGACACCTTAAAATATTTAGTAGGGATAAATACAAAACTGTCTGACCAGCAAACTGAGGCAAAAATGTATATTGACAGATTTAAAGTTTTCTTAATTTTTTTTTTAATTTTCCAATAATTTTAAAACCACTTTAGTAAAGATTTATTTAAATCATGTGAACTTGGAAAATATTTGGGCTTACTAATTTATGAGTGTATATTTATTTATGTCATTTTGGTACCATGTAAACATAACATATATGTACATATACATAAATACATCTACACAAATATATACACACATAAAGATTTTATAGTTTTCATTTTAGAATATAGTCAAAGAATAGTAATAGAAACGTATTGGTTTATAAAAGATGATTGGATTTAACTTATTTATGACAAAATTGGGACCTGTTCACATGGCTAAAGTTCATTTGACCTGATAGATAATGTAATGAAGGCTATAAAACAAAATTTTGGGTAAAGTAGTTCCCATGGCAGTTTGATTTTAAAAACGTTTTTACACTTTTTTTTTTTAGTTTTTAATGAATTTAGGGTTAAATTTTTAATGTTTATGTTTTAGCTAGAATTGGCTGAATTGTGTAAGAAAACAAAATCTCTAAGTAGCCTTAAATTAGTGATACCATAAACAGTGAGTTTTATCTCAATACCAGTAGAAAAGCCAACAGATTTAAAGTAGGCAAAAAGAGAGAGAGAGAACTTAGAAGCCTCCACATTTTAACTCTATAGTTGTAGATTGACCATTTGAGTTTCAAATTTTTTTAATGTAATTTGTCTATCAGTTTAAATTGTTTATAAGAACGGGCTATAATATGTAGCTAGCTGGAGTTGCAGATAACATGGCATGTCTCAATGTTCAAGAATCTCATTTTGTTTTCTATTAATCTCTTAGTTTATTAAAAAAATTGCTGGATCTGTAGTTTTATAATTTCAGTAGTTTTGTTTTCATTCTGTAGTTTGTAGTTGTTCTGTTTGTTTTAAATTTAAATATATTTCCCCCTTTTGAGAGAAGGAAAATGTGTGCCCCAAATCTCTGCCTAAGAGCTGTATGGTAGCAGAGGAAGATGAATTCAGATCATAGTAGGAGAAAGAGGGAAGCAGTTGGTTGTTTAGAAGCTTTTAGGTGTTATTGGAAGTAAGTCTCTCATTTAATTTGTCTGGTTCTAAAATCAGCTTTTTGAAATTGTGTGCACAAAGAAATTATTTTAGGCATTTTTAAAAGATCTCTGTTTTGGGCCATTGTTTATGACAATTCTGGGTTAGGTGGATCTACTTATCTAAGTACTCATAAGTAAATGGAACGTAAATATTATGTAGAAAACCCAG
Organism: Eulemur rufifrons; assembly: GCF_041146395.1. NCBI lineage: Eukaryota > Metazoa > Chordata > Mammalia > Primates > Lemuridae > Eulemur > Eulemur rufifrons. The sequence continues at coordinate 79,622,286 of NC_091001.1, read as the reverse complement.
CTGGTGTATCCTCAGTCTTAGAGGATACATTTTCTGTCTTGGTTGTTTTGCGTGAGACAAGTTACATAGAGGAGCAAAAGTGCCCTCATGTGAATAGCTAAGGAAAGGTCGTCTCACCCCAAACCTCCAGGGAAACAATTCACAGAGCTCCTGTTTTACCCTGCCCTAGAATTTAACAAAAACCCTTACCTTGAATTTATAGCAGTAATTCTCATTCTGAGAGAGCCATTGTATCTCCTAGCCAAGGAAAAAACCAGTTTTAATAAACCAGAACTTCAGCTAAGACATGAAATTCATTGATTTTTGGGAGGAACTTACCTGTAGCACCCAGCAGAGGCATCTAAGTTTGAGAATGCAGTGGGTTCATTGTTGGTACCTGTACAAAGGTTGGAAGCCACTCTGGGTGATCCGGAAAAGTAACTCTGAAATCCTGCCAGCTACACCATTTCATCTACTGAAATTAAGGTTGTTGTGGCAGAAATAATTTACTAAAAGTTTATCAGAAGTCAAATGTGAGGATCGACCCGGGAAGATGCACCAACAAAGTTGGGTGGGTGGGGATCAAAGACACCTCAGAGCTCTTATCTCCCAGGCATGGGAAAATCTGGGACATTCTGCGATTCTAAAATTAATGTAACAAATAATTACTGAGTGCTTACTGTGCACAAGCATAAGAATTCATGACTTTGAAGCTTACCTTTACAGGACTTTCTCCCTTACCCTAATGATTACATGCAGTTGTTCTCGCAACTGTCAAAGGGAAAAAGTGTACAGCCAGCTCCTGGCAGAGTTTTAATATCAACATTCTGGGAGGGCTGATTGGGTGCTAATAATTAAGTAAGATGTGAGATACCATAGGCAAGAAACACTATGAGCCAGTCATCATGGTAGTAAGTACAAGTTGATTTCCAAGTGTAAGGATCATGGGCCATACACATGATGACGTAAGATTGGGAAGGCAGTTTGTCATTGCTCTACATCACATAGACAGATGATCTGAGTGGATGAAATGACTGTTAGTCTTGAAGCAAAGGTTTAATTCATATTCAAATTTAGGATTTTCAGGGTGACAGCAAGGTACGGCATCATAAAAAGCAGAGCACTGGTTAGAAATCAAGGATGTGCTGGAACACAGGGTTTAGCAGACCTCACATGGCAAGTATGAGAGAAGAGGCCAGAGTAGGTGGGGAGAACATCTCATCAGGCTTGGTGCCCCACTTCTGGATGGCTGGGAGCACTTGGCAACCTCCAGCCTAACTACTCACAGCCACTGTGACAACTGGTATAAGAATGTTGATAGCACAGCAAAGTGACATAGTCAACAATAAGGTATGGTATACTTTCAAATAACTAAAAGAATGGAATTGGACTGTTCTTAACACAAAGAAATGCTTGAGATGATGGATACCCCAATTACCCTGATTTGATTATTACACGTTGTATCCTGTATCAGAACATCACATGTATACCATAAATATATACAACTATTATGTACCTATAATAATTTAAATTTTAAAAAGAATGATTTGATGGAGACAAAGGGGATGTCGTAATACTCACACATAATGAATTTTGAGTCAGTACACAGGAAGAGCAGAAACCATCTACACCCAACCAGCTCACTGCTGACCTCGACATGACTTTCCTATTGCAGGAAACTCTTGCCCGGGGTGATAAAAATTGTAAATAACTTTACTGTTTTTTTGCAGAAGTTTTAAAAAGAAACCATTTCAATGAACTCTGCAACTTTTCAATAGATAGCTTCAAACCGCTGTTTACTCTCTGAGACACTTTGAAAAGCTCACCTCAAAACCCTCACCTCACCCTGTCCAGCAATCCTAAATTACTGTATCATGATTCTTGCCCAGGCCTCATCAAGCCCCCTCATTGGAAGAGCTGCCTTAGGCCCCAGCTCTTCATAGGCCCCAATTATTCACTGGAGAAGTGCTTTAGTGAGAAAGCATCCAAAAGAAAGCAGATTCAGACTATGTCCTCCCCATTCTAGATGCTACGATGACTCCCTTCCTGCGATGAGAACAAACTCAGCTTTGCCTTAGCACAGAGTTGTCTTGATGGGATTTGCAGGGAGCCAGCATTCAATTATTGAAGCCCACCGAGATCCAGCTGAGATCTCGCCACTGTAGCCCAAGACCCCTGACTAGAAGTGGTGTGATTCTCAGAGGCCTCCCTGCCTGGGGGTCTTTCAGACTGAAACCATAGAGAGGCAAGTCTTGTATTAGGCCCAAGCTCCAATTTCTTTTTTTAATTTTTATTTTTATTTAGCTCCCCAAATAGTCTATTTTGTCTCCCTAGCAATAAGGTAACCCCTTTAAGGAATCTTTGACCATATTTAAAAGTCTTTCCTCCTTAGCGGGTGTCTGTCTTATTATTAACAACACTGTTGCTATATCCATGTTTGTCATTTTTTGTTGTGCATCTATAAGAGGAAAGTTTTTGGTGAAGAGGACAGGTGTGGGTCTCAGTAAGTCTGTCTGTAAGCTGGCCCAGGGACAGATTTTTGTCCCTGGTCAAAATTTTATGAGAACTTTCCTCAGACTTGTTTTATTTTATCTGTGAGAGTTTGGCTCAGGAGAGATCTCTCCAAACCCTCCATGTGCTGGTAACTATAAATTCACTGGGCTCTAGTAGGAGAAGGTCTAGTGTGAGGTTGGGGCCCTGAGCCACAGGATACACGGCCAACTCTTGACTCACAGTTTGTAGACTCTGATGTGCTTATCTCAGTATGAACCTCAGTTATGGCCTCCTTGGGCCAGACTTCTGCTTCCTACACGTATGTAGGCTATAACCCAAATGTATGTGCTTAATCTTTCTTAAGAGCATCATTTCACCAAGGGCAATTTAGAATTACAGTGGCCACTATGTGGAACTTCTGATATGAACAAAATTATTCACTTGAGAAGTGCTTCAGAATGAAAAGGGAACACAATTCCAAACATCTAACGGTCTTCATTTTTTTTTTATTAGCATGAGAAAGCATCTAAAAGAAAGCAGATTCCAAAATTAATTCCCTAGCAGATTCCTTGGCCAAAACAAAATAAAAAGGTGAACAACTTAAAACTATCTTTTAGATCCCCCTCCCAAGCCCCCAATATCACAGCTCAAACCTACTATTCCTCTTCCCCCATCCTATGCTCCTCCATCTCCCTCTGCTCTTCTCTCTCCTTCTGGCCCACTCTCCTTTCCTCCTGGCTGGCCAGGTGCCCCAGAGCTCACCTAACTCTAAGGTAAACCTCTTTCTGAATTTAAAAAAAAAAAAAAAATCTCTGATGGATTTTAAGCCCTGGTTTCATTTCCAGCTAAAAGCCATTGTCAAAGACTCTTCAAAGCCTAGACAAGATAGAATATTGTAGAGGAATTTAGAATTGTTTTAGGGACATAAAATCTGGAGCAGTGAGATATATAACGATTAGTTTGTATGCCAGTTGGAACTTCAGATGTAAGACGTTCGATGAAAAACTCAGAATGGTAAGATCCCCCTAAGAGTGACTTAAAAAGACCATGGATTGTACAGGAAACTGAAGGGGTTCCAGAAAGCTGTTGATGTTGGTCAAGGTCTTCTGGAGATGATCCTAGTCTTCCCTGCGAAAGCAAAATGTGCTCTGATTTAGTTCTTGGTCAAGAGAAGAGAAGTCCGTCGGAGACTTCGGGGCTAGGCCCTTTAGTAGCTAGCCACGGCATTCAGGAGTAGATCCTGAAGCACAGGTGACCTGGCTCTTTTCTTGCGAATTGCCTTAAACCAGAAATAGGGGATTTAATATGCAAGCAAAACTAGAATGGGAAATATCTCCACGGCCAGATCTCCAAAACCTCAATGAACATTTTGAAAGAGCCCTAGAACTAAGAAACTTTGGATATTGATTTGTCAGTACTTTTGTGTATAAATCAGCATTAGGTTGAAGCCCTCTTGTGGCCAAAATACTCTACTAGAGCTAAACCCATTAAGGTTCAGACTTGCACACAATAGGCTCTAAAACAAGGTGCTAACCAAGGAGTAAACTTAATAATCAAATGCCTTAAAGAGAAGTAGTCTTCATATCTTGTCTCAGTCCTTATATAACACTCCTATCCTCCCAGTCAAAAATTCCATTGGGCAGGTATATGGATTTGTTTAGGATTCCAGAGCCATAAATAAATCCAACTTCTGATTGCTCCAGGTCCAATAATATCAATAATAATAATATCAATAAAATAATCATTCTCAGCCTCCCTACGGTACAAAACAGAAATACCATTTTATCTTTGAGAGCTCATGAGGCCATGTGTTTTACAATTGTAGATCTGTGCTGTGCTTTCTTTGGTGTCTCTTTAGATCAAAAATAGCCAATACTCTATTGTATAGTACCTGGACTGCTGTGCCACAGAGTTTACTGAGTCCCTTCTACTTTTCACAGGTGCACAACCAGGACCCCACAGGCCTTAAATTGCCCTATGAGTCTATTCTTATCCAATATGTGGACAACTTTTTCTGCATTCTACAGATGAGATGAGCTCTAAGACAAATTCATCTGCTGCTTCTTTTAGCGCAGAGAGGGCACAAGAGTTCCATGGAGAAGTTAATTTGTCCAAGGAAAGTCCATTACCTAAGACACGATATATCCCGTGGAGGTAAATCCCGTACTCCAGACAACGCTCTGCGAAATGTTCCCGGTCGGTAATTAAGGGATAATTATGAGGATTCCTGCGTCTTTCTGGACACTGCAGGCAGGCATAGTTTGCAGTGTTGAGGAACAGCTCATTACAAATGTGACCCAAAAAGATTGTGTTCCTCCCTACTCCCCCTCATGCCCACACATATATTGGTGACCCTGTCAAGGAAGCAAGCAGTGATTCCCTCTTCATATAGTTCCCCAGTGTTCTGCAATCTGGGGGCGGAGTTGGCAAAGGACTGGGGAGAAAAGAGGGAGGAAGGAAGGTCTCCCTGTTTCTGTCAAGGTCGCCTCCCTCATCAACCCCGCCTTTCACTCCCTGGCCCAGGGCTGACTCCTTGGAATGCCAGGCCTGGGGCAAATCACAGTGTGTTCTCTGGCCACCCTAATCCAATCTCTGTCTCCAAGTGAAATCCGGTTCTGGTGACCACCAAGGGCAGCCAAAGAGTAACACAAAGCCAGTTTGAGGAGTTGACAGGAGCAGGCCAGGAGTTTATGGGCTGCTTGAGAAAATTGTCTCTAAATTCCAACAGGCAGAGCTGTCCTGATTTTCCTTCACCTGCCTCCTGGCCTCTGGGGGTTTAGAACAACCCCCAGGTGCTCAGAGCAGCACCCATGGTCAGGAAATCCTGCCCCCCAAGCAAGTAATGGAGCTGCATTTGGACCCTGGAGAGGAGGGCGTGTGGGGCGAGCTGGGTGGGGTGTGAGACGGGGACAGGAAGACTGTCTCCTAGCTGTGGCTCCAGAAGCAAAGGGCCTGGTGGGACTAAGCACCAGAAGCCTGGGCTATGCTTGACATGGAAACCTTCCCACGGTTACAGTAGTCCAGAAACACGGAGCAAAGTCTCCTGACACTGCAAATGTCCAAACTCACTCCCAAGGCCTCGAGTCAGGCAGTGGTGAAGACCTGCGCGTTAGGGAAGAAGTGGACACCTTCTAACACTTAGGAGTCTGTGCTTAAAAGCTTCTCCTGACCCTGCTGTCTTTTGGAGCCTTCCGGCCGGCCGTACTACATGTCATTTAAATACGGGTGCTTTTTTGTTTTTGGTCTTGCTGTGGTTTCTTGAGTGATGTCCTCAATCCCTCCGTGGTGGCAGTGGATGCGGGGCCCCTGGAACGGGCCTACCTCTGGGCCCAACACCCCTCCCCATCCTCCACCCCGCTCCCCACCCCCACCCCGCCCCCGCTAATCCTTTGAACTTCCGGGCACCTCACAGCGCTGGGCTAAGCCCTGCTGGGCACTACATAACAGCTTTGATCAGTCTTTGGACATCAGGCTGAAGAAATAAATAAATACCAAGTTGGAGAAACAGCTTAAAGTCTTTAAGAAATCTAGAGCAACAGAGATTCCGCAGAGGACAGGCCAGCCGGTTAGTGTAGGGAGTCAAGTTGGAAAGAGGACCTCCGCTGTTAAAAAAGAAAATCCGAGCACTGTCAAAGTTGGGGCGTCCAGAGGGTCAAGGGGCTCGGAACCGGCCTGTTTTCTCCCAAGCACCACGTGGGTGGCACGCTAGGCTCGCGGGTCCCAGCAGGGCCGGGTGGGCGCCGCGGCAGGCAGGCCGGCTCCGGGGGAGGCTCGCTCTGGGAATTGGGGGACGACCGGCCGGCCTCTCCCCGGATTTGTGACGTGCGGGGGACAGCAGCAGTGACGGGGCCACCACACAAAGCCGGGTCGTCAGGCGGGGATCCCCCAGGCCAAGAGCCCCGATGGGATGGGGAAGGGGCGGGGAGCTAGGCGCCCCCGGGCGCTAGGGCTCCGCGCAGCATTAAGGTGAGCTCCGACTCCGCGTCGGCGGCGGGGAGCGGGCGCCGGGCGGGCCGCGAGCGCCCGTCGCGCGCCTGGCTGCTGTGGCCGCGCTGGCCGCCAGCGCGCCCGGCTCGCCGAGGCCGTGCCACGCCCCCGCGGGGGTGGAGCAGCGGCCAGGGGCGGGTCCGCAGCTGGCGGCGCCCGGGCCCCGGGCGGGGGCTGTGGCAGCAGCTGCAGCAGCGGCGGCGGCAGCAGCGCCAGGAGCTGCTGCAGCAGAGGCGGAGGCTGCTCCTGGACGCGTCCGGGCCGCACAGCCGGAGCCGCAGCCCGGAGGCGCGGGGCGGTGCGCTGGGTGCTGCTGCTGCCCGCCCGCCGCTGCCTGGGCCGCCGCTGCCACCTGGGCCCCAGCTGCCATCCGCGCCCCCGTCGACCCCGCCCGCGTGTGCGCCCCAGCCTGGACGCCGTCCCCGGCCGGGTCTCCACTTCTCGGCCGCACCTTCCATGACGGCGCCCGCGCGAAGATGGCTGCGAAGGGCTCGCACGGCTCCCACCTGAAGGTGGAGAGCGAGCTGGAGCGCTGCCGCGCCGAGGGCCACTGGGACCGCATGCCAGAGCTGGTCCGGCAGCTGCAGACGCTGAGCATGCCCGGCGGCGGGGGCGGCCGGCGATCCAGCCCGAACCCCGCGTTCACCTCCCTGGACACCGGTGAGTGAGGAAAGGGGTTGGATCACCCGCGGCGAGCGCGCGAAACGCACCGCCTCCTCCAGGAAGCGCGCCCTGACAGTCCTCTGCCGGCGACTGCCGCCTACGCTCCCTCAATGCTGATCGTAAGAGCAGCCAGGGTACTTACGAAGGTCCTTCTGCCCTAGGAGAAAAATCACATGCAGGTTGGGTGCTTGTGGGGAAGAGAGATAAACGGCTTTTGCTCTATGCCCTTTAGGATCATGTGGGTAACTCTGTCTACTGTGAAATGGTGGTATCTGCACGGATCAGATCAGTGCGTGGGCAGGATCTTGCCCCCCACCTCAACCCTACCCCGGTCGGGGGTAGGTCCCTAAACTCCGTCGGGTGAAGGCCATGTCTGTCTCTCCCCCCCCCCCCAACCCCTTTTCTCCCAAGTAAAGTTGGAAATGGAGCTGCGTCCGCAGCAGGCAGGGGTGGGGGTTTGACGTGTGCCAGGGTGGAGTGGTGGAGAAATGGGGAAGAGGCCGGGCAAGCCTCAGTTTCCTCATCTGTGGCGGACTCGGGACCCATCCAGCCCTGGCAGTCGGTGGCATTAGCAGTAGGGCTGGTTTGGCTGGGCTGGGCTCTTGTGCTGGGGCGGGAAAGCACCCTGATGTGGCAGCGGGGAACACCCCGCCCCAGTCGCTAACCTCAGATCCTGTTCCTAGTGCCTTCAGCTCAGCCTGGAGAGCCCTGTCTGACCCCCTCTGTGTGCACAGCCACATGGGAGCTTTGGTGGAAGGAGGCAGAGAGTGAATAAACACAGATATAAAGAGTTTCTAAACACTGCCCAGCCTGTGGAAGGCTCTCTAGGGGAGACAGAATGATAATAATAATAGTAGTAATCAACCCCATGAATCAGGGACTTGTGTTTACCCCACTTTATAGATAAGGAAACTGAGGCACAGAGACTTGAAGTAACTTGATCATCTAGCCAGTAAGTTGTGGAACCGGGATTTGAATCCAGGTTTCTGAGTACATCCTTTTAATCATTTGCACTATTACGTCTCAAAGATGTATATCAGAAAATCCTAGCCCTTGAAGAGCTACCAAAATGAATGGAGAGGCAGGGAAGTGATCAGAGGGCAATTGTGTTGGCTTGGAGCTCAGAGGAAGGGGAGAAGGCTTCAAGAAGCAGCAGAACTTGTCCTAGCCCCTCACTAGTGTGTTTGCAGAAGAAGGAAGGACAGTACACTAAGGGGGCTACGTGGTTTGAGGCCTTGAGGTAGGTCTGAGCATGATGGCAGTGAAGGGCAGTGGGCAGGGCATGTTCGGGAGAGGCTGGTGAGCCCCCCTCTTCCAGGGCAGAGTAGATAAATTGCAGGTTCCCGGACATCCGCTGTGTGTTGGGAATGGGGAATGGGAATGAGAACTGACCTAGGCAGGAGGCATTGGTTCCTGGGGGAGGTGTGGGACTCCGAGTGAGGTTGGCACCACAGAGAACCATGCCAGGACCAAGACAGGAACTGGGTCTCCTTGTGTCCTTTCAGGACTGTATTTCCTAAGCTGTTCTGTAGGGGTCTCAAGGAGGGTGAGCAGTTAGTGAATTGGTATCCCAGGAACAAAGGGTTTAGGGAATTAAGAAATTGGTAATAATGGATTCAGTGATGTTAAACAGACTCTTTTTTTTTTTAACTCTTTTTTTTTTTTTTTACCTGCATGTGATGTACTAGCCAAGGTTAGAGTATAAATGCCATGTTTTTCAGCCTTACCTTGACCATACTCTATGGAACATCACTGAGAAACACTGGTACAGCATAGGTGATAAATGGTATGGCATAGTTATAAAGTGCTTTCTCTATTTTTTAAATTTTTATAAACCTTGTGAGGAGGGCAGGAGTTATTGTCCTCATTTAGACATTGGGACACCAAAGAGAGGTCACATAATATGTGTGTGGTAAAGCCTGTACTCAAGCCTGAGTCCCTGCTACCAAGTCTCCTAGTGTCAGAGTTGGGGGCCTCGAGCCTGGGCTGGCTTCACTGCGGGATCTGACCAGTATAAGGAAGGAGACCGAGAGGCAGTGGGGTCTCTCTTGCCAGTTTGGAGGTTTGGTTGTATGAATGACTTTTCTCCCACTGTTAAATCTAGAGACACTATTCCAGAACACACGCTCACACATGGACACATGCACACACAAAAACATAAGAGGGAAAACAATTGACACCCAAAGCCCATACATGGAGCATTATTTGGATTGGCTGCTATTTTGGTTCTCTCTCTGCAGGGTTCCTTGATCACTCAAGGGATGGAGAGCTGGTTCTTTTGGGGGATGTTGGCCCTGACCCCCCTACAGCCCAGAAGGGAGATTCTTAAAGTCCCACCCAGCCTGTTAGACTCTTACAAGTCAGTAGCCTGAAGAAACAACAGCTGCATAATTTGGGCGAGGGGAAGAAGGTACTGAGGGAGTTGAACCCCACTTTCCTGAGGCCTTGAGGCCCAGCTGTGTCTGAGATTTCCTGGGGAAACTAAAAGTAGCTCCCAGAAGGTAGATTCCACTCCAGGGGGGCAGAGGGAGGACGAGCTCTGGCGGCCTCTTTCCCGTCTCATAGGATGAAGGATCAGGAGATGCCTCAGCAGAACGGGCCCCTTCGCCCTCTTCCTGTCTGAGGAGGTTGCTCACCACCCCGCCAGGGGCAAGGCAGCTGCTACTGTTTGTACATTTTCTTCAAACTCACATCCGGTTTAGATCTGGTCAGGATGGAGCAGGGGAACCCCAGAGTATAGCTGGCTGTGCTGGGGTTTTTTCATGTGAAAACAAAGAGCCCATCCAAGTGGTTAAAAAACAAGGAAAGAAAACTTTATTCTGAAAAATTTCCAAAACATAAAAAACAATTGAAGAATGAGTCCCACGTACCCATCAACCAGCTTCAGTGATTATGAACTCAGGAAGTCTCGTTTGAGCCATACCCAACTTTTTTCTCCTTCACACTTCAATTTTTCAGTACTTATTGATGAAATAAGAACTCAAAAAATATAACCACCAAACCATTATTATACCTCAAAATTCTAACAATTAGATTTTATGTTTAGATTATTAGAATCTGGATCTAGATAAAGGCCACACATTGCGTTTGGTTGTTAGGTGGGGTCTCCCCTGCTCCTCACACCCAACATTTTATTATGAAAATTTCAAACATACACCAAAGATAAAAAAGAATTTGCAGTGAGCCTCTGTATACCCACCACCTGGATTCTACCATTAACCTTTTACTATACTTGCTTTATCACGTCTGTCCCTCCATTTTGTGTCTTTCTTAATCTGTCACCCCCATTTTTTTTTTTTTTTTTTAGCTAAATCATTTTTTGTTAATTAGAGATTGTTTTGGACATTTCTTCAGTTTTAGGTAGCAGGGGTATGTTTGAGGCAGATGGCCTCTCACTAGTTTCAGCTTTTTCCTCCTCTGCTGTGGTGGGCAGGCCTCCGCCCTCTGCACATCTGGGAGGTGAGCAGCTGCAGAAACCACTGTGCCCCTGTTTGTCCCAGTGGAGAAGGGCCTGGTCTGAGCCCTCTCAGCTGGCTGGACTCCCATTTCCTGATTGCAAATGGGCAGGTTGTGGAAGGAGGAGCACTGTCCTTAAATGTGGGGTCTGGGCAGGAGGCAGGTGTCCTGAAGCAGGTCCTATGACCTGGCACCATGGCCTACAAGGGGCAGGAGCTGAGAGGGCTGTAAGGACGGTAGTTGGGGGAGGCCTTCCAAACACGGTGGGATTGGGAGACGGGGTAGCCACTAAGTGGAGGCTTCCTTTGGGGATCTGCTGAGGGCAGGGGGCTGGGCTGGGCTGGGCTGGGCTGGATTGCAGAATCAGCACCTAGGCTCCCAGAGTCAGGAAGGTCTTCCTAATGCCCCAGGGAGAGGGAATGTGTAGCGCTTTACTCGAACTGGGATAGGGCGTAGGTTTCCAAAAATAGGATAAAACAAGTTCCCAATGCAACTTGTTTTGCATTGGGAAGGACAGGGAAGCCTTTATCCATCTGGATGGATTCTCAACTGAAAAATTGAGAACTTTTAATTCCAAAATATCCTTTAGATCCATAGACTGATGGTCAGTTGAGAAATAGTGGGATGGAAAGAAGAGGGGGAAGAAAGGGAGAGGCAGGGCAGGGAGAAGGAGAGTTGAGCAAAAGAGGAAAAGAAAGTGATACTGAGTGTCTTTGAAACAAACAGCAAGTAGACTGAGTAGGGTGGGAACCGGGAGGACAAAAAGCCTCCTGAGAAGGACCTAACTGTTAATAAATGAAACAGTCTGAAACTCACAGGTATGTGAAAATGAGGACAGTTCTTATTCCTGCCCTTGGATTTACTATTAGCTTTTAACCTCCTCTTCACAGTTCTTGGACTGATGTTTATTTTTAAATTACCAGAAGCTCTGTTCTGCATGGGTTGTAGCAGAGACAGATTAGTTTTTGACTGTGCCCCTAACAATATTTTTTAAATTACCAGAAGCTCTGTTCTGCATGGGTTGTAGTAGAGACAGATTAGTTTTTGACTGTGCCCCTAACAATATTGCACATCTTTATTATCATCTATAAATGGGGGTAATATGTACCTTTTAGGGCTGTGCAGACTAAATGATACTATATATTAAAGTACCTGGCACTTAGTAAGTCCTCAACAAATATTAGTGCCCCTTTTTGCAGTCATAGTCACTCTTACTGGTTTAGAGATACGGGGTGAAGGATCGGTTTTGTTTTGTTTTGTTTAAATTTCCAATCTGTTGTGCTCTGATACTTTCGTAAAATACAGTAAAAATGAATTACTAGAAAAATGAAAGAAAAATATACAAAGTACGACCACCCATTTTTTTTTATTCTTAGAATCAACAGATTCAAAATTACTCTGTCAAATTTCTAAATGTGTACTTAAGTTTTCTGCAGTCGTCTCCTCGGGCTTGGATCATAGCATTCAGAGACCCGCGGCCACACTTTGAGCAGCAGGGGTTCAGAGAACACCCCCACTGTTTCGAGGAAAGGGGCGCGCTCTAGAGCAGCAGCTCGTTTCTCTTGGCATGAAAAGCACTGAGCCAAGGGGCTGCGGCTCTGGGCGGGGCAGGTGCTTGGCGGAGGCGGGCAGGATGGCCCGATGGCTCGGTGGCCCAATGGTGTTCTGTGGCTCCGCTGCGGACCCACCCGGCGCGGTGCGGAGGCACCGGGGCAAAGGGGCGGGGACACCGGGGCAAAGGGGCGGGGACCAGCCTGGAGGGCGGAGCCTGGGGAGGGGCTAATTCCCTGGAGGGGCTCGTTTCCCTCCCTCGGAGCAGGCTCCTGAGCCTACCCCTGGCAGGCTAGGGAGAGGGGCACCCAGACTGCTAGGCAGCTCACCCCACCTCCTAGCTGAGATTTGGAAATGAAGAAGATTGCCTTTCATCCCTGGGTCGACTTAAATTTTATTTTTGACTAGGTAATCTATTCACGTGTTTCAGCCTTCCAAAGGTACCAAAAAAGTAGAGTGAAAAGCCTCGCTCCAGTTCCACCCGGCTCCCTATCAGCCAGTGAGCTTAGCTGTGTGCGTATCCTGTCACATATTAATATGCATAAATACACAGCCGCATATTACACGCACTGCTGTGCACTCCTGCGCTATTATCCAATTATCTTGGAGTTCATTCCGTAACAGCACATAGAGTGCCCTCATTCCCTTTTATAGCTGCATGGTGTCCCTTTTTATGGATGTACCGTGCTTTATTTAATCAGCCTCCTGCTGACGGACGTGAAGGCTGTCTCCACGTTTTTGCTGGTGTGAATAATGCTACTGGAATTATCTTGTACGTAGGTCATTTTACACATGTGCAAGGACATCTGTGGGAGTGGAATTGCTGTGTTAATGGGGAGGTACAAATATAATTTTGTTATATATTGCCAAATTACCCTAGAGGTTTTACCAAGTTATATTCTGCCAGCAATAGATGATGGTTTGAACCAGGTGCTTTTTGGCTATGTCCTCAAATGTTTCTTTTAAAAATCATGAAGATAGGTAGCAAAGAATCCAGTAATGCATGTTGTCAGAGCAAAAACCTCCTGCAACTGTGTTCCCAGGATTCTAGGCTGTAGGGCTGCTTTCTGCAGGGAATCTGCTTCACAGAGAGAGGTTCTTCGTCAGAGGCATGCAATCCTGGACCAGTGGCTTTGAGATGTGAGCAAATCGCTGTGATCCTGAGAGTGAGGAGGGTAGATCTGAGAGTGCTATCCTGGCAGCAGAAGGAACACTGAAAAGATGGCTTCAAGTAGACATTCCTAGAGACATTTTTGGATTGGCACTTAAGTCCCTGAGCCTGATGGCTTCCTCTTGGGGTGGTTGAGAGGATCTGATTCACTCAACAGGTATTTACTGGGTGCCTACACTAAATGGTGGGCCTGCCCCTTGCTATGGTTGCTGGGAGGGGCAATGAGCATAGCCACTGGAGGCTCATGGCGAAACCACACTTGACCTCAAACCCTGCACATCGAACACCTGGTTCCCCTGCTCAAGTCGCCTCTGCTATAGGTAGTAGGAATATGGTGGTCACAAGACTGGAGTTTCGATGTGGTAGGAGGAGACAGAAAATTCAACCAAGCAGTATAAATCTCCTGCCAGGTGGCAAGGTATGCAAATGAGCTCATATCTAAGAGAGCTGCAGAAAGTGCAAGTACTAAACATGTTCAAGGACATGCCTTGATACACAAGTAGATCTGCTTCCCACCTTAACTCTTTACTTTGGCTGCTAGGTTATCCTTGGGTCATGTTAAAATACCTTAAAAGTGGAGAAAACCAATTACGGTTACACAGAAATTAGGAGCATGTGAAAATGTATTATTAAGCCACCTCATCTATTTTTTCCTCTTCAGTTGTTTGAGAAGAGTTACTTCTTGGTTTTAAAACTTATTACCCACAGCAGGGCATATGTGTAACTTTGCCCCTCATTTTAAATTCTGAAATCCTGGGAATTTGTCCCCATGTCCTGGGAACTCTGCCTCCCCAACCATTAAACTACAGCAGAAAATGAACCCAAAGGGACATTTCGTACCGTGACCATAGTAGAATGCCTCTATGTTTTTCTCCTTGAAGGCTGTTTAAATTTATGGAAAATGTGCCTGCATTTTCTCAGACCTGAGCCATTCCTGTGCCGAGTAGGGGCGGTTGGGTGGGTCCAGGGCTATGTCGCACTCTCCATATCCACCTTATTCAGGGCATCGCTGCCCCTGCTACCCACTCTGATCTCTGCCTTGCCTTTCAGATGACTTTGGGAAATTGCTGCTGGCCGAGGCACTCCTAGAGCAGTGCTTGAAGGAGAACCATGCCAAAATAAAAGACTCCATCCCTTTGCTGGAGAAGAATGAGCCCAAGATGAATGAAGCCAAAAATTATCTCAGCAGTGTCCTTAACCACGGGAGACTGTTGGTAAGTTGTCAGCCCCCCAGCCTGGGACCTTCCCTTGACTCTTCTCTCTTGCCTCCCATCTGCTGTCCAGCCCTCCCTGGGTTGTCTGGCCACCTGAGCAGTAAGTCTCTCTTACGAGTTGCCCTTGCACGTATAGTAGCCACTAGCTACATGTGGCACTTGAAATGTGGCTAGTCCAAATTGAGTTGTGCTGTAAGAATAAAGCATACCTGGGATTTTGAAGACTTCGTACAAACAAAAAGTGTAAATGAGCATTAACTTTTTATATTGATTACATGTTCAAATGATAATATTTGAGATATGTTGGGTTAAAGAAAACATGTTATTAAAAGGAATTTCACCTGTTTTTACCTTTTTTAATGTGACTAATAAATCTTATTAGAAGTTTTTGTTACACATGTGGCTCACATTTGCCACTTAAATTATATTTCTAGTGGATAGCACTTGGTTGACCTACTATATGCCTGAACCTTTGGGCTCCTTGGGAGGGAGGGGGTCAGTGAGCCCGTGACCTAGTTAGAAGCAGGCAAATGTGCAAGGTTGGCAGCGGACAGAAGAGCTCCATATTAGGGCAAGCCAGTTTAAGTCCCTGTACGTTCACTGAGCACCTACTGTGTGTAAGGCACTGAGGGGAGGTAGAGACGGGAGTATAGTCACAACTTTCTCTAGGCCTTTGCTGCTCGAAGTGTGGTCCACTCTCCAGCAGTGTGGGCATGGCTGGGGAGCTGTTTAGAAATGTGAAATCAGAATTGGAATCTGATTTTATCAAGATCTCCCAGTGATTCATACGTGTGCTAATATTTGAGGCTATTCTAGATTACAATGAAGCCTGAGCTATAATAGGGGCGTGGGTATGTCACTAGAGAGTCAAAGAGGAAGTGATTTTTCAGGAGATGTTCCAAAGTAATATATTCACTTCCGTAAACATTTTATTTTGGTGTCCTATATGCAAGGCGTTGTGTTATGCACCCGGAGGGCAATCGAGATGAATCTGGCATGGACCCTGCCCTCCAGGAGGCTGCAGGTCTCCTGGAAAAAGTCCTATCAGCAAGAAAACAGCCTTTGTCCAGGAATGGTGTCCGGTCACTCCTCGGCATGAGGTAGAGAGTAGACTCTGGCTGATGGCAGTACTAGAATCGGACCCTGCTGAGAGCTGAAGCTGGAAGGGGAGGGGCGCAGAGATAGGGATGGGTGTTTCAAGCTGGGGAAGCAGTGTGTAATCTAAGGGTTCCTCTTATAAAGAATCTCATTAAAGTCGGTCAGTTTAGCAGGAGGGAAAGGGAATGGCAGGCAATTCGGTTGTAAAGGTGCTTTGGGGCCAGGGAGTGGGGACTGGAACACCGGGCCAGGAGGTGTAGGGCTTATTCTGCAAGCAGTGGGGGAGAGGGGAGCGTGTACTGGAAGTTTAAGGTTACTGCTTTTAGGCTCAGTGACAGGCATGTTTGCAGCACTAAGAGGTTTGTGCTGAGTTAAAATATCTGCTTGACCCTGAGCATGTCCCTTGACCTGTCCATTCCCCATCAGCTGACTGAAAGAGTTGGACCTGATTGGTGGGTTCCAAGCTTTTCCCACCAAGACCCATTTTCATTTTTTAAATATTAAATTAATAATTAAACATTTAAAAGTATGTTTGAAATAAATGTGATTCTGGCCTATTATAAAAAATTCAATCAAACCAGTAATTTGAATGATGAATAAAAGCCTTGTCCATCACCTTCAGCTCCACGCCCACCTCCATCCTCAGGTTTGAACACTGAGTACCGGTCACAGTCTGATGCGCGTCGCATCCGCCGTTCTTTGTGTGTTGCAAACATACATCCACATGTACAGCTTCCTGTTCACAGAGTCACAGGATATATGTTTGGCAAGTTGCTCTTCTTCACTGAGCACCTTCGCTGGGCGCTTTCTCCATGCCAGTACCTTATTCTTTGTATTGGCCATATTGATTTGTTGTGACTACCAGATCACATTTATGAAATACAAAATTTACAATGCTTTATTAAACAAAGGCACACATTGGTGCCAATAACATGGAGAAACTCAGTGTTATCCAGGCCAAAGCCAAAACCTTGATGTTGATCAGGCAAAATAAAATATTGAAAGTCATTTGTGGGATTCTCTATCTTAACCCCAAAGGTCAGGGAGTAGCCGGGATGGTCTCTCTTGGCAGCAGGTGTCCCCGCAGCTGGATCCCCGCATGTCCTGAGCAGCTCTGATGGGTGACCAGAGCTGGGAGCGGTGGGTCCTGAGGCCCCTTCTGTGGCAGCTCGAAACCCTCTACTCTCCGGGATCTCTAGGGTCCTGTCCGGCTCGGTTTCATGGAGGGTGGTGAAAACAAGCCATTTGTCGTAACCTCTGTTACCCACTGAGCTCCAGGCATTGCACCATCCCACGGAGCCTCACAGTAACCTTCTGCAAGGGTATTTCAGAGACTGGGAAAGGTGATCCCTTAGCCAAGGACCACACTAGCAGGCGCAGGACTTGAACCCAGGCCTTTTGTTTCCATAGCCCAAGCTCTAATGCTCTCTGCCACTTCTTGGTGCCACCTCCCAAAGTACTGGAGTGGAAATAACATCATAAGCGAGAAACTTGGATTAATGTCAAGGAAGATGATGGCACTCCTGCTTTTATAGTTCCCCTTTTACACCTGTGAAGTGTTTCTTCATCTCTTCTTTCCTCATAGCTGGGTATCTCCAGGAGGTCATTCTTCCCTTTGTATTGACAGGGACAGTGAGGCAGAAAAAGAATAGGTGACACCTGATCGGCACAGCACAGGGCCTGTTCCCCTGACTGCGCGACTTTCTGCACAGCCTCCTCCCTCTGGGCCAGGGGTTCAGTTGGATTGACAGACCATTTCAAATTCAAATGCACGGGTCCCACGGAGGGTAACCAACTTTTAATGCTGCCAAGTAAGGACATTAAAAAAGCAAAAAACAACACGAAAACTGTACCATCTTCTATTATCCTGGCTCCATAAAAGAAAAAACATCTTGACACCAAAAGACAAGATGGATGTGCTTTCAGGACTGAGAGCAGCTTTTGAAATAGTATGAATTTAGCTTTGTGTAACATTCGCTCCATTGTCTTGAATTTTTCCCCAGCCTGGTGGAAACTCAGTTGTCAACTGTCATTGGTCCGCCAGGAACTGCCGCTGGCCACACCCATCAGCTTGCTTGAAATGTGTCCTTCTGAGCCCCGCTGCCCTTCTCCCCATGTACAGTAGAAGAGGATAAGAATAATAATTACTCATACCCTGTGTTTATCGAACTCCTTTCTCAAGAAAAGTTCAAAGCTCTTTTCTGGACTTTGCCCTATTAATGCTGTCAGCTTCGCTGTGATGGGAGGCGAGGACTAGGCTTTATTATCTGTCCCTCGCCCATGAGGAAATTGCAGCCCGAGCAGGGAGGAAATGAGCCCGTGGCTTGAGACCAGTGCAGGGAATGGCAGAGTCATTCATTGCCCCGCTTGGAGGGATTGTGGGTTGCATACTCTGGGGATGTGTAATCTGTGGCACTGGTCCAGGGAGTGGGTGGCATATCTGGGGAGACTAGCAAATGCTCTTAAAAAATCCAGTTCATCAGTCATCAGAGAGAGCAGGTCAGGTATGCAGGGGCTGAATGGACCCACTTGGTAGAGGCGGTGTAGGAGTTCAGCAGGAGAGAGCTCCCTGGTAGTCAGGGAGGCTTCCAGGAGGAGGTGGGCCTGAGCAAGGCCCCAAAGCATGGACAAGATCTGGATAGGACAAGGGGAAGGGTACCTGAGTATGCAAAGGAGGAATGTGTATTTACAAAAACCAAAAAGACTAGTGGGAAAGGGAAATTGGCTTCCCTGGAGTCTGGCTTTACCCTATTCCGTTTCTTAGTTGGGGTCACAGGTACCCCAGACTCTGGCTGTCCTGCAGGGAGACAGGGGCAGCACCTTCCTGCCAGTGACAGAGGCCAGGGGTAGGGGCCAGAGCTACGTCTCCAGGGAGCTTTGTGGACAGATTGGTGCCTGTGTGACAGGGGCAGTGCCCAGGGCCTGGCCCCAAGGGGTTGTGGGCCAGCCGAGCACAGGAACAGAGGCAGGGGACTGAGCAAATGGCCTCAGGAGGTAGGAGATCTCGAGTGGGACTGGGATCATGTCCAAGGCTGGTGTGGCCCAGCCCAGGGCCGGCTCAGCCTCCCTCAGCCAGCAGCACCGGGTGCTCTGGCTGGGAACAGAGCCCAAGCTAGGGCGGGGTGGCCAGGCCAGCCCAGACCTCCTCAGGCCCTAACAGAGGCCCCAAGAGTCCCTCTGTGGGGTGGAGACTGGGCTGTAAGCAGCACTTGAGAAAGGAGAGGAAAGAAAACAGGTTTGAATTCAGGCACTTTTGGCCTCCTTGATTCTGCACTTTGACCTGCTTCTGGTAGGCAGAGCAGGGTGACCCAGCAGGTCCTTTCTGCCCCTTTTCTGTCCCATGCGGCCAATGTGGCTATTACTCCCCACAAAGGTCCTGCTGCGGGGGCTGGAGGCACAAGCTTCAGGGCCCTCACAGGCTCTCCTGAGGCCTCCACTTAATTACGTATTTGCATAAATGTGTATAGAAGAGGACCCCCAAAATTATACGTTTCAGGCTCTACAAAACTTGGCTCAGTCCCTGACTCCCCACTTGTGTTCAGAACAAGTGCCCAGCCTGGGCCGCAGCCTTTGGGGCTTCAGGAGAGAGAAGACAGCTTGCCCAGTCTGCAAGCTCTCTGGGATCTAGGTGGGGGGCACAAAACACTCACCCATGAAACAATTAGGGGCTCATAAAAGAATTTCACTGAGGGCCACAAGGTAGCCTACGGACCACAGTTGTGGGGAGATGGGAGCCGTCGGCATGTGCTTGAGCAACAAGGAAGCCTTCCCGGAGGAGGAGGGGAGTTCTGAGCAGGGTCTGAGGCAACTCGTGGCTCATGGTTCAGTGGGTACCCGGTGCGGGACAGGCCAGAAGCTTTGGGGCAGGAGCCTGCTAACGTGGTCCTTGTGCTTTCAGCCGCAGTACATGTGCGAGGCCATGCTGATCCTGGGCAAGCTGCATTACGTGGAGGGCTCGTACCGAGATGCCATCAGCATGTACGCGCGGGCCGGGATTGATGACATGTCCTTGGAGAACAAGCCCCTGTATCAGATGCGGCTGCTGTCGGAGGCTTTTGTCATCAAAGGTAGCTGTGGGTGCCGGTCTGGGCTCCCACCACCATGTACAGCTTGTTACCTTCTGGCCCCCAGGTGCCTGGAACAGGCAGTGGCTGTTGGCCAGTGGAGGCTGTGTCGGGGGTGGGCCTGCAGGGCCAGCGTCTAGATACTTCACCCCTGCTAGCGCCCAGGCACTGGTGTCCAGGGTGGGTGCTGGTGGCAGCCAGCCAGGCTGAAGGCAGCCTGGTGCCCAGGCAGGGATGTCAGAAGACTCGGGTTCTCGCCCTGGCTCTGTCAACAACTGGCTACCCAACGTGTGCCCATGAGCAAGTCACCTGTTCACCTTTCTTGGCCTCAGTTTTCTTGTCTATAAGACAGGGTTGTCATACCTGCCCTTGTCATGACCAAGAGGAATCAGCTGAGTTGTGTGACCAGGTTGAGAAAGGCTGAAAAAAATGTGCTCTTGC
This sequence comes from Eulemur rufifrons, assembly GCF_041146395.1. Classification (NCBI taxonomy): domain Eukaryota; kingdom Metazoa; phylum Chordata; class Mammalia; order Primates; family Lemuridae; genus Eulemur; species Eulemur rufifrons. The sequence goes on along the minus strand of NC_091001.1, from coordinate 79,602,169 downwards.
ACTGTCAGGCTGGCTTTGGTGACTGACAGTGGCCACAGACCAGGTGCTTGATGCTGTAGAGGGTCTGTCACTCCTCAGGTATTTGTTGGGCACCTGCTGTGAGCGGCTCAGGGAGCGGGTGCCGAGACCCAGGGGTGGATACTTCAGAACCAGTTCCTGCCCTGGAGGAGCTCACAGCCTTCCCAGGACAAGGGCTACTCTAGGGGAACTCAGGGACGCGGGGCCAGTGACACAGGAATTTCCTGAGGGGGACTGTGGACAGCCCAGCTGTAGAAATCATGCATTTAACTGACCCAGAATGTGTTGAATGTGAGTAAAAGTCCTACCCCAAATTTTGTGCTTCAGGCTCCTTCTTCCCTGGATCCATAAGCTCTGGGATCACAGAGCGTGAGGGGTGGCTCTTGGTGGCAGTGAGGTCTTGGGAGCCCCTCTGCCCAGCCTATTCCAACACAAGCCAACCCCCAGAGAAAAGTCTAGAAAAGCCGCATGTGGCCCTGCGGGGATTTCGTGCCTGGCATTAGTAGAGTATGTGTCACCCTCTTTTCTATTATAGATAGAGACGTTCTCTCCCTCTTGTACATGGGGAAACTGAGGCCCAGAGGGGATACATCCTTTGCCCAAAGTTACCCAGGTTCATGGTGGAGCCAGGACTAGAACCTCCATTCTCTGACATTGGCCTTGAATATGACCCCCGTACACACACTCACACATACATTCCTCTGTCTCCTCTGGGTCCCCATAGGAGTGACTGTGACATCTGTGGAGGGCGTGCCCTCCTTGACTCTGGCTGGTGGGGCTTACTGAGGGTGTTTGTCCACCCCTCAATCCTTGGGTCCCTTTCCCCTTGAGTGTGTGCCATTCCAGGAAACTTGGCGAGATTGTCACTCTGGGTAGACCCAGTGCCTGCCTGCGGGAGGGCAGGTACCCGTCTGGGATGGCCCGGTCTGTGGGGGGTCTTCTCCCTTTGCTCTCTCATCCCCCTCTCTGCACCTCTGGCACAGGCCAGTCTTGGGGGTGACCTTCATTTGGCATTTGGGTCTTTTGGGTCTCTTGGAAGCCACTTCTGCCACAGATGCCCTGAACCAAACACCCTTCCTTGGGTTTCCTTTTCAGTACTTTCTCCTGTAAACCTGGCTCAGTGTATATTGCTCCCTGTCTCCTGCTCTCTACTCTTTCCAGCATGCCTCCAGCTTTGGGGGAACACAGTCCTGGTGGTCAGAGGTCCTGCAGGGGAGGTAAGGAGCCGGGCGCCGCCGGCATGGGCTGCTCGGTCGCGGGCTGTGCTAGCTCCCTGTCCCCCAGTGACCGCACGTGGCCTCCCCTTGCCTGCCTCCTCTCTGCTGTCCTCCCTCTCCTGTTGCCATGACTACGCCTGCTGCTTGGCATGCTGCGGTTCGCCTGACCCTGCGTGTGCTTGAGACCATGCACGAGGCCGCCAGGGTGTGCATGATGTTGATTTTCCTGGGTTTGGGGGGATCTGGTGGGTCTCCCCATGCAGAGTAGAGGCCACACCCAAAAGAGGATGAGGACGCTGGCCATTGGTCCTGACTCCATCTGCGAGCACGAGCGTGGTGGCCGCAGGGCCCGCAGAGTTCACACGATGATAGTGTGTATGGAGTCCTCTCCGTGCCAAGTGTGCCCTCACCAAATCCCCACAGCTACCCCCGTGGCAGGGTCCCAAGGGTGACGAATGAAGGCTGGAAGAGGTGAGGTGACTCGTGCCAGTCTCACAGGAAGTGGCAGAGCAGAATTTAAACCCTGGCAGCCAGAATGTGTACATGCCCTGTGATGTTGCTCAGAGTGATGGGCTGAAAGGAGTCAGAAGTGATCTAGGCCAAACCCTCATGTTACGGATGAGGAAACCGAGGCTGACAAAAGGGAAGCAACTCACCCAGGACACCAGTTAACTTGTCTGTGAACTCGGATCCTCTGCCCCCAGGCAGCCTCCGGCCTTGGGCTCCATTCCATCTGCAGGAGCCTGACTGGCCCACTCTGAGCGCTCCTGTCCGGGCTGTTATGCCATGGCTTTATCTACCATGTTGCATTGTATTCTGCTCTCTGGTTCCATTTGGTACCATCTGGTGGGGCAGGGAGTTTGGGTCTCAGGCGCACCTGGCTGGAGGAGGAGGACAGGGGCCATATGTTGCAGGGGAGCCTGAGCTGGCCATGCTGGGGGTCTCAGGGGGGCCCGACTGAGGGCGTCTCCCACATGCAACTGCTGCTCTTGTTAGGGAGGTCAGGAGCAGGCTCTGCGTCCCTGCACCCCCACTCTTCCTAGACATGAAACACACTCCGCTCGCCCTGCTTCCTCGTCAGAGCAGAGGGGCTTGGCAGTGGGACCCTCTGAGGCATCGCTTGCAAGGACTTGGCCTTCCGCTCAAGTGGAAATTGATGTGCATCTATGTGTTAGACCCAAAGGTGCTGTCTGATTCTCAGGGAGGCTTTGGACACCAACCCGGGAGCTTGAGGGAAAGGGACAGGCACAGCTTGCTCTGAAGGCAGAGATGTTATGGCGGGTACACGTGTATAGGGTGGAGGGCATGTGACCCTCCGCCCTCTCTAAGGCGAAGAGTTATTGTCCCTGTCGAGTTTGTTCAGGACTAATAGAAAACCACATTTTCTCCACCAAGATAGAAAAATAAGTCACCTTTATGAGATGACTGTCATTTCCATGTCTGGGTGGTCTGTGCCCAGCCCCCAGCACTCTCTGTCCCCCAGCATTTTAGTCACACCTGTGCTCTGACAGACCAAGTCCTGCCAGGAGTAGAAGACTGGATTTTAGAGCCTCTCAGTGGCACCTGGGAGGCGGGCTGGCCCTGCTGAAGGCTCAGGCTTTGGAGGAAGAACACCTCTTCCTGGCCTATTCCAGGTGCAGGTGACAGATATATATTCTGGATGGGGCAGTCCCACTACCATCTAGTTTGTTTGAGGGAGGAACATCTTCCATTTACCTTGTATTAAAAACACTCCAGAATCCTCTGGTTTGGAAGCCCTCTTGGGAAGGCCCATCTGCAGGGCTGCCCACTCTCATGAAGCCCTTGGCAGAGCCCAGCATGCTTGAGTCTGTGTGTTCGTGGCTGTCAGCCCTGTCTTCCACTGAGCTCCAGGTCCCTGAGGACGGTGGTCATTTCTTTTGCACCCTCAACCAATCTTCTTTTCCTCTTCTCCCTTCGCAAAGCACCACATGTCAGCCACACGAGGTCTGCTCCTGGTGCCTGGCGTGATCCGTGAAGTTCTTCCCTTCTCTTTTTCTTGGGCCATTTTGCCCTTGCCTGTCACACCGTTTTTCTTTACTCTGCATGTAGATGAGCCCTCACATTCCCTTGGGACACAGTTCAGGTACCAGGAGCTTGGCTGTTCAGCCTGCAGCATCCTCTCCCTCCTCCCAGCTCGCTCCGACCTCGGCCCGACGTGTGCACACCACCCTCCCCAGTCGGAGGTCAGTATGTCCCTCCCGCCAGCAGTCTGGCCCCTGTGGTTGTATCCCCCGTGGTTCCTGGCCCACCTCCTACAGGAGAAAGCAAAATTTGCCAGCAGTTGACTCAGCTGAGGGTGCCAAGATGAACAGGTAGGGTCCCTTCCCTTGAGGCAGTGGAGGCAGGTGAGCACAGCCTGCCCCTAGTGTGATGTGGCTCAGGGAGGAACAGCTGTTCGGGAGGAACCCCCAGAGGTGGCGGGTCTGCAGCTTACACCCCGGCCTGCTGGGGCAAGCTAGCGGACTTCCTCGAGGCCGTGGTGTCTTGGCCATGTGGTTGCCCCCAGTTCTGTCCCAAGGGAAGTTCTGCCTTGACTCAGCCTTTTGGCCACCTGAGAGGGGCATTTGTGAAGAGTCCCCCCTGGACTGCTGCCCCTGGGCAACGCGGCCTTGGTGAGAGTACAACACTCTCCACCTTATGGGTGGAGTGGTCCAAGGCCTTATCTGCCAGGTTCGGGGTCTGTCTGGCTCTACAGCCCCCTGAAACTCCACAGTAATAAGCCTCTGGGCAATTGACATTGGATCATCTTCATGGATGAGAACCCAGAGCCAGAGACTGTGTTGACGCACAGTCCTTGGATCTAGATCCAAGCCTCGAGGGTTCTGTCGCCAGGCAGCCGGCCTCAGGGCCCTCAGTGAACTGGGCTGGGGGGCATGTCCCTGAGCTCTCTAGCGGCATGGTGGGAGCTGCGACAGGGGGGCCTTCTGAGGTCTTGGCGGGGGCAGGCCTTTCCCAGGCTCCAGCCCTATCTCCTAATAGAGTCCTGTCTCCCTGCCTCCTCTGGCACTGCCTTCAGCTAGGGCAGAGAATTTCCAACTCCAATTATCTGACTGGACTCTTGGCTGTCCTGGATTGTTGTACACAGGCAAAAAGGGCCCTTAGCAAAGCTTTGTCATTCAGAGAGGCTGCCTGGAGTGAACCTTGTAAAGTTTACTTTTTGTAGGTCTTACCCTGGGCCCCAAGAAGTATCCAACGTAGGCTGATACCCTGAAATGTCCTGTCTGCATGCTCTAAAGCTCCAGCCTCCATGGCCCGGGTCTCACCTCAGGACAGAGCAGAATGTGTTTCAGCAGCTGTGCCGCTGCTGTGTATCTGGAATTATAATCCCTTAGCTGGGAGATGGCAAAATCCTTACTACCCCTGCCTGACCTCAGCCCAGCCAATCCTGGATTTCAGGAGTTGTCCCTCTGATACCTGCTTCTGGGATCAGTTTCTATATAATCACAGTTATAGTTGCAATGACAAAATGAAATTCCAACTAGCGGGAAAAGTAACAACAAAAAAGGAGGAGAAGGGACTGGATATTTAGGGGCCCATGTAACTAGAAAGTTCTTTGGGTAACTGCATCAGGCATAGCTGGATCCAGGGGCTCAAAGAGTGTGTTGAGGTCCTTCTCAGCAGCTCCGGGTCATGTGGTCCTTGCAGCACAGCACTCACAGCCTCAGAAGGAGAGGCCGGGTCAGGTCCTCATGCACCTGGCTTGTTCTCATGCCAGTGTGGTGAAAGGTACGTAGGCTACTGGGTTGGTTCCAGGAGTGGGATTTCCTCCGCCTGACACTTGTGGACTGACTTAGAGAACTGGTTCCTCAAAGGAAAATCAGGGTGCTGGGTTACCCAAGTGGGTGAAAGGGATGGAGGCAGAGCCTCAGAGCACAGGCAGAAATAAGTGATTCACGTCAGGTTACACCCGTGGTGGCAGGGTCAGGGTTTGAACTCGACTCTGACTCCAGCTTTCAGGCTCGTCCCTGATGCCCAAGGCCTACTTGTTTGGTTGAGCCGTTCAGTTCCAGGGAGGGAGGTGATGAGTGACATCCAGCTAGCTGTGGAGGCTTCCTAGTGAGCTGGGCAGCGATCTTGACCTTGAGGATGAATCATCCACAGCCGAGTGGAAGAGGTGCCTTCCGGGTGAAGGAGGCCGCAGGGCAGTGGAGGTGGCTTGTTTGGAGGTGGGGTGAAATCACACCTCCTTGGAGCTGAGGGGGGCGAGCGTGGGAGGGATTGGGGGATGAGCACGAGGTAGGCCCCACGAGAGGGCACTGAGAGGGGAAAGCCAGGCAGGAAGGCTCAGGGTGTCCCTTTTCGCTGGTGTTCTAGAACTTTAGTCCCTGGTTGCCACACCATGAGGTGCGGCACAGCCCCTTCCCCCTCAAATCGGGCTCGCCTGTTCGTCAGCGTACTGCCCGGGTCAGTCCTCTGCAGGGTCCAGAGCTGGGCGGTCTGGGCCCTAGACCTGGAATGAAGGCTTTGTGGATTCAGGGTGACACATTATCCTCTCTTCTTGTTGGTTTAAGCCCTGGCTTTGGTCGGCATCCAGGATGCTTCAGGGCCTGCTCTTTCAACATCTCCAGCCTTAGCTGGTTCAGCCCCCGGAAGCCCTGGTGCCATTGCCCACTGCAGAACTGTCCAGGGCGAGCGGCTTCCTCCTCCTGTCCTCAGGCCTTCTGTGTTCCTTCTGTTTCTGTGGCACTAGCTCAGGGTGCCAATGACGTGGAGCGTGATCCCACTTCTCCAGCCCTGAGCCCTGCAGACCTTAGTCACTGGTACCTAATTTGGGGCTCGTTGTGGCACCTTAGACGGGCTCTGGGCCCCTGGAGAACCAGTCCTGCCCCGTGTTTCAGCCTAGCTGGCCACTTTCTCTTCCTCCTTCCACCCAGCGCCAGGGAGGGCCTGGTGCGCCGCCCCGGTCACGTGCAGTCCTGCAGGGAGACGGCGCTCTGCAAAGTCAGAAAGGAAAATACAGAAGCAACTGTGAGAACTCTGATCCGCAGATTCTCTTCTCCTCACCCCTCGAGGTTGTTTTTTGTTTGTTTGTTTCTGTTCTCTTTCGGTCAGTGCAACCCCAAGCTATCCTGCTCTCACCTGGGATTTTGTGGTTTATTAAAACTTTTAAGAAAAGGAAAGAACGCCAGGCTGCTCCCAGGGCAGGATGTGGTGGCATATTCAGTTTTTGTGTTTTTAGCCCTGGTATGGCAGGAATTTGTTGTGGATTTTGGCCTCCTCCTCAAAGGGGCACAGGCTGTGTGCCTTGTGGGGAAAGGGGCCTTGCTCTTGTGGTGCTCTGCCCTGGCGCCCAGGTGAGAGCCCGGCTTCCAGGTGGAGAGGGAGGAGCAAGCTGCTACTGCTGCTGCGGGGCCTTGGAAGGAGGCTGGCTGCGCTGGTGTGATCACCAGGCCTTCCTTGAGTGCCCTCCTCGGCTGAGAGATAAGAAGCAGGACACGATGCCTCGTCTGTGGGCTGCGGTGGTGGGGACAGGATGGTGAAGAGAATCACAGGACGGGGCGGGGCGCTGCACAGGCAGGAGTCAGTGGTCTCCCTTCGCCCAGTAGCCCTTGCCTCCCTTGGTGGGGCTCTGAGTGTGGACAGGGCTGTGGGGGTGTGTTTGAGGAGCCCGTCCCCTGCCAGGGTGGACGGCTATAACTCAGTCATCAGCTACACCCGTGAAAGGTGAGTAAAGAGCCACCAGGGGCTGCCAGAGCCTGAGATTTGGGTCACCCAGGGGGAGGGAAGGCACTGGGGAGTCTGGGCAGAGAGAACAGACGGTGTCAAAGCCAGAGACCTGGGACTAATCTGTTTTCCCTGAATTAGATTTCTCATTTGTAACCCTGGAGAAGCGTTAAACCCCTACCTAAGAGGTCGCTGTGAGCAACGCTTGGAAATGATTTCTAAGAGCATATATTCCACTCTCTATAATATTTCATCTAGTTTAATGTCATGGCCACACTATGTGCTGGGCATTGTTAGCAATCCCATTTTGTGTTTGGGGAAACTAAAAATTAGAGCTCTGTAAACATTTTGAGCTGTATCCTTCCAGTCTTTTTTCTATAGGTTTATACATGCTTTTTAAAATAAAAATAAATTCATACAGTCATGCTTTATAATCTGCTTTTTTAAAAAACTTAATATTTTAGGAGTCATTTTCCAATACATATCTATAACACTGTAAGTAGCTTTGTAGCATTTCATTGTAGGGTTCTATCATATCATAATTTTGTGAACTTGTCCCCTGTCATTGGATATCCTTGAAGCTAAATTTTTATATATCAATTTTTTTTTTAAAGATTAGGTCTTAGAAGGTAGAATTGCTGGATCAAATATGCATTTTTTTGGAGACTTGATCTAAGGAGCCAAATTGCCTGCCTTTTTTTTTCATTCAAAAAATTGTGTTAAAATATACATACAAACCGTAAAATTTGCCATCTTAACAATTTTTAAGTGTACATTTTAGTACTGTTAGGACATTATTGTGCAACCAATCTCCAGAACTCTTTAACATTCACAGAATTGGGCAACCAGTTTCCAGAACTGTCCTTATCTTGCAAAACCGAAACTCTGTACCCATTAAACAGCAACACCCTTTTCTATAATCTGTTTCTATAAATTTGACTACTTCCTATAAGTAGAATCATACAGTATTTGCCTTTTTGTGTCTGTCTTATTTCACTTAGCATAATGTCCTTAAGGTTTATCCATACTGTTATATGTGTCAGAATTTCCTTCCTTTTTAAGGCTGAATAATATTGCATTGTACGTATGTATATATACACACCACGTTTTGTTTATCCATTCATCTATGGATGGACAATTGGGTTGTTTCCACCTTTTGGCTATTGTGAATAATGCTGCTATGAACAGGGGTATACAGGTCTCTCTGGGACCCTGCTTTCATTTCTTTTGGGTATATAACCAGCAGTGGAATTGCTGGGTCATATGGTAATTCTATTTTTTGATTTTTTGAGGCGCTGCCATATTGCTTTCCACAGAGGCTGCACCATTATACACTCCCACAGTTGCCTACCCTGAGTGATCTGAGGGTTCTCCCTTCCTGGCCTTGAGGCTCCCTCCGTGAGGGCCAAGTGAATTGCATTTTTCCTTTCTTCCCCCCACAGAGTGCCCAGCTCTGGGCTTAGCCCTCCCTGGGTACTGTGGGTGCCTTGTGGCCTTCGTTAGTAGGTAGGTGGGTGGCAGGAGGTCCACCCATCTGGAAAGAGCCATTGAGTTGCAGAGGAAGCTTTCCGTTTTCCACCTCGGTATCCAGGCTGCAAGGCTCCAAGGCTCCAAGGGTGGGGCTTCTTGGAAGGGCGGCTACCTGGGATGGGATGAGTCATCTCAGACTGAAGGCACTGGGACCAGCCTGGTGTCAGAATCAGCTTGGCTTCAAGCCCGAAGTTCAGAGTTGATGAAAAAGCAAGCCCTCCTCTTGAAAGGGGCCTTTCCTAGAGCAGGGTGTTGGCACAGAAGGGCCCCTCTGCCCGTGGGAATCCTGAGGCAGTGCCCAGCACTTCCTGGCAGGCCTGGCTTCCTGCTCACCCCACAGGGCTGCGCTACAGTCCCCGGATCCCTTGGGGCTGGACTTGGGAGCAGCCTATCTCCATTGTGGGTCTGGTGTTGCGGTTTGGCTGCTGGTGCAGAAAAGTGCTCACAGAGCACAGGGTGAAGAACCCAAGGGTCGGAGTCCCCGGGTAGGTTTCCAATCAGATGTTTGTGGACAGGAAAATGGACCTTCCTGTCACGCAGAGAACAAATGTAAGGTAAATATGCCCCTTTAATGGGCAGAACTGGGTGACTGGACTGGGATTTTGCTTAGGAAAAGCCATTGCCAGCTCCAGGAGCTTTTTTGGTTTTATGTATATTGGAAATGATTTTATAGAGGACCACCTCTACTCTGATCTTTCATTTCTCTGAATCATAACTGCTTCCTTCAAAAAGGAATTGTCTCCATTATTTTTAGATAAACTTTTATACAGTGAGATGCACAAATCTTAACTGTATAACGTGATGAGTTGGATTAGGGAAAACACCCATGTAACCAGCACCCTAATAAAGGTGTGGAACATACCATACCTATCACACAGACAGTTCCCGGGGACCTTGTCCAACTGATCAGCACCCCCAGCGCAGGCAACCACTGGTGGTTTCCTGTTAATTTAGATTCATTTGCTTTTTTTTTTTTTTTGAATATCATATAAATGAAACCATACAGCATGTACTTTTTGATGTCTGGCTTCTTTTACACAATATAATTTCTGAGAAATTCATCCCTGTTGTTGTATATATAAGAGTTCTCTTTTTAAAAAGATTTTCTGAGTAGTGTTCCATTGTATAAAATACTACAATTTGTTTATGAGTTCTCCACGAACCATTTTTTACACGGAGAAGGAGAAACCCCTCCCGGCTGTACACTTGGCTTGTGTGGATATGCTGTTCACCTGTGCGTGCATCCACGCACTGCCTGAACACTGGGCCCCCTGGGGTGCGAAGATCAATCAGAAAGGGGCAGGGAGGATGTTGACAGTGCAGGAAAAGGCACACATGTGGGAGATACAGCCAAAATGTTCTGATGGCTCAGAGGTAGAGAGGCTTAACTCCCCCTGGGAGTGCTTCAGAGAGGAGGTGGCTTTGCTTTGAGCCTTCTGGGAGGAAGAGCTTTGAAGTTCTCAGGGAAGCATGGTGGGGAGGCCCCTGCTGCAAGAACAAACAAATGAAGCACAGGGAAGGCAGAGGCCCCGCAGACCATCAGACCATCGTTCCTGAATTCACTACTTTGCAGTGGCCAGCCCAGCAGAGGCTCGGGACTGGCAGCTTGAACCTCCCAGCAGCTGGCATCGCCCTTCCTGGTGCTAGAGCCAGAGGTGGGGCAGGAGGGAACCCATCCACAGCACATCTCTCCGGGGACCACGGGGCAGCCGTATTAAAACAGATCCACTCTGTGTCTTCCTGCCACCTGCAGCTGGTCTCCTCTGCCAGGCCCTCGAGCCAGGCCCTCGAGCGGCTGTATGTTTGTCCACCTTCCTGCCCGTCTGGGGAGGAGGGGTGGCCCAGCTCAGCAGTGAGTGCGGCAGCCTGCCTCCTTGATTCTTGCTCTGTTCCTCCTCCCGTGTAGTCCTCTGCGGTGACGCTTGGTGACCTGGGCAACGTGAATCTTTGTGTTGAGCAAGGGCCTTCACGTTCTGTGCCTGCCTGTCCCCAGGCTGAGACACTCTGACCTTTGGTCACACCCCAGGACTTAGTCACACTCCAGCCTGGCAGAGGGCAAGGTCACTGAATCTGTTTGCCTTGGAATCTAGCTAAGAAAAACAATCATAATTCCTTACTTTGTATTTGCAGAGCACTTTGTACTTTGTCAGACGTGATCAGGCTTGTGGTTCTTTCTTCCTGCCAGCCAGTGCTTGTTCAGTACCTACTGTGTGCCAGGTGTGAAAAGGTGAACACGGTCAGGTTGATGCCTGGAAGGAGACTACAGCCGGGCTGGGGAAACGTGTGAAGAATTAAGTATAAGAAACGAGGAGACAGTAGCATGTGTAGACTGGAGCTCAAAGGAGGGAGTGGTTGGTCATACCAGGGAATATCAGGAAGGGCGTCCCAGAGGAGTGGGTCAGAGGGCGAGCGGTGATTTGGGTGGACCTGGTGGGGAGGGTGCGCTCCAGGAGAGAGGAGCAACTTGAGCAAGTCAGGAAGGCAGCCCCAACCCAGCAGTGGGGAGCTGGAGGTTGGTGTGGATGTGGCGGGTGGGGTGGGAGTTGAGGCTGGGGGGTGACAGGGTGGGCCTAGGGAGCCTGGTACGGACCCCCTAGGGACTAGAGTGGAGTGAGACTGGAGGCAGGGAGGCCAGTTAGGAGGCTGCCGTGGTTGTCCACTCAAGAGGTGAAGTCTGAAGTAAGGCAGTAGGAGGAGGTGGTGAATGTCAAGGACTTGGTCATCAGGTGAGTGTTGGGGCACATAGGGTAGGAAATAACTGAGGATTCTACCAGTATACACTCCCTCAGTAAGTTCATCTTCAGCACTTACTGCGTGTAAAGTACCATGCAGGGCACAAAGACAATATGGACACGGATTCTGCCCACTGGGAACCCACAGTCCAGGAGGACAGCACTCTCTAGTCAGGTCTGTGTTAGCTGCAAGTGACAGAAACACAAGTCAAACTCACTTTGACAAAAAAGGAAGGGAGGGAGGGAGGGAAGAAAAGAAAAAGAAAAGAGAAAAGAAAAAAGGGAAGAAAGACAGTGTGCATGGGGGTGTTTATTGGCTCATGCACTGGAAAGTTTCAGGGGGTAGGGCTTCAGGCAAGGCTGAATCTAGGTGCTCAAACAATGTCTTTAGGAATCTTTTCTATCATGTCTCATCTCTGTGTGTGGACTTCACTTTTTTCCATGACTAAGAGTTATTCAGTGTTTTTCCTGTCTTAAAAAAAAAAACCTGCCACAAATATAGTTGTTCTTCTTGACAACATTCATTTCTAGTGAGTCTAACAATGCTTTGCCGCCTTTGTTTCTTAAAGATTTTATTTTATTTTATTTTTGGCCTTGGAGCTATACTTTTATTAATTTTTAAGAAATTTTTGTATTTTAAAAAACCACATAACATAAAATTTACCATCTTAACCATTTTTAAGTGTACAGTTCCATAGTGTTATCTATAGTCACATTGTGTAGACTTCATGTGAAGGCAGGTTTTCTCTAACATTCCCAGGCAGACCTAGGGTACCAGTGCACCAACTGGTAGAAAGAGTAACCAGTTCTGAGACTGGTTCTGATTGGCCCAGATGGGGCTATGTGCTCACCCTTGGCCAGTCACTGTGGCCCTTGTGATCGGCTGTGACTGCAGGAGGGTTGGTCAGAGGGAAAGTGAGGCGCCACTATGGCAAGTGGGTATTGGGGAGGCAAAACCAGCAGGTGTCTGCTGCAGGCAGATGAGACCTGACCACAGATAGCTCAGGCGAGGTAGCAACGGTTCGGTTCCACAGGAAGGGTATGTATAAGATGCTGTGGGACCCGAGCACCTGCTGTGTAGGGTGCTGGGCTGGAGATTGCGGCCACCCAAAAAGGCTCACATTTGCCCGCAAAGACCTTTCACTAGAGGGGCAGAAAAGGGCTGCCAGACATGACCACAATGCAGCATAGAAAGTGGTCAGCACCTGGAGGGCGGATGTTTCTCTTCTAACACCTGGAAGGAGGGTTCAGGAATGGCATCTGAGGGAGCTGGACCAGGGGTGGCGTGGTGTGATTCCCCACGTGGGGCCTGGGTGCCTTCTGTTGGCCACTGCTTGCTCTCAGCCACCGCTAATACCACCGTTGCTTAGCTTCCTCCCTCCCCTCCGCAGACCTCACCTCCCACTGGCTGCTCCAGAGCATATGTCCCCTCAGATGAGCCCACCCTGGGCCCGCGGGAAGGGCCTGGAGTTGGGGGCCTGAGCAGGGCAGGTCTGAGATGCTGTCTTCCTCCTGCAGGCCTCTCCCTGGAACGCCTACCCAACTCCATCGCCTCCCGCTTCCGCCTGACCGAGAGGGAGGAGGAAGTGATCGCCTGTTTCGAGAGGGCCTCCTGGATCGCTCAGGTGTTCCTGCAGGAATTGGAGAAGGTGAGCCGGGAATAACAACGCCATGGCAGCAGCTGCTCTCTGTCCAGCATCTGTATCTACAGGCCCCCACTGAGCCCGGGGTCACCCTTGTGCAAACTAGAAAAAGGCGCCCCTCCTCCCCCAGCCCCCTGTCCCCTGAAGACTCTCTACTTCATCAGTTGGAAAACCCATTGTAGTATACTGATTCTGTTAGAATGAGCCTCTTTAGTCCCAGAAAATAGTTTTAATAAATAAATGAGTCCATGCCATCTGTGGGGCATCAGGAAGTCCTGGGTGAGCTCAGCTTATACGACCAAACGTGACAGCCCTGTTTGTATTCCTTAACGTGCTCACTCCTCATGAGAACCCTGTGGACTGGGCATATGTTTATCCCTGTTTAAGAGGTGAGGTGGCCGGGCGCGGTGGCTCACGCCTGTAATCCTAGCACTCTGGGAGGCCGAGGTGGGCGGATTGTTTGAGCTCAGGAGTTCGAGACCAGCCTGAGCAAGAGCGAGACCCCACCTCTACTAAAAATAGAAAGAAATTATATGGACAGCTAAAAATATATATAGAAAAAATTAGCCGGGCATGGTGGCGCATGCCTGTAGTCCCAGCTACTCGGGAGGCTGAGACAGGAGGATCTCTTGAGCTCAGGAGTTTGAGGTTGCTGTGAGCTAGGCTGACGCCACGGCACTCACTCTAGCCTGGGCAACAGAGTGAGACTCTGTCTCAAAAAAAAAAAAAAAAAAAAAAAGAGGTGAGGTTTAGGGAGAGTAAATCATTTGCTCCCCACTGTCCCCTTGGAAGGGGCGGAGTCAGGCTGGTTCCTGCAGTTAGACGTCCTTCCCTGCTCTTGATGTTCCATAAGCTCCTTGCCGGGTCCCTCGGGCAGGTCTTGGGGCCCATTCTCCAAGCCTGTGGGAGGCAGCAGCGAGCTGGCCAGCAGGGCTCTGGCAGTTCTCAGTCCCTCCTCTGTCACCCCCCCATGGTGGGCCTGCGTTGCCTGCCTGCAGGCACGAATGCCAGGTGTTAGCAGCATTCCGGGGTGAGCTTCCCAGTCCTCCCCCTTCCGAGGGGCTCTAGGTTTGCTGCGAGGAGGACAGGCAACTGCATTCAGTGGAGATGCTGCTAGCATTTGTTGACTGCCTGTTTGGGTGTCAGGCACTACTCTGAGTGCTTTACACTCAATCTATGATTTATAGACACAGACAGGATGAGATAGGTACTACTGTTATTCCCATTTACAAATAAGAAGACTCAAGTTTGGAGAGGAGTTAATAGCTTCCTGGAGTTCACACAGTTAATAAATGCTGCTGGCAGGATTGAACCCAGGGAGTGTGGCTCTGAGTACTCGTGGCGAAAGCCTGGGGGTGGTGCTTAGGCGTTCTGTTTAGTAGATGTTTCGTACGTGTTAGACGCGGTTCCATAGCAGAGCAGGTAGGCCTGGCGCCCTGAAGGAGGAGGTGGTCACAAGCTGAGAGACTCAGAGGGCAGGAGACACTTGCTCCTCAGCTACTTTGGCAAATGCCAGATGTCAGCCCAGCACCTGTGCTGTGAGGGGCCTTGTTGGAGGCGTCCACCTCAGGCCAGGCCACTGCCCCAGAGCAGGGGTCCTCAACCGCAGCGCCATTGATGTTTGGGGCAGATGATTCTTTATTGCGGGGGCTGCCCTGTGTAATGTGGGATGTTTAGCGTCCCTGGCCTCTACCCGCTAGCTGCCAGCAGCAGCCCCGCACCTAATTTGTGACAGTGAAAAATGTCTCCAGATACTGCCGAATGTCCCCTGAAGCCAAAATCACTGCCCCAGGGTCCCTCTGCTTGATTGGACTCCAGGAGGAAAGGAGAAGGGGTTGAGGGGCTCGAGTGCCCATTCCCTGGCCGAGGCCACTTGGAGACGTGGCCTCCACGAAGGTCACGTGGTCATTGCCAGGCAGCAGCGTCCTAGGAGCTCTTCTCATCTGCATTGTGTGTGCTTTGGGGGAAACTTTTCATGAAGAAGATAAAGTCTGCTTCTCAGCTGGAAGTTGAGGCTTTGGTCTTTTCAGAGATTAAGGTGTTGAGCTATAATAGTGTCCGGGGCAGAATCAGTGCCTGGTGGCCATGGGCAGACAAGTGGGCCCCGAGGCCTGGCTGTCCGGAGTTGAGGGAGGACAGGCCACTGAACCCTGTGCGTTCTCAGAAATGCTGTGTGTCCCTCCTGAGACCCAGTCCTGGCCTCTGAGGTGCTAAGAACCTCTCTTAAATCCACTTTGATTTCTGAAAGATAAGGTGGATGGGTGGCTCATTGATTTTTTTTCTCAGATCAGACACGGGAGGTGGCGTATCAAGGGCAGGCCTATCTGAGTGGGGCTGGGTGACCCTGTTAGAGCTGAGGCTTAAGTGACAGCTCAGTTCAAAATGTAATTTTCCTGGAACCAGGGGTCTCAGCCCTTGGGATGTCGTGACATTCCGTGCTTGTGTGACAGGGACGGTGCAGGGCCTGGGATGTAGTAGGCACTCAAACGTTTGTGGAATGAGTGA